>NC_135225.1:4013414-4348628 GCF_052324685.1 Brachyhypopomus gauderio | reverse complement strand
CCTCTCCTCCCAGCACATCTATCTCCTATTCCTGCCTTATTACTAGCGCGGGACCCAGGGTACGAGGAGGCATGCAATCAGCAAGCTGAAAAACAGATGTCTGCTCCTCCTTAAGCGGTCTGCGGGCCCCTGCTGCAACGCATCCCTGAGCCCACGAGCCGGCCGTGCAGAGGACGTTTTGGTAAACCGCAGGACCACAGCGTGGCCAAAGCTCTTCATAACATAAATCACAAAGGAAATTACACTTCCGAGGGAGGAATATTACCCTCTTGTCTCAGTTCTTTTTGGAATGTAGGGACACAGAAGGTAGGAGGTGCCAAGGTTCAGACAAGCCCCACTTCATGTCCAGGTCGACCTTTCAGTACCACACAGTACTATCACAGGCAATCTAAAGGTCCAGGGTCCAGATCATTAACTCACAAGTGGGGATGCATTCATTTCTCTCCCTAATAAGGATAGGTCTCCAAAAGGGACTATCATTACAGGCAAATCAAAGCCCCTCCGTGTTTAAATGAACCTTAAGTATTTCCATGCAACCTGCAATGGGATTTCTGTCTAAACCATCTCCATTAGAAGAGTCACATGGCACAAGTGAAATGTGCATTTATGTTCTTGAATGGGCAAGGAATGTTAAAGATATTGTGATATGGTGCTGTGTAGAGGTTGTGCCACAACCACATTGATGTTTTCCACACTAAGACATACTGTACTTCAACGAGCAGAGGTTTGAAAAACATACCAAGAATAACATAAAAAACAATTACAACAACAACAACAACAACAACAACAACAACCAAACAAAACTAGCTCTGCCTTTCTTTTTACTGCAAAGCTGCAAGACAGTGGAACTTCAGTGAAACGCAGGGTTTTACTGGCAGCGGTGAAGACACTTACAGGAGGTCCTCGTGGGCCAATGATAGACAGCCCTGGCTCCCCAGGTGCTCCCTGAGGACAGACAGAGAGATAGAGAGATGGTGAGGAGAAGAACTGACAAAAGAGAGAAGGAAAATGCTACTCTCTCTAATGCATCTTCTGCATGAAAGGCAAAACAAAAGGTACTTGGTGAGGATAAATTGTACACTTCTCTAAAACACCTTCTGACATCTGTAGAACTCAAGCATTGCTGCTAAACCTGCCCACTCAGACAGCAATCTAAAAACACTTTCTAAAGCAGCATGCATGTGTCAATGTGGTAAATGTGGGTTTGTGTGTGTGTGTGTGTGTGTGTGTGTGTGTGTGTGTGTGTGTGTGTGTGTGTGTGTGTGTGTGTGTGTGTGATCTGAAAGTACTTCAGCAGAGTCTAGGCTTTGTACTTGTTTCAGGGTCGTACTTGAAGTCCTGACAGTGCTGCTGAGAGTGATCTGGTGTGCTACAGGGTAAACCCTGCAGGGCCCAGTGAGCTGCCCCTCCAGCACAGGCCGGCCCATCTACCCAGTGTCGGCCAGGCCCCTGCGCCCAACCTCCCAGCACAATCCCCCGAAACTCCGCGTCCAGACAGGAAGGCTATCGTGTTCCCAGCACTTTCCCTAATTAGCTCTCTCCGGCGAAACCTTATCAGGGACACATCTTTGATGACCCAGGCATCTGTCAAATTACAGGTGATTTTGATTTTTCTGAGCAAATACCTGTTCTATATAGGGTGTGTGTTTGTTTTCACACACACGCAGGGTTCTCTGCATCTGTGGCCCTTCCTGGCCGCCGCAGAGAGACAGGATGATGCTGCCCAAGTCGGTCAGCGGCCAAATCAGGCCAGAGAGAAAGGACAAGAATTCCAAGCCTGGCCCTTGAGGTTTATGGTTACCCACAGAATCTTAGAGAGATCTGTGCAACAGGACAACTGAAGATTTAGAGATATCCTCATATAGGTTTGAGTTACAAGTCCTTGGCAGCTAAAAATGGCCAAGTAACAAAGAGTCCAAATATAATCAGCCAAAGAGTGAATTCTACCCAAGAGTGAATTCTACCCCAAAAAATGAAATGGCAAAAAACACACTGTGTTTTAGGGATCTGCCACATTAATGAAAAGAATGTTGAGCAGATTTTATTTTCTATAAAAAATCATTCTGACAAGGAAAACAAAGTACTATGTCAGTAAGTCTTGAAAAATTCAACCAATCACCAATTAATGTGCTTATCACATGCTCATATGATCCCGGTCAAATTGTGCCAAATATTGATCTTTCCAAGAGGAAGATGTCAAGACTGCCAGTTTCAGTACTGTTACAGTTACTTTTAAGTTATGCATGTAAAGACGTTTTTAAAATATCTACAACTAAAATCTGCTGTTCAATCATGACTTTCCCCCCACAGGAAGCTGTGGCTTAACCACACATGAAAGCAAGAATAAGAAATGACCTCTTGAAACGAATGGTGCGGAGTAATATGAGGAAAACTCGAAGATTGTTTTGGATGAGAATTTGTTGAAGACTTCCAAAACCATGTGTTGTCTACTTTTAACCTTAGTGGTTACATGGCTTTTTTTCTTCTTAATTCCAGAGACAGGCTGGCCTGACCCTGCTTTGCTGGCATGGTGGCTTAAACAGCCTCTCTGACAGCGTCTCTCTGACAGTGAGGGATACGTTACATGTTTCTCCTCTAGACGCATGTTCGGTTTCAGACCGTGTAAGTGATTCCAGACTGATGATAGAGAACCCACTGAACTACTACTGGCCTGTACCATTAGGAAGGATCTGTTTTCTGCATGGAAATTCCAATGCCTTAACAGAAAATGTTGCAAAGCCAAGTCATTGAGAGTAGAAATAATATCTAGAATCCAGTTTATATTTCAAAGTCACAGTGAAACGGGTAAAATTATGCAATAAAATAAATGAAGGCGTATACAGCATGTGTTCATTTAAAATTTTGATTACCACCTGGGATTGGTGGAATTTGAATGGATAGCCAAACATCTTTCACTCTTTACATCAGGGAGTTTAAAAGAAGTCTGAAACTGCCCTCGGGACTTTACAGTACTACTTCATAAATTGCAGGTAATCCAACCATTGCGAGAAATCTGTTTAGAAACCGACGCCCAAGGTCATTCGATATAAAGCCCAAGCCTCTCTGATATAAATCATGATACCTGCACTCACTGTACTGTGGGTTAAGCCTCCCCGTTTCACACGAACAGAACCACCCACGGCGAGAGAAGACCCAGCTCTGTAAAGGCTCCTGTCCTGCACTTACCTTCTGCCCCGAGTTCCCCTTTAAGCCCTGGTCAGTCACAGCAGATACAGTCGCATGCACAGTGTGAAGGAGAGAGACAGAGAGAGGAACCGGGGTTAGAGGGGCATGAAGAGGACACGGACATGCAGCAGCCTGAGTGGAGGTGTCAGGAGGTCGGGGAACGGGGAGCGCTGGGATCTGGCGGAACTAGAGCATTTGGGGTCATTGTGCAGGGATACTGGGACGGGAGTATTTAACACAACTGAGGTCACGGGGACAAGGAAGCAAAAGCAGCAGATTGTTGCGCTGCTAGGCTGTGTGGAGGAATGGAGAGGAGATGAAAGGCTATTGCTCCTCACACACAGTTTGTTGGTCAGTGAAGGTGGTCTGTAGGAGGGATAAGCCATGAAGAAAAAAGAGACTCTTCCTGTGAGAATCTGGGGGACCACATAGAGGTTCAGCAATGGGTGAAATATGGGGTGTTTGGTTTTAGGGCTCAGACCAGGAGCTCAGTGTTGCTCAAACCTACCATTAGAGAAGAATTGTTTCTTTTTTTATATAATTCTATAATATATAATATGTTCCCAAAGGATATTATTAGTCTTACATTATCAGTGATGGAGACCAGAGGCTGCTACTGAAACTTTATCATTTATACAGGGCAGTAATTACCTTTTTCCTTGTCTGAAAATGTCAAATAATTGCCAAAATGTCTACTCTATGGAGCAGAAAGTGGTGTACAACCCTGCAAAAACATGAGACCAGACAGTCCAAATGCTATAGTTGCTTTAGGTCATGTCACTTACAGCATGTTGTACTTGGCTGAAAATAATGCTAAATTTGGAACACACAATATATCTTAGTAAACAAGGAATTGAAACTATGACTTCCACAAGGGATCGTGAGTTGCCTTTGGTGAAATCTGTTTTTCCCATCTTGAAAATGAAATATGTGCTCATGCATTGTCTCTCCATGACTTTTTGGTAAATATCCAAAGGCTTCCTTCCAAATCTCCTCTTAGGATGGCCATTGATTTCATGATCTCAGAAGATAATGTCTTAAAATGTAAGAGGACATATTAAGCCAATGTATAAAGCAAATGAAATTATAGAAGAAAATTAATAAATGAGGGCATGTTTATTATTAAACCAACAATGAAAGAACATTTTTTGACCCTATGCAAACCCCCAAATGTGGGAATAAAGTAATGCCCATGTGAATATATTATTGTGGCGAAAGCCTCTAACAAATGAAAATATTGATATATATTGTAAGATATCATAGTCATAGTTCAATACCCAAAAGGAAACATCACCTTACAGTATACTTAAATTTAAATTACTTAAATTTGCTTGTTTATCAAAAAATGTCATACAGTTTGGCATCAAAGCAATGGCATGCGTATGACCTTATGAAGTCATTATGGTTATATTAGAGCTTTGCTTTATACTTATGTCAAAGGCGGAGCACTAAGCACTAGATCTTTAAGAGCTCATAGGCAGTTTGTGCACATTAACGGAGTTGGTTTAATGCACATTCTTAAATCACTCACCATTCTTCCTGGAATGCCCATAGGTCCCTTGTTCCCCTAATGGTCAATGCAAATTCAAGAGGAAAGTGAGGAACAATGACTGTACTACTACAGTGTTGTACTACTACAGTGACTACTACCACCAGCTTCACTTCACAAACAAATCACATTTCTAGGATCTCAAGGGTCTCCCCAATATGAATATTATTCATTACATTCATTTCATAAAATGTATAATGAATGATTAGTTTTGAACTAATGAAAACTGTTGGTAAAGTCAAGCTGACCGATATGACATAGAATGTTCGGGATTTCCAAGCATTATCCTATTGGTTGGTTGAATATTGGTGAGTGAAACATGCCATAGACCGCCCATAAGGGCCAATGCGTAGATACGCAAGACCGATTCAGAGCATAAAGAGAATGTTGGTCAGAAAACAGACTTCATAAGTTATCATTTCATTTTGAATATAGGAGCAAAAAGAGGTTATAACAATACAATACAGACACAATACAATAAATCGCCTCACTGTTATATCCAGCCTAACCCTAGAGACATGGTGCTTGCTGACCACACGTTAGGAATTCAGAAGATGTGACTATGAAGCACGACAGCATGAGTGTATGTCATATGTTAACATATCTGATGCTTTGGTTATAGTACAGTTACAGCTGCCTGCATCGTTTCTCCTGAAGCTTTATTCTGAATCTCATATGAAGATGTGAAATACAGTCTACTGTATGAAAAGCAAAATCTAATTATCGCTTTCCAAAATAGCTGAAAAAAAAAATCACACATGGGATGCAGAAGAGTCTCATATACAGTAGATGTGGGTGAAAGTCAGACGAACAACACAGCAATGGCTTAGAATATTTCACCGAACAGGAGCAGACAGAGCAGAGCCCACTATAAACAGACTCTGAACATAGTCCAAGTGCCCAGCGTTCTGCTCTGAGTCCAAGTTCCAGTGACTAGCCTTGAGGTTGAGACTGGGCCAAGTTCTCACCACCTTTATCTGAGTCCAAGTCACAAATGTGGCCAAGATAGGTTAGCAAGCAGATCTCTACTGCTCCTCTACCATTCAAAGAGCTGACACAGAACTAACAATATTAAGTGATGTCATGTTAGGACGCACCAAAATAAATAACGTTCAGATATTAATACAGGCATTCGTTTAAATGATAAAAATCTGCCAAATAAGGGGGCCTACTTCTAAATATATTAAATAAATATAAAATATCAGAGAAAAAGTTTCTATCTTCTGAGTAGTAATATATATTGAAATTCCAGAAAACTGTTCAAGTCAGAGTGGCGTCATGCACCATTAGAACGAAGACATCTGATCTAGTTTGATTTATTTTAACCTGAGAGTCTTTCAGGATACATTTTCAGCTAACTTTTAATTACATGCTTTGAATTTCTGAGTTAATTTGGTGTCAATAGCCTTTAATAGCCTTGTGTTCTATAAGACACAGAAACTAGCCAGCTTATGACAACAGCCCAGCAGCTACACTGTGTCCCTCTCTGTGTATTTGGGCAGTAGGTTTCTCATACAATAAAGTCTGTCACGAAATTGGAATTTACAGTTTCAGAAAAAAAAAAACATCAGTAATCAGTTCAAAAAGTTCATTTGCTGCAAAATAGTAAATATCCCCAGAGGAATGCTGACTGATTCCAGCTGGACCTGTCCAGGGTGCTGATTCAAGAAATGCTATTTCAGTTTTATGACACTGTGTAAAGTTACACTGCTAAACTACTGCACTGTGGCTCTAAATATACAACATAAAGTTTTACAAACTAGGCCATGTGATGGGAATGACAACTGAAGTCTATTAGTGTTTTGCCTTTTAAAAAGTGTTTAACAGGTGTATACTTATGAACACTGGTCAACGCCCTTTGAATGGATTACTGAGATTAAGCAGGATCAATTATACAAAATTACAGTGGACAAATGGCACATCACAGAATATATAATAATGTGAATAATATGAAGAACAATTAAATAAAATCACAAGGATAAAAATGTAACTATCTAAATAATTCTCAAATCTCACAAACACCTGCCTTTGCATTGTACACTGTCATCTGTGTTAAATTAAATACTAATTCCCAGAATATCTTCTGGAAGTCAGTGTGCACTCGTTCACCTCCACGATGAAATAACATGCAACTACATCTGTGCTTTAGATAAATGAAAACACTAATGGAACATTGTAAAAGAGAACGAATCCTTTTCCCTGCGTTCCTCAGTGTATGTTCTGCAAATACACATTTTGTTTAATCTCTTGGATCAGAATCAGATAACATTTTTAATGTCTGTCATCCTGTATTATATGGAGTCATTATTTACCCAATTCCTTATTTTCCTGTGATTTGCAGGATAAATCTGTGGTATAGGCCACAGAGGACAAGGCTCAGATAGATGTCTTGAGATGTCTTTATTTTGACAGCGACTGATCGAAGGTCACTGAAGAGGGTTTCAGTATGTCTCTAATGTCAGGTACTGGAGACATCACTCAGGTATTTACAGGGATGATGAGAAACAGTTCACTGTCTCATCCAGATCATACTAAACACATCTAAAAGCACCGGCCTACCACTGCTTCTTTAAACAACCAAAAAGGACCTCCGAGGAGTCCGTCTAGTTCACTGCACGTGCAGCACACATAGCCAAGAGCCACCTCTCCACTGTAAACTCTAACGCCAGAGTGGAGCTCACATTTGTTTCCTGAATTAAGCCAAATGATTGCCACCAGCTGCCCAAGTCTCTTGGTTTCCTGCTTGGATTATGAATAGACTCATATGACCATTTTAGTTTTAATCAGAAACACAAGAAAACCAGCAATCTAGAGCAGGAAGCAGGGCACATCACTAACTAAGACGCACAGACAAATGTGCAAAGGTACTTTACATGAGCAAATCACATAGCATTTCATAACCAAAAGTAAAATACAATATTCATGCCAATAGCCACATGCTCCAGGGGTTGAACACACACTTTGTTCAGTGACTTAAACTGTGTTCATACGTATATTTCATGTAACATACAATAAAGCAACCGAGCAAAGGCCGAATTTGACCAAATTTTTCAACACATTATACAAAAAGTCTAAAAGTCTTTGAGGCACTTCTTCCATTTCACCCTGTTTTGGGGAGATTTCATGAGTGGTTTTCACAAGAAGAGGTGTCATGAGCAAAGGGCTTTGCCAGGTAGTGAGAGTAGAGCTCAGATCTAGTACGGCCTCCATATAACATGCAGTGATGAGGAACAGGTGTTAGTGATATTAACATCTCCCCAGGAAAGGAAGGGGGAATCTAGACAAAGAGCAGAGGGCTGAGAAGATACCAAGACATGTACAAACAATGATTAAGTTAGAGTCTAAACCACGTTTACTTTAATGCTTAGGACAAGCAAAATAGCTCATCCTGAAGACAATGATTATATGTTTTTGTCACATCAGTAGTATGTACTCAGTCACTCTGTTGTAAAAAGGTCTCGTTATGTCCTTTTTGAGAAGCTGAACAGAGAATATTTGCACTTGCATTTATACACTGGAGAATATTTACAATATGAAAAGATCTATAATACATAATGTAACATATTGTGTCCCATCTGACCCTTTACCACACAGCTTCTCAATAAAAAGACACTAGAGACTGGGAGACATGCCAAACATGACCACAGACACACAGCAGTCCTGAGACAGTTACCGGGAAGCCTGCTCGTCCAGGTGGACCCTGAGAAAGGGCGAGAGAAATAGGTACAAAATAGAGAAATAACCTGTCATTACAAGTAATACATCCAAACATCCAGGCAAGCCATAATAAAACTCTAAATTCACTAATGTGTGTCAGTATAAGGAAAGTTTAGTACTGTGATTTACTTTATACTTTTGATCAAGCAGTATTTTCATTTGATTGTGGCAAGGCTAGAAAGTGCTAACAGGCAAACAGACAGTGAGAGCATTCCACACACACGGACCGGGCCGGGACACTGAGCCAAAACGCTCGTTTGATTACATTTGGCATCTGAAATCTTTTTCAGTAACATGGCATGTTTCCTTAAGTTGATGTGCTTATTTTTTTCTGCAAATAGTAATGAAACAATACAAATCTGAAGACACTGAAATCAGAGCCACAATCATTTTGCCTCATGTTATGTATTATCAACACTAAAGAAAACATGTCGTAATGAAAAGAGAAAGTCGAATTTCAGATGCACACACATGCAAAGAACGTGTCACAGATTTTGTAGTGTTGCAGGAATAGAAACCTTTTATCAACCTCCAACAACGTCACACCTGTTCTACCACTAAACTAATTAGTCAAGGTCACTTTATCTGAAGAATGAAAGAAAGAGAGGTCAGGACTTCCACTGTGTCCCTCTTCACACAAAAATAAGTTATTCTGTAGCATTTCAGAGATCAGACATGCAAGGCTAAAAGCTGACAGCTGTTTGATCACTCAGAGGGAAATATTCCTTCCGTAACCAATGGCCGTTTCGACACTCTCCTTCACGAGAAGAGGCAGTCATACGTTATTTCACCCCAAGTATGTATGTGTGTGCATGTCTTATTCTTGGCAAACAGGAGAAAAAGGGAAGTCATTTATCAGGACTCAGCCAGAGAGGAAATTGTAATAGTAAGACAAAAACATCCTTGCTACTATCTTCTGGCTGGGGCCTTTGATCGGTCTTTACGTTTTTGAATTGCGGTAGGTTGCGTTCAACCATAAACATCCATAAAAATACAGCAGCAATAAGTAAATACCAAACACTGTAGATGACAAGCTAGCAGAGGAGAGACTGTGTTTGGTATAATTTACATTTCATTTTACAGCTTAGAAAAGGCACTAAGTGACTCTCCAATGGTAGTGAACTGGGAATGTTTTCCAGTGAACTGGGAATGTTTTCCAGTGAACTGGGAATAAAGCTGCTGGTTTTGTGCACTTCTGATAAATGTTGGTTCACCCTCAGCAAGTCTCTGATATTGGGGATATGGAGGCTGACCGGAACATCGCTCAGGAATGATGTACGACGTTTCAAGGGAAACACCATGAAGAAGGGCTGTATAGAAGGAACCAGGAGTTTTTTGTGAGAGTGAAAAGGTGCCTTTTTCTACAACATTTTGTGCAGAAAAGGTTAGAACTTTGTTGGGTGCCATGATACGCAATGATGTGCAAGTACGTGTGTGCAGGGGCCCTAGATCGTGTGTGTGTGTGTGTGTGTGTGTGTGTGTGTGTGTGTGTGTGTGTGTGTGTGTGTGTGTGTGGTGAAAAAGGTGTGCGTGTGTGGCGCGGAAGAGACGTTCGCTGGCCCGAAGTGCGAGCCCAGTTGTTGAGTGGGAACTTAACACCGATGGCTCCTGGGTGCTGCACATACTGGCCATGAGAAGCGTCTGGCACGGTCAAAGGTCGCCCACCGGAAAGAAGCCCTCACTTAAGCTCCACGGTAGCAGTGTGCATGTGGCTCCCATTAGTCCTGCAGCACTGCTGGCAAAATGAAGAGGTTCCCGTCAAGGGCTCAGGGTGACTACACCCCAGAGGACCGCTCCACGATGTGGGCCAGAGCGTGTGTGAGTGTGGGGCTTCTCGGGCCTGCCATGGTCAGACAGTTAACGTGTAGTGAAATACGTAAGGTCAAACAAGCTTCACTTACGTGGCACATGAATGCAAAGTGCAGGAGACTTAGAGCAACACTAGCTCTATATTTATAACAGTTCAGCTGTTACAAGTGTGGTGAAAGTGTTCTTGGTGGTTCCTTTAATATGACCTGAATAAGCTAAAATTTAAATTTAAATTTGTAATACTGCATATTCGTGATAAGTACAGAATTCGTAATGAGCACAGGGCATCATTTTCACTGACCCCTACTGAGCACACTAAAGGTCGTCAGCGTTATGTCAGTCCAGACTGTTAACATCTATGTTGAGCTAGTCCTGCCTCAGACTCAGCTAAACGGTCATGCCCTTGGGAGCTGACCTGTGAACAATGAGAGACCATTATGCATTTAAACTCTTCAAAGTGTCCACTTACTGAGAACAGGAAAGGAGCGATTTCTTGAAGCTGCACAGTTGCAGTCACACCTGTAAGCGTGTTATGTTGACATGCGTGTGTGAATGTTGGCCGGGGATAATCTCCACACCTCAACTCGCTGCCACAGGCCATTGTAATAGATCAACGTGAGGCAGACAAGCTGAGAGCTGAACACATCAGTCAGCACGACGGACAGTTTCCAACTACTGCTGAACACACACCACTGTGCGTAACTTACACTGCCACTGGTTGCCATTAAATCATCAGACCTGACAGTCGATGCACAAACAAAGAACCATAACAACATTTCTAATTCTGCAGCTTTACGATGTGGGCAGTACAATAACCTGCACGTAGAACCAAGATACCTGTAATCACAGCAGAGTCCTTCTAGAAGAGTGATGAACTTTTTTTGTGAATCATAGCCACATAGTGTTTGATCATAAAGTGACTCAACAGGGACTCAGAATGGACATATTCATTAGTGGATTATTTCCGTGAGTGTGTAGAAAACTGTAGTGATGTGGCAACACTTCCATAGCCAAGCGATGGGGTCCATCACTGCTGCTGTGTGCAACTGGGGCGTGTCCTTCCCCACACTTCATAACTGCCCATCTACATATTCATAAGTCCTTAGTTCAGGTTTCCACTTAATAATTGATTTGAGGCTTAGCATGAACAGAAGTATTATTTCTTGTACAAGTGACAAGGCAAATATTCTCTGATTTCAGAAGTTAATTTATGATGTGATTCGAGCAGTGGCCGTGGTTCGTCTTAAGCGCGTCTGAACATTGCGAGCAGCGTGCGGAGCGTGCGTTGGCATGCGCGCGTGTCTGCCCCCCCCCCCCCCCCCCCCCCCCCCCCCGCGCTGGGCTCTGTGTCGGTGTGCTGCTGTCACTTCATTAATCACTGTCACAGCTCCGAGCAGGAGCTCGACCTTCGTGCTCTCAGAGCGGGGACGCGGGGACGCAGCTGTCCTGACCGCTCCTAATTTTAGTCCTCTCAGGACACTCTCCTCTTCCTGTCCTCTCATCAAGATGTCTCACGCTCGCACACAAAGATTCCTCTGAACTGTGAACTTTGTGCCTGGGTAACTTAGCGTAATTCCTGTTCTGCTGTGTTTTACATGTAAGGGAGACACACGGAGGGATGTCTGGGGTGCAGGTCAAGTCCACTATTACCTGCCCTGACACTCATACACTGTGCTGCAGACATAAGGCTCAGCAGAAGTGGCCGTGTTGTCGTTTGCAGCTGGTTATGGAGAGGAAAGGGGGATCTCTCCTGCTGTTTCTTCACATCTATACATCTATACATGTGTAACATTTTTCTCTGTGTCATTTCTTGTGTTTCTTAGTTTTGCCTAGAAATCTGTAGCCCATAATGCAATTTTTATTATGTAGTAGAGAGTTTCTAATGACTTTCAACAAAATTGAATTCCCATGGAGTGTAAAGTAAATGTTAGCAGCAATCAAAATAAATGTGATGGTGACTTGTGATACATGCACTGAACTACACAGTTCATAGTCCCACTCAGCACACAGTCACGAAGATTAGTCACTTTACCACAGTCCGGTTAAGACAGCCAGCAGCTCTATTGTACTTACAGGAGGTCCTGCAAAACAGAGAAAAGAGAGAGAATTTGATTAGTCACACAGAATAAAATGATTCAATCAGCTTTGCCAAAACCCCATGCAGCCTGGCTGACGTGTGTGTTGTGCTACACTGCTGGAGCGGAGCAGAGGCAGGTAAGCCCTCATCTAGTGAGTCATACTCACTACGGAAATAACACACGTTCAGTTCCAAATAGTTTCTAATGTGGCTGATCAGAAGCCAGAGGTCAGTGCTCGTGCAGACAGACCGCTGCTCTCTCTGGCAGTGTGATAGCTGGACCAGCAGGGGGCAGCGCTGGGGCCGGACTCACACACCAGTATGCATTACTGCAAGTTGGTAGGGGGGTAGGTAGGTAGGTGGGTGGGTAGGTAGGTAGGTAGGTAGGTGGGTGGGTAGGTAGGTAGATGGGTAGGTGGGTAGGTAGGTAGGTAGGTAGGTAGGTAGGTGGGTAGGCAGGTGGGTAGGTAGGTGGGTGGTTATGTAGGTAGGTGCATTGGTTAATAGATGAATGGGTACAAGTTACATAACAATGTTTGCAGTGACTTTACTGACTTCATGCATGCATACATATGTATCTGGTTTTAAAATGGTGACATTAACTCCTACGTGGTGGATATGCCAGAATCAACATGTTTAAAACACACTATTTCACACTATATCCCAAACCACTCACAATCCAACAGCATGTGGGAATCTGAGCTGAAGTCTTGTCATAGGTCGAATCACGGGTTCTTCACATCACAAAACCAACAAGCCAGTAACCAGTCCAGGACAGAGGCCAACCCACCACAGTAAGCACAAACTGAACTGTTAAACCATTATTTCTGAATGTCAAAAATCTAACTAAATAAAAAGACAAAAGAGGATAGAAGAAAGTCTTCCTGTTAGGATGCTCATATGTATCAAACATATAAATCTGCTGGTCTTGCTCTTAAATGTCCTGGACAAAGAGAGATGCGCTCACGGCTCTGAAATAGAGAGAAATGGAAGGAAGGAAGTAGAGGAACTAGCTTTTAAATAACGTCTAATAGACAAAGCTGTCTGCCATACAATTAGTGAAACATCTCAGGCAAGCATAAAGTCCACCCTTGAACAAGGAAAAAAAATAACACTGAGAATCAAGGGGTTCCTGACCATCCCTTCAGGCTGCCCCTAATTCAGACATGTACAATAACTAAAACAGGCATAAGTAATGGTGCGGTCACGCCAGTGACAAACCTTTCCTAGGGGCCGTGCATTATTCTTTCTTTTCCTGTTTTGAGAGCTCTGTATTTTTTTAGTAATTAAAGGAGACATTCATCAAAAGTGGTGTTGAGTTGGCAACCGCCATTTCTGAAGTTAAAGTAGAAATAAAGTCAGAACTGAATAAGTCAGAGTGGACACAAAACACACAAGCAAAGTGTGGTCAAGCAAGAATGTGCACGCCAGACGAATAACTTTCACTTCATTAGAAATTACACGGGTACAGAAATGACAGGAGCCCACTCCAATGTTTCCATACGGCCCCTGAGTCACTCAACAGTTACTACAACCAGGGCCAAAAACTAGAGGATTTTGATATGACGGACCATAGTCTCTATAAATGTCCTGAACAAGTTCATATTTCCACAGGATTTAGAGGTTTACACAGCAAGGCAATGACACCTCTTCAACATTCATGGTTTGCAGGGTTGGTACTATAATCTGGCCGGAAGGCTCCATGGTTCATAGTGTGACTCCTTGCTTATAATGGCGATTTCTGAAAGTTAACCCAGAGAGTAAAGTCCTCCAGGCCAGCGGTGGCCACAGATTGGATGTGCTGGGGACCTGTGTGGATGCTCTTTACACCCTCTCTTCCTGCTAAGAGCAGGCCAGGCTGGTTCAGTTAGTCCAGGGTTATGCACTCGGAGACTGAAGCTGTATTTCCATTCCACAGGACAACACGCCACTATCGCATGCGTCATTGCCCGAGCAATAAAAAGGACTGTCAAGGCACATCTGTGTTCAAATACTGTTAAAGCACAAGTCCAATACAGGCTAAGAGCACGCACTTCTGCAAAGAGAACCTTAGCAAGAAGCAAAGGGCTCGGCGGCAGTGCGGGCCAAGGTGCAGGCGTGAGCGGCCATTTCGGTGCCGAGCTGGTGCACTGAGGCCCGAGCAGCAGTGGCGTGAATGGTGAAACCCTACACACAGGCATGTGGAAGCGTGTACTCAGATTCCTGATGCATTCTGGGCTCGCTACCACTTCCTGCTCTGGTACATCTACGGGCAACCTTCATCGCACAGCACGTTCAGCCCAAGGCTTCAAAGACATACTTCACATGTAGATGTGTGGGATAGTTGTGATGTCCCTGTGGGAAGGTGTGTACGAGTGTGTACTGTGCGTGGATCGTGCTACTTTTATGGTCTTAATATATAACTATAATACAAGTGCATGATTAGTCTTCAGATGAACAGAGAGGAATGTGAAGACGGTTCTCTGTCCAGTTTAGGGTTGGACTCGTATCACCGCCACCTGTTGCCTGGTCCTTAGGCAAGGGAAAGACGTTGGAACTGGAAACCTTTTTCGACATACTCACACGCAAGCATCCGAACTGGCGAGCCTGCCTCTCTCCACAGGGCTGAAGTCAAAAAACATCCAAACCATTTGCAAAAGTTGCATTATCATGTCCACAAATGGTTATGGGATTCCTGCTGCCATTCTCAAAAAAGGAATTGTAGATGTGGACATTCATAAAGCTGCTTTGTAGAATCAAATGATGAATATGCTTGTTTTAAGTTTAAGGCTACGAGAGCATAACCATTTACCTTCTTCAGCGTAAAGTGGGTCAGGTGGTGCCAGCAAGGTGGTCCACCATCTTGAGTGTGTCTGAGATCTACTCCAGAGGTCCAGGAATAACTCCCAGAATTCCAAGCCCTAAAATACCCAAGCCCTATTTCCCACGGCCACTCCCCTTATCCTTGGGCGGTCTCTCTGGTTGCCCTCTCCTCCGATATCCCCCATAAACATTCTGTGCTGGCTAAGAACAAATGGTTCATCTTTCAGCCGTCTGCACTGTCAGCATAGTACAGGAATGTCATGGCTGCACAGGAGAGAAGCATCTGAACAAAATGGCTAATGTTTGTCTTGGATAGTAAGGTCTGTGTTTAAAGCATGAATAACCTGCTACTTGTAATGTTCAAATGTTACATTTCACAAAAACACTTTTTTACACTTCTACTGCACAGATGTGCAAAACATATTTGCTGACACGAATTTTTGTCTCAATGACTTGGGATTCACACTGTATCCTTTTGGGCACAGTTGTACGCACAGTAAACTGGATTTTTCAGAAGGTATGCAAAAAATTAACTTTGCACTTTTTCTCTGTCGCCATTTGAATCTGGAAAAAGCATTAAACACATTTCATTTCTTTTCACAACTCTTATATATACCCTTGTTAAATAGATGCTAGCACAGTCTCCAAATAAAAATATTGATATTTGACCATTCCAGACAGTTGAGGCGATTAGCTGACTCAGGGAGCCAATAAACTTTAAACAAAGGCCCTATCAGGTTAAGTTATCTCCACAAAAGCTTCAAGGCTGGAAAAGCCCACAGTCGATCATGCGTACACCTCCAGTATTGAGGGTTTACCCTAAAAACCACATTTCCAGAGTGAAAGCCTAGACACAGGTGTCAGAAGGCACCACCTCTAGACCTCAACAGGAACCCAGTGAGAAGTGAGGATCGGCCCAGCCTCCCTCGTTGAGCTGCTGCCTGGTTAAATGACCAGCATCAAGTCCAGCGTCTTTTACATTTTCACTCCTGCATCTTGCTGCATTAACATCATAAAATGAAAACCCTGACGAACAGGGATGCAGAGTGACACAAACCAGTAGGAAGGGCACTGAGGAACTGTGGTTGTTTCCATCGCCCTGTACAACTCCTCTTGAGTTAATATACTTCTAGCAGGCTTCAGTCAACTGACTGAAATGTGCAGAATACATTTACATTTAATTAAATGTAAGCACACATTTACATTTAAACACAATAAGATTACATTTTAGTTCTATGTTTAGATTTATGTTTAAAATATTAAATTAATTTATCATAAAAGTATAAATATTACTAGCTACACCTACATAACTCCTAAGTTTGTGGAAACTGCTTTTGTGTAAATCCTTAATCTTTACATTTTTCATATATTAAGACAGAACATAAAGAAGCACTGGACACAGCTGGATTACACAATTCATTGTGTTCTTGTCTTTGCCTCTAGGCAATCGCAGCCCTTCCCAGAAGACATGAGAAGCTTTAAGTGCCATGCACCTATTATGCTTCCACATGCCAAGTTGTGGCTAGGTGGAGACTGAAATATTTCCCCAAATAGTCCATGGAGATGAAAAAAGTGAACTACTAAGCCTCAGATTAAATAATTACAGCAAGGCTCTTACAGGAGATCACCACAAAGACGGCATTGTACTGGTGCCAAAGAGTCACTATTAACCCGACTTTACCATTCTTCTTGCAAATTGCTCTCAGGAGGAAAAAGTATACATTAAAAACGTGAACAGCTCCTCCAGTCTGCGTATAAGAAAAGCTTCCTACTCCAATCCAATAAGCCATGAGCTTGAACAGGACATAAATCTTGTTCTCTGGCTTTTTTTTCTCAATGTAAATCAAGAGCTTTGGATGCAACAATAGATGTTGTGGCCTCAGGAACATTTATTCATAATTGCAGGTCTGATATGTCCAGGATCAGGGACTGGAACCTCCACACAAGCACCTACTTTGACTCTGCAATCCGCTTTCGACATGGCTGCACATGGAAATACCACATCACAGTCTCCCTGTGGATATCTGTACCAGAGATTCACAGAAACAAGGAAACAGTCTGGTACTGCTGGTGCTGCTACAAAGGCCAAATTACATTTCCTTGACTTATGAAGTACTATAAAAGTGTGGTCAGGACTTCACAATGGGCCTCTGGGTTTAATGAGGGTTTGACCAGCCTCTTCTGTACTCGGTGGCAGGACTGAAGTGAAACGCTTCGCACTGGTTAACATGGTTAGTTTTGTTTGCCCTGCACCTTTGTTGAGTCCTGCTCAACGAATCAGTGGAATAAAAAGGAAAAGCCAGGAAGCAAAAGACCCATTTGACTTCATTAGCAGAAAAGGAAAGTCTTTGAAGTGACAGGAATTTCCATGGGTCCACGGAGAGAAGTAGCTTCCCATTTCTAAAATTCATTCCTTTCAGAAAAATTCTTGGGTTACTGGCCCACCAGCTAGCTTATCTATCCCAAGTAAAACGCAGATTAAACAGAGCAGAATTGCATTAACACCTGCCCAATCCCACAGATGTATAAGACATTATAGTTCAGCAGCAAACTGCCTGGGGCAATGAGTGGAAAGACCACGTGAACAGACAAGGAAGAGGGACACGATGTTGAAGGCCTCTAATGGAAAAAAACTCATATTTTTGTTAAAGTATTGTGGGCAATGGACTTCAGGGTAAATTAAAACGAATGAACCAAAAAGAGCTTCCTGTCGTGTCCCACTTGACTTCCTGCCGTTCCCACTTGCTCGTGTTTGCAATGCTTTATGCAACTGTGAGAAACATTCAATGCTTGATATAACTGAGAGACAGCGTAAAATGTCCTTTCTGGTTTGAAACTATGTGATATTAAGTTGGATCTCAGCCCAAGGAGCAAGTCGAAGAGATGTTACAAAGGTACATATAGAACAGATCAGTCAGTTTAATCAGTTTAACGTCCAAGAGAATCTGACCTTTTCTTGTGACAGAGTGCTCAAGTTAGCTCAAAGACAATTATTCATGGTGAAGACCTGGCAAAGTGGTGGCTTGGGGCAAAAATGAGCCATATTTTTCCATTCTTAAACACACACACACACACACACACAAGGGAAACCCCATCCCATCTTGTGTAACAAACACTTATTGAAGACAAATGGTTGCTGGGATAAGGTTAAAACAACATCTGAACTATCGCTGGACAGAAAAACTTACACTTACAAAAGAGAACTGGGTGTGTTTTTATGTTTTTGTTATGCCAGTACTAATTGCAGTTTGCACATTTGTAAGGCCCCTTTTTGACCTTTGAGAACTTTAGCTATGACAGCTGTGTTGGGAGAGTGATAAAAGGTAAGATTAGTGCTGCTGTTTTGAAACTGTTCTCTCCTTGCGCTGAAGAAAAAACAAGCGCTGTTTAAAGAAGGCACACAATACCACCCATTAAAAGACGAAATATTAATATACATTAAAAAAGACTGCTGAAAAGTATCACAATTTACTGTCAGAAAACTGAAATACCCAGTAGTGTACTTTATAATCCAGCCTCTGTATTGCCCAGAGGCTTTCAAAGCAGGCTTGAGTAGGTCTCAAATGGATTTCACCAAAACAGGATCAGTCCGCACTCAGGGCCATGTCAGACAAATCTTTTATTGACTTTTGTCACATCAAGTAAATGAAAGACCACAGACGTCCCAAACTACCACCATGCTGAGGGCTTAACCACCTTCCATTTACATTCAAACACTGCCAAGAGCGAAAAAGGAGGTGAGAGGTGGGCTTAGGGAGTCTGTGCCTACTGCTATTGGGTTACTGGGAGGAAAGTAAGTGGCATCCGTCCATGCCAAGAGTTATTAAAACAGAAGCTCGACGAACAGGCCTTAGTGGCATTGCTGAAAGCAGCAGGGAGCACCTTGATGCTTTTACCATGTGTGTTCCTGCACTGGCGTTCGGCCAAGAGTGCTCTACACACACCGTGGCCGGTGTTAAAAGTGCATATCAAATGAGTGTTGCCTGCTGGCTGATTGCAAAAACAGAGCCGTCGGTAGTAAACATTACACAGGCACAAGTGTGAAAGGAGCCGCACGGTCATCTTGCTGGGAGGTGAGACGAGGAGTAACCAGGCAGAATCGACTGGTGAATGTATTTATAATATGACCACGGTCTTTTTTTTTTTCTTTACTATTATTATTATTTTACGAATAACTGAACAGAGGGCCCTGTCGTGAGCTGCTGGACCTATACTAAGGAACAGTACTCAGAACAGACTAAGCATGGTTTACATTTTCGGGAATGGCGTACAGTAACCCTCTTTCCAGTAAGAGGGGGCGAACTCTTTGACTCGTCAGCTGGCGTTCGGATGAGGAGCCGGGCCAAGGTGTTCCTCCAGCTCCGAGAGGAGATAGAGGAGCCAGCGGCTGGCGCTCACCTCCGACGTCCTGTGACGTTTATATGTCAGTGTGTCTGAGAGGTTTCTGTTTCCTCCACATCCTTTTACCACAACATGGAGCTCAGGAGGGGGTCGTTTTGCAGCAAAATCCCAAGAAAAGCAATCATTAAATAACCTGTGAAAAAGTCTTTTGCCCAATTGCTTGTGGGTAAACAGTGGATTTTCAACCACAGTATCAATGAACAACCTGCAAAAAGACATCCTCTAATCATCTGAGAACTAGACTCGTCACTGCTGAAGGGTAGCATAACATTTGATTTGTTTAGTCTAGGTAGAATGGTCATATACATCTGCTCAGTAAGGGATGGATTTTCTCTTAATCTAAAGAGAACCTACTGTTTTGGGTGGAGGAATGTGTTCCGGTAGATAAAATTTCACTATTAAGACCTAAAACGAAATCATAAATTAATCCAGTTGAAAATAAAAGACTTAATAAACTTAAAATAAGTATTAAAATATCTGGGTGCCATAGGCCTCCACTTAGTCCTGCATGACAAAGACCCGCCTGCTCTCAATCAGGTCTTTACATAAGCCCCTCTAACAGGGTATCAAAATAAACACAGCCTTGATGAAGGATGAAACGTCAACGCAAAAGACAAACAGGACTGAAAAGGAAAACTCGTACGAAAGTATCAAGTTTCCTTAAGATGAGAGAAACAGACTTGGCCTTAAAGGCCGAGCTGCATCCTGAGAAGCTAAGGTATGACTGACGTGCTTGCATTTCCCTATTCCCCCAACGCAGCCATTGGGTTTGTCCGCACAGGCGGCGCTCGGCCCAGCTGCGGGGGTCTGTGGCGTCCGTCTGAGAAAGCTGGGTCAACAACAAAAATAATCCCACACGAACAGAGTGTAAACGGCTTAGAAATTGTTGCAGCTACATGCGCCGACGCTCGCAGCGTAGTTAGCGACTGTTGCCGGGGTATGCTGAGAACATTTTCAACACCCGTCTCTGTTACAGCTCAAAATACTCCCCTGCGACCAGAGCACTAGCGTCTTAGGCCGAGAGCGTCAATCTGGGCTTGTGTTACAAACACAGTGTAAAAATCAGTCATTTCCTCCACGCCGTACAGTAAATGATATGAGACAGATCAGATATATTAGCCACTGGGATACAGTGTGAACAATATTAGGATCACTGTGCTTAACTGAGCAATCTTTCACTTCTTTAGTGAAGTGGACAGGCATATAATAATTTGCAAACGACAACTTGGAGGCTGAATTAAGATATTTTTGTATGCATATGTTTATTTTGAACAGATTTTTATTCAGTTTTTTTGAAAATTAGAATTGCAAAACTTCGAACATTGTATGCCCTCCATCAGATTTCATTTTTAACTTCAATTGTACGTATGCAAATACATTTATTTTTAATTAAACTGCTTTTAAATATGTATAAACAATTCCATGCATGGTGATACGCCACACTGTTTGATACAATATGATTTAAGCTACCAATCATATGATTTTTCAAATATACAGTCACTAGGAGAGCTCACATTAAAAACTGCATGTCTGATCCAGATCTTGTTTGAAAATAATTTGACATAAAACAACCTGAGTTTAACGTGTGTATGTGTGTAATGTGTTTGATTCACTTTGCCATGGGGACGTCATGTAGAGGAAGCAGTTGACATGTAAAGGGTGTAATTTCAGCTCAGCTCTGATCCTGTCCTGCAGCAACACACACACTGACCACAGAAACATCCCAGAACGTGTTCCATAAACACACAAAAACACACACTCAACACAAACTCTTTACGTGGAGGGGAAGAGACGGTGTTCTCGTGCTCTTTAACGCTACCTGACTCCAGGTCCTCTGCTCGCTCCCTTACACAACCACGTGTCACCTCAGCCCTGGAATCCAGACTTCTTCCCTGAACCATAAACCGAGCAGACCTGTGGAGACCCACCAAGGCTCCTTACTCCACTACGAACAGGGGGCTCCCATGACAATACCACACATGCACTGGAGTTCTGGTTCACACGAGTTCCTGCTACACAAATGACTAATATAAGAGAATCAACGTTAGAAAATGAAAATACTAACCTCACTTTATAATGCCAGCTGATTTGAGAAACAATTAGTGATTACTTACAACTAAGATACGAGACAGGAAGTTTTCTTCCTGTGTATGCTGCACAAGAAGCCAGAATAAAGCTGCTTTGTGTGTACACATGGTAATTACAGGCAGAGAAGTAACAGTGTTTGGCATAGTAACTGGTCCTTCACAAATGCACTGTATACAGACACACTCAAAACCCATTACACAACACTGACAGACAAGCAGCAGGCCTTGTTTGGCTTGTGTCTTTCGGAGCGGAGCACATGGCCATTCTCACATTCGACAGCAGAACCTGGTCACGCCGGGCGGGAGAACTCCTAAAAACACTTTGCCCCCGAGGCGTTTCCACATCACAGGAAGTCAGCAAACTCTTTGCAGAAAACAAATGACCCATTTCTACCCTCAACCACATGACTACACAGCACTGGTGTTCAGCCTCTCAGAACCCGAGAGAGCTGGCTGCAGGTGTCGGTGGGCCCAGGCTTACATTTGTTAAAATTAAATGATCTATAGCTGAAGAACAACGGTTGCGACTCTGTGTTGAGGATGAGAGATGTGTCCACATGGCATTCGGGTTCACAATTCCAAATCTTAAAATGATAATTGGACACAATGTTAAAAGGAATCAACTGTTGAAGGGATAACATTTTCTCCAAGCATCTCTGCAAACTTTTTTTTTCCTCCTGGCTGATTACCTAAACTCCACAGGTAGACATAGCTACGTGACATAAAGATTGGATCTACTGCGTTTGAGCTCCAAGAATGGTCTGGCAACTCTTCAGCGCAGCGAAGAGCATGCATGTCAGTGTGTGTCCACGGGCCACAATGCCTCAGTAGCCATCTCCTGCTAGACTGTCACGTTCAGAACAATGTGGGTCCGTGTGCAAATCATCTTTTCTTCAGCGCCGACCCTCTGATCGACCAAGCAGAACTTTGAAGCAAATAACAGCACTGTTGAGCTGCTTCCCTGTGACTCCTTCTTCACACACATAATGCAGGGGGGGGGGGGGGGGGGGGGGGGTTGCTGGGTGCCACTAATCCGCCCAAGCGTACACCCCTCAGGCGTCTCTCAGTGGTGTCCGTCGCAATCCATCCCAAGACCTGATGTGTCTGGAAATCCCTCTTAACACACGCCACTAATCACACAAAACCAGTCCAAGGTGGCTACGTCAGCCGTGAAGGCAACCCCTCCCTTCCTCCGTCAAACAAAGACAGCAATGTTTAGACTACTGCACTAGAAGTTCATATGGATAGCAGCACCAAAGGCTGACATGTTATTTTAATCACAGCATTGAAACTAAAGAGGTATAACAGCGTAAGATTAGCATGCTGTGATGGAGGTGTTAATGTCGGCGTGTGGGTGCACGAGACTTTCAGTCCACGCATGTGAGTTTGTTTAACTCTGCACGTTTCTGCACGTGTCTAGGAGGGAAGGTACGTGTGCTTGTTCAGCTCGTGTCTGTTGAGTTCCTTCCATTGCAGTGGCACGTGCACCTATGAATCACAGCTACACATTTTCAACAGGCCACAAAGTACCAGAGTGCTGAAGGAGGAGGTCGGTGATACGCCAGACCTGGTTTACTTCAAGGTGCAATTTACAATTCACCCCAAACCGGAACAAATTATAAAATAACTAAATATTACAAATCTGAATAGTAATCTAAAGTGATCTATAGAGTGCATATGGTAACCCTGCCGATCTAAGGCATCACCAGATAAAGGTGAAGTGGATAAACACACACACATTCCCGCTCAGTAAGCAAGGATTTGACGAGCTAATGTCAAAAGTCTCCCTCCACCCTACGTTACCGCCTGAGGTATATATTACCTGCCAAAGATCTGCTGAGCACAAATCCTGCTCCTGAATCTGGCTCAAATGGATCTACAGCAAGTCATGTCATCAGGTTTGGAGGCTGCACACCAGTGTGCAGTTATCAGAGCACTCGCTCCGGGGGGGCCTGTCTCTTACACGGGAGCGTGCACCGCACACGCAGTAAACCAGAGAGGCTGCAGCTGTCAGCCATCCCACACACAGCACAGATCAGACGCAGCCATGCTCATATTCAGGAGTGGACAATTACTTATAGAAACACAGCCCACTGTCTTTCTACTGTTACTATACATTGTCAAGCCACTTTTAAGTCAACTCACTTTTAAGTCAGCCTCAATAACAATGCTTAACAAAGACTTTGTCCCATACTGTTTCTTGTGTATTTTTCATGTGGCATCCAAATATGTTTATTTTTCCCCCCTTTGTCATTGTATATTCACATGTCATTATGTGTAATGTGGACGTGGCACTCAGGAAAGTGGAACTACACAGAAGACAGATATTCAGAAGATGGATATTCATGGGGTTAAATGTAGGTGAAAGTCATACATCTAATCATTTTAGATGTACGTTTGCACATATTTTTTAAATATAATAGCAGCCTTATTTATGAATTAGTAGAGTAATATACTGGGTACTTACTGTAAAATGTAATTGCTCTATCATTTAAAAGCATGCCTTGTAGAAAGATTCTAAAAACACATTCCAAAACAGATAGCTTGAGAAACAAATAAAAAGTTATCCAGTGTCAGTCACTGGTAAAATCCAAGTTGTAAACATTGGTGTTAATGGTAACGCAGCCAGTGTGCTGTGTTTGTGCTCTGGGTTGTCACCAATGCCTTTTGTGGTAATGCAGTATTCAGTACTATACAATACTCTATTTAACTTTATTTAGAGTTTGCTTGACTTGTCTTCACTACTTCCTGTAAAAAGAAAACAAGAATCTTCCAGGAGTGTCCAATATGCAATATATGTATGCTGAAGTATGGATATGGGTCGATTCTTTAGTTTGATCATGGGATCAGGGACGTACAGTGTGTGTGTGTGTGTGTGTGTGTGTGTGTGTGTGTGTGTGTGTGTGTGTGTGTGTGTGTGTGTGTATACAGTGTTATTTTTAGTGTTCTGGGGTGTTAGTGTTTAAGGTCAAAGTTCATCTGCTGACTGATGATCATGCGTATTTGACTGGTGAAACCAAAGTTTTGTTAAAACTTCAGATTTGGCTCCATGCAATAAAGTTCTATTGCTGCCTCACACAAACACACACACACACACACACACACACACACACACACACACACACACACACACACACACACACACACACCGTGAACTCATCTCTGCCTAATATCCCAAAGAGGGGCCTCTCGGTGAGGGGCAGTGTATCCTTTCAGCACTGTAAATAACTGTGTTTGTCCAGAGGACATCAAACGGATGCTTCATTGCAAGATGAGCAAACCAACTGGGGTTGGGTTTATGGTGTGGGCAGAGGTGGGGGTAGGGGGTGGTGCTGAGGGGTGGGGGGGCATGTTTACATCCCTCTGCTCAATTGCTTGTCTCTGTTTAGTAATTCCCATCACCTCCCCCCACACCAGAACACGAAAATCTGCAGATCCAATACCACACACACACTCACTCTTTCTCTCTCTCTCTCTCTCTCTCTCTCTCTCTCACACACACACACACACACACACACACACACACACACACACACACACACACACACACACACACTCACACACACACACACACACACACACACACACACACACACACACTCTCACACACACACACACACACACACACACACACCCCTCACAAATGAGAAGGTCTTTTCCCAGAGCCTGCAGCCCCATCATCCTGCACTTCAAACAGTCCCAGTGTTCCCACAGTACCGCAGCTGACCTCTGACCTCAGGTACAAAACACACTACAAGATACAACAACAAACGCACCAGTCCAGAGAGTCTTCAATGGTGCTTTAAATGTGTAAACTCTGCATCATCATCATCATCATCATCATCATCAGTAAGCCAGTGCAATCTGTTCTCTAAGATCCTGAGGGTACTAAACCCAAATCACCCCAGTAGTTTATGTTGAGTTGAATCAGAACTTTGGCTGGGGAAAATGTTCTTCTAATGTTTCAACTGACATTTTGAAAGGTTTTTTTTTTATCCAAAAATGCAATTTTTTTTTTTTATTTATTTTTTTTACATAGACAACTGGTATAATAAAATAACTCCATGCCTTTTTCAAAAGATGATTTTAAAGAGGTGAACTGTAGGTCTTGAAAGCTTGGGTTGGTTGTGTATTTTACGTGGAGTGCCATGGAGGGGTCCATCCTGCCCGGCTGACAGGATGGGAGAGCGAGCAGGCCGGGTCATGGGAGGACCTGGTGTGTTGACAGCATGGCCTCTCCGCAGAAGCACCCTGATTGATCAGTGGCTAATCAAGTCCTCCACACTACACAGAGCACATTACGTAGACCTGTGCAGTTTGGCACAGATTATTGCCCAGAGTAAACAAAACCTAAAATAACTGTGCAATTTACATTACATTTACGGCATTTGGCAGACGCCCTTATCCAGAGCGACTTACATTTTTATCTCATTTTTATACAAGTGAGCAATTGAGGGTTAAGGGCCTTGCTCAGGGGCACCTCAGTCATGGCCTCAGGTCTGGGAATCGAACCCACGACCCTCCGGTCACAAGACCAGTTCCCTAACCACCAGGCCATGACTGCCCTGTGCAATGAAGGAAGGTATAAGACGTACGGTAAGAGCCATAAAGTAAGTGCCGTTCTAGAAGTGCAAAATGCCCTTTTCTGATAAACATCTGTTAAAATCATCTATTCTGCGTCCTACTAACTTATGTTATCTTACTTCAGTGATGATGTGCCTGGCCTCTGGTTCTGGTGTGATCATTATCAGACTAACAGGCATCCACGCTTGCTCATACCAAATGACTCAAAGCCCTCTGGTAGAGAGATGTAGTCACAGAGTCTCCAAAATCACATGGTGTATAAATACTTTGGAAACTGGCTGTGATCTTAAAATGAAATCCTACTGAAGCAAGATCTCTTTATCTATCTATCTATCTATCTATCTATCTATCTATCTATCTTTCTCTCTTTCTCTCTTTCTCTCTTTCTCTTCCTGGTACTTTCTGCCTTCATCTCCACTCTTCCTCATCAGGAAGTCAACCAGAGGTCTCCAGCATTCTGGCGTCTGTAGGGATGGAAGCTAAGGAGGACTCCAGAGCTCCTGTTAAACACATAGTCCCTCTCGCCTACTTTTGCTTCTAAGAGCTTTGCAAAAGAAAGGCAGAAAAGAAGGAACTTTGTGGGAGTTTTCACATTCTTCTCTGAGTAAGGAATCTAAAGCACTTCAGAATCACACTCAAGTGAAAATGACAGTAAAGCCTGCAATGAGAATAGGCTATTCAACTGTCATTTTAACAGAAGTAGAGAAGATTGAGTAACACTACATATGTACAAGAATTTAATTTAGTATAATTTACATATATTACGTATGAGTATGAATTGTATGGAAATTAAGAGAATGCCTCTGAGCATAGTGATGTCACCAAAGACACAGAAATAGTCAGCTTTGTTTTGTTTTCTTTGGTCTTTTGTAAGTGTGTGTGTGTGTGTGTGTGTGTGTGTGTGTGTGTGTGTGTGTGTGTGTGTGTGTGTGTGTGTGTAGCTGATCAAAAAAGTTACATAAGCCATTACAAGATGGTCACATCAGAAACACTAAAAAGAGAAATACAGTTCATTTTATTGCCTAGTGCTCCTTCCAAAGCTGTACTGTCCTTATGGCACACTGATAAAAATATCAATTAAAACAACAGCGTTGTATCAAATACCATAAACAAAAGCCAATGCCGACCTTCAACAGTCTGGATCTTTAGCTTTTTTGGCTTGAGAACCTCACTCCTTCATGTAAAATAGGCCATGGAATATAGAAAACAAGCTGGGAAACAGGGAGGGATCAGAAAAAACAAAACACTAAGAAGGCCATCGAGGAAAAGAGGGGAAAAGCCGAAGAAGAAAAGGGTTCTCCTAAAATAATGGAGATGAAAGAGGGAGGAGAGGTAGAAGAGGACAGGCCTCAAACAACACCAACAAACGGGAGGAAGTGCTGTACATCCTTTAAATGGGCCTAATTAGGTCCTAAGTGTTTTACCTAGAAAGGGGGCGGGGCTAAGTCCTAAAGAGGAAGAGTGTGGTGGGAACCTGGATTTGCTTGGGCAGTGAACCATCGCAGGATTGACCATTGTGAGTTTTGAGGGGGAAAAAAAGAAGTTAAACCTCTTAAACGTAAACGTAAACCTCTAAAATAATCTTAGTTATCAACTAAACATTACAGAGTGCGTGAAGATGTCTTTCAACAGCTCCAAAAGGATCCAGTGACCACTGACAGAAGCAGGTTTCATGACCCTTGCTAAGTGCTTGTGGGCAATTCTAGAGATGAAGGGTGAGAGGTCGAGGGTCAAAGTAAGCCCTCAGGGTCTTGTTTGGCCTGTAATTTGACACCACACCACACCAGAACCACTTCAATGGGCAAGGACTCTACTGCATAGAATTCACGAGTACCATCTGTCAGTCTATAATGGTCTCCAGAAAGTCTACAAATGTTTCCAATGGTCTTATTGGCATAAAGCAGATCATAAGATGTGTCATTGTTAACACTGCTGCCACGATGGCCCATGCTGGATATATACCATTCTGGAGTGGGGTTCATGCACACAACACTTAGCAAATTACAAAAAAACATATACATGTGCACATTAATCACTTACTGTAAATATAACAAAACAGCACAATGCAGTGGTTGTGTGAATATAGGAAGGAAATAATCGTGTAATTGTACTGAAGTGGAAATAATGTAATGTAATGTTAATCAAATCCAAACTAAACTAGTATAACCTGAAATGGATCTTCAGGTGACAATAATTTCAAGCCCCCATCTGAATATCGCTGATCACGTTTCGGTTTCATAAGAAAAGGAGACTGAACTGGTGACACACTGGTGCAAACAAACGTCTAAGGCCGAATCGCGAAATCAATACCTGATGTGGACATAAAAGAGGTAAGCAAGGCACCGATGTAAGACATTCACGCTGAGACATCTGTTATAGTCTTTTTGATATAAAGACACGAGTGATGTCAAGGCTTTTGCTTAGAATGATTCCTTGGAGTGATTCCTTCAATGCTTTGTCCTTCTTTTAAAGTTCTAAGATTCCATGTGGAAAGGCTCTCCGTTTATGTAATGACTTTTACCATTACCTTTGACCTTTACATATAGCTTGCATGCTCCAGAATCATCCTCAGATAAACTTAGGCACCGGGGAATAACATTAAAGGAAAAACACAAGTTTTGTATATCATGGCTGCTCAAATGCTATTAGAAAAGCAGGTTTAATGTCATTTTGGATTAAGATCTGCACTGTGTCCACTCACTGCAACATCCAGCCTGCCTGCATTACGCTTATCAATAAAATTGCATGATGGAAGATGTGACTTTCATAGTAGAGAAAGTCTTGGATTGGTGTAATAGTTCTGCGGTTGGAAGGCTTCCATTGCGTCCATCCAACATAACATTTCAGCAGTAGATGTGTTCTTATTCTTATAAAAAAAATAATAAATCAGGGCTGATTCAATGCAGATGGACCACTGCTCCAGTGGTGTTCACAGACAGACATACTAATTCCTGCCTCTAATGGGCCTTAATAACATACAGATTTTACCAGATCTCATTTACACTGTATAGAAAGCCCTGGGAAATGTTGGGGCAACTTCTAGATGATTTAACAGTGTTGGTTCACCTGTGGGAGGGGGAGGCTATGTCTTGCTGAAGGGCTGATGGTATCCTCAAACACCTGAACCTTCAAGTCCATAATTAGCCTTGGACTCCAAAATGTGATGCATGACCCTCTGAAATGAGCTACTACAATTCCAACTACTGTGGCTGCTGTGCCCAGTGAAAAAAAAGACTCCAAACGGATATATTTTCCTTCTTTCAAATTCAATAAAAGTGTTGTTTTTGGCCGTGTGCCCAGAGCTGTTCACGTAAGAGCTGGCTCCTTAAACGCAGGCAAGAGCCACACGCACACCGATGCCCACAGGAAGTCTGCAGCAGCAGGCTTCACAGAGCATGCCAACACACACTGCACCTCATGGGACCATGGGGCCTCAAACACACACACACACACACACACACACACACACACACACACACACACACACACACACACACACACACACACACACACACACACACACACACACACACAGAAAGAAGGCTCTAGTTTAAAGCTATGGAAGTGTGAATCCATTACACCTACATTAAATGTATATTATATTTCCTCAGATTGGCAATATTTACACCTTTTACACTAACTCCATGTACCAAAATCTACACCAATGGGATCGGTGGAGGCTATGATTTAATGAAGTTTATACAGGCAAACCATGTACAGGCGTTATCAAGCTTTTAATTTTTTTTCACAGTACAAATACGGATAATTGCAGTAGGGTCAGTGCTGCTATTGTGCGAGTCACAATTACCCGATTATTTCTGTTCTTTTCACTACATGGCCAACGTGCAAATACGAAACAGCCTGGACTGAATGCAGAACTAACTCGTAACTAGTTTGTGCCTGTAACTCACCAGGCTCTGGCCTGAGCTGCTGATGTGTGTCTCTTTGAACTGGTGGTCTATAAGGACAATTATGTAACACTTCAAGCATGAATTTCAATGACGTGTTCGTGGAATACTCACAGGATCTAGTGCAGAGATTTGGGTGATCAGCTTTCTGCAGTTCTGTTCGACTCCCTGACTTCCCTGATCTGATTCTAGTCAGTTCTAACTATTATTATTCATTATTCATCATTATGACTGTACATTTATATACATGCGACTGAAGCATCTTCTTCAGTGTGAAAACTGCTTTATGTTTGCTCTCATTATGTTATTTCTATTGGAGGAGCCTTATGTTAATTGGGCTTGTTGCTATTTACACCATCTGGTGCAACAATCACAATTTATACATTCCTTGGCTTGTTTTTATAAGTGGTTATTGTTGCTGTCTGGCCCATTTTTGCAGTGAGTGTTGTTTAATACTGTTTTAATATACAATAATATATAATGTTTTAATATACAACACACCATATGTGAATATAGGCATATTTTCATACTTTAGTCTGCAATATCTATTGGTAGCAGTGTCTGATGTAATGAGACTAATTCTAAAGATTGCTGGATGAATGCATAAGATTTAGACAGGACTGGAACACGATTATAGCAGGTCTAAAAAGAATACATTAAGGGCTTAAGAAAACCTCACGTTTTGGTATAATCTTTGATTAATGGTTTTAGAATGTGAGCCCAAAAAACAATGCAGAAGAAAGCTATTATTTGCACATTAATCCTTCTTGCGATCATGATTATCCAAAACAATATACACAACTTCAACCTCCAAATCTATCATCAAATTCTAGGAAACAATTTTCACATCTAACAGCATACAGAAATAATACAGCACAGCATCGAGTTTATTTATTTAAAATCAAATAGAACATCATCGTCTTTGTCTGTCCAAACTTCCACCACACAAAACTAGTGTAGTTTGCTTCCTCAACTAACGGCAGACCAATGCAGACTTTCACAGCAGGCTCTGTGTCACTGGGATTATATTACACCTCATTTCACCTTCACAGATTCACTATCCTGCACTATTTGCAGAAGCTTAAACAGGCACACGTTTGGCCACCCATGGGGGAATGTCCACACATTTCCTCTAATTACTTATTCAAGCAACATGCACAGAGTAAAATACTTCAAAAGCAGGCATGAATATTTAGGGCCTCGTGCATGTAACAATGTCATTTAGATTCTGAGCAAAATAAGTGTGCTTTCATATTGGCTTAAATTAAGAATTGAATACAATATTACTGAGCTGTACACTTTAGTGAGCTGATAGACACATGGTGACTTGCATTCAGGTTCACATCTCTCAGAGCTGGCTTGAGGACCCCAAACTCTTTATCGTGGGTATGTAAACAGGAGAAGTCCAAAACCCGCAGCAAGCCGGTTGCTCCAGGACGGACATCAGAAACTGACTGTGAAATTTCTCTCAACAAGATGCGAACCAGTTTAAGAGGATGGTATGAAAAGTGGAATCCAGGCAGGGGCAGGTTCTTTGAGGATGGATGTAAAAAGCAGATGGCTAACCCCGTTAGCTGTCTCCAGCTCTTCCTCGTCCCCCCTGTCTTACTCCTCCTCTCACACGGTCACTGCTCTGTCCAGACCCTTTCCTCTCTCACACATGCTCTCCTGTCTGCCCTCCTTCCTCAGACTTTCGCTGAGCTACTGGAGGGGCTGCATGTCTGCTGGTCATGGCTGCCCCCCCCCCCCCCCAGTAAGAGCGCTCCCTGGCAGCTGGGGTGTAAAGCAATCACTGGACATGAAAGGAGATCTGCCCACGCCTCTTCCTGTCACCAGACACGTCAAGGTGAACTTGGGACTCCTTAAATAAACCAGCACCAATGACCTCTTCACCTGGCTTAAGCGTGAAGATTAAAGGATGTCGCTCGTTTGCAAGGGCTACCTGACCTTTTCACCTGCATTTGCATTGGGAGAATATTTTAAAATTAGGATTAAATAGTTGCATATAGTGTTTATGCTTTGTGGGTATCTGTTGTCCCTCTTTCCATCTTTCTCTGTTTTACACACACACACACACACACACACACACACACACACACACACAGACACACACACATCCACACACATATATACACACAGAGGAGCATTCTTTGATCCAGTCTGGTCTACACGGGTCTGTCATCAGACTGTGCACAGGACATTCTATGAGAGCCCATCATGCCAGGTGCTTGGTGTCCTGCACCACCCTGTGGAAGTCCTGACACTAGAGGGTGCTGTAACAAGACGTAAAAACACGTAAAAACATTTGGAGTGTGCATGATACACCCCAAATATTTTCACATAGTATTGCTCATGCTTGCTTTTCAAATGTCTACTAATGTCAGATGACACCAATTAAACTGGGAGTAAAACAGTTAAACTTGGACTTAAATGAGAAATCCTAATTAAACAAGCTTGAGCTCTTGTATGAGTTATATGTGCTTCATAGAAAGACTGACAAAGAAGACAAAAAGAGTCAAGAGAGATTGTCTGTAGATTTCAGCTGAAAACAGATCATTCAAACAATTAAAAGAATGTTGTGGGAAACTCTGTTTTGAAGACAAAAGAGACTACAGCTAAAGCCACTTTCCGGGAGTCAGTGTCCTCCTGGCTGGCCTCGGTGTCCTGTGTTCTGTTCTGTACTTTATTGTTGCAGGACCGTGGAGGGGCTGTTATGGCAAAGATGCCATACTTAGATTCCCTGAAGCCTGGTTCTGGTTACACGCACACTAGAAATGGCTTCCCCTCGGCCATAGGCCAGGTGAACTGTTAAAGCTCGCTTCCTGTGGCTGGGGACGGGTTTGGCTTTATCCTCTAGCCTTTCCTGTCACTGCGCTTTAGCTGACGGTTAATCCCCTCGCAGGGCAAGAGACATGAGACTGCTCTGCTCTCGCCCCCTCCAGACAGCACTCGCGTCCACCTGGGATCTACGGAGGAGTTTGGGTCAAACCAGCGTGGGTGACACATGCTTGCAAAAATAGAGCCTTTATCCCAACTCTATGGGCCCCTGTATTAACCCTAATGCCAACTAACATTAGCCTGTAGCCTGAATTCAGTCACAAAAGCAGCTAAATCCCTTGGCAGGGCTGATTCTACGGTGGGGCGGAAATGAGAGTGATGGGGTGCATGAAGGTGAAGGGGCAGCGGCCTCTTTCTTCTCCTCCTTTTTCTGTTACGATGTCCAAGAAAGTGCCATTCAGCCCCTCAGCAAACAATGTGTGGATTCAAGAGAACTCTAGGGGCTCAGGTCTGGACTCAATCTAACTGTCATGATGCTTTCCTTGTCCTTGATAAAGCTGTTGGCTTCTGTCCTTCTGGGAAATCTCACAAAAATCACTACCACAAAAATACGTTGCTGTGCAGTTATGGGCTGTAATATTTACTTTCATTCTAATTTAGGTTATGGATCTTACTTAGATTCCCATGTTAATTACTAGGAGAGGGAGGGAGGGTTTATGTCTCCACCGCACCACGAGAAAAACTCTCCCTCTCACACACATACTCAAATCCATATGCCAGTGGGTTTTTTTTTTATGTGTACTAATATATTATGCTGATATGTGTACACACACGTCTCTGTTTCACCCCATGGCTCAAGCTGCACCAATCATAAACCCTAGCAGCACTATGACACACTGCCTGCTAACTGGGACACCATCACAGTGATGCCAAATGCTGAATAATAATGTTTACACAGGCTGCTCAGAACACCGCTGATGTCATAGCACCGTTCAGGAACAAGTATGTCGAGCATTTTCAACTCTACGAGTTACTATCCACTCCGATGTTCAGCACTTGACTAATGTGAGTGAACTCACGGTGATGATACTACGTTAGCTATTACGCGACGTTATTCATCACAGTGACACCTAGAAAACACTGCCAACATCCATTGCGTTGCCTTCACACGTGGAGTAAGTACGTCTATCAGTGTGTGCCTGCTGCACAAAGGCATACAAAAGTCAGTTTAAAGATGTGAGCTGGAAATATGTGTATCTAACTTGTATGTAGAGAGATATACACATGACGTATTTGTAACCCATATAACTATATACTTTTATATATTGGTATATGGTTAAAATATTGCAAAGTGTGTGTGTGTGTGTGTGTGTGTGTGTGTGTGTGTGTGTGTGTGTGTGTGTGTGTGTGTGTGTGTGTGTTTGGGCGCTTCACAAGGGGCTTCTAAGGGCCATAGATGGGGCCAATACTGTGTGTCCCCTTAGCACTCAAAATAAACAAAGGAATGGAAGCTATCTGAACACTGCCTGCAGGAATGACTGACAGACAGCAGATGCTATGCATATATATTCATAAGACATCATGTTCATAAAGTTAGATGACTATGCATAAATAAACAATACTAAATTTCCTATATACCAGTATTATATTATTATATTATATATTATACTATTATTACCTTGAGCTGGCCCACTTATGATAAGATATATATGCACTGGGTGTCTCTCTCTCTCTCTCTCTCTCTCTCTCTCTCTCTCTCACACACACACACACACATACATACATACATACATACATGCAATGTTGTTAATGAATTTGGGATATGGAAAGAAGTTAATATGGTGTCAACTACAGGGCTGTAAAACTCAGTTGTCTGTTGACAACAAACAGGAAGAAAACTGAAAGACACAGTTATCAGGCTGAAAATGGTTAAAGAACCTAACTGTAACCACTCCGTCAAAAATTCTGAGTTTTATATTTACATTCTCACCACTTTTCATTGTTAAACATCTAGACCATATTTTGTGTCCAGTCATGTGTTAGTCAGTTTATGTTTTAGTAGACACAATCCTGTTCGGCCAACTGGACTGCTTAACTATGCGATACAGATCTTTTTGACAGTTCCCTCTGCCCTGGTATGCCCTGATGATGCCATATCATCACTGTGGTTTGCATCATGGTCCACCCTGGCACAAGTGAGAGCCAATGACTGCAAACAGCACCCGAAATATGACTGCACCTGTCACCACAGCGATGGCACAAGTGTACTTCTGTGAGGTTATGTTGGGATGAACTAGAAAGGACATTTTTTAAGCTGGCTGTTAACTACCTTTCAAATTACAGAGGGAAATGACGTCTAACTGGCCCTGGTCTCTATTCCACAACCCTGCTTAACCTTAGCAGCTTTCACATATATGTTAGCACCACATGGTTAGGTGTTTTTTTGTGAACGGAACGATTAAATGGTGTCTGTCAAATGGCTTGACCTGTTAAAAACTTTAGTACTGGATATGCCACATGCTAGGAGTGGGCTGGGTTCAGGGAGAAACGTCTGTGTCTGAATCAGACCTACCTGGGGGACAGAGACAGCTGTGGGACGTATCCCGAATCTCTCGTGTCTTCGCCAGACGAGACGCTAACTTCTGCAAAAGAACAAAAAATACTTTGATATTCAGTTATACTAGGAAAACACTAGAACCCAGGCTAATCACCATATTTGAGGAACAACAAAAATATCAGCAAGATAAGCACATTTTCCCTAAATGTGTCCTGTTTTAACCGATTTTAACAGCCAATCTGAAGAGATAAACATTTTAGTTAGAAGAACGACCTTTAGCAGAGACACTCCATACATGCCTTTTGCATAGCAGTTGGAGCCACTCATGCTATAAGCAGAGGTGGCTGTGTGGTCTGTGTGCACTGGCAGGTGCAGCTGTGTTGTTAGTTACTTTATCAACAATATCAGCCAACATACAGGACAACACTGTAGTTACTTTAACATGTTTTTGCCATATTACTACCTGGGTGCTCTTGTATTCTATTGTATACTCTTTCAAAGTTCCAGTTTACATTGCGATAACAATTTAATTAACAATATAAGCACTCAGGTTGTGATTTAGAAAATAATTTGTTCAGGAAGACACTTCATTGAAGTGAGACTGACAGATGTGACAAACGCTTAACACTCTAAAGTCAAAAGACTGTGGCGACAACTTTCAATGACCGTCTACATTATTATCGTAAAGTTTGCGAACAGCCCAGTAAATGTGTCCATGAAGTGGTGAATCTATCGGAGTCATGCTCCGATCATCTAATATTAAAGGCCTTGTGCTAAATCTTTCTCATGGTGCTATCAGACAAAGTTTCTTGCCCCAGTTTAGGTTAACCACAAATCATTCCAGAGGTTTATTTAGATGATACTGACAGGCACTCTTCCCAGCTGCAAATGTCTTTAAACAGAGCAGCTTCAAACCCTACTGATGAGAATTTTTCCACAACACTGCAGTCAGCTGGAATACAACTGATGGTCTTATAAAACAGAAATAGTGCCAGCAAACATTAATGAGGAAAGGACACAGAAAAGAACAATGTAATGACAGTGCGGTGTTACAGAGGGGCTAAACAACGGGCTCTTATTGAGCAATTAGAATAAAACTGGGAAAATGGTTTAGGTTTTGAAAGATGTGGCTACTCTGTCCAATCCATGTTTCCAAGGGAATGCACTTCTCAAACACGTCTTTGTCATCTATAAATATGGAATAACTTCGCACAGGTTCCCGTGTCTCAACTCTGGTCTAAGACCAAGCGACAGGTTCATGTGGGAGTAGAAGAAGCATCAGTCCCATATTTTTAATGGAAATAACGCGGAAACACCTGCACCTTTGAAAAGTCAAACGCTCACGCTACGTTAAAAAGCATCAGTCTCATATTTTCTGTCTGAACAAACAGAGCACAAATACAAATAAAAAGAAAGTGGTAATTACAGTGATTATCATTATGGATGTAATTAGTACATCCTTGGAAAAGCTGTGGTGTTCTGGGAGGCAGCGCTTGCATGAAGCTGCTGGTTCTGTGTGCGGTGTTGGTGATGAGGCAGCTGCTCCTGGTGCTTTAGGGCTGTGGGACTGAGTGAGATAGCATTCTCCGCCTCTCTGCCTCCCAGCTTCAGTAGTAACCCGAACCCCAGTTTTTGATCTGGTTTTAGCATTCTATTTTAAAAGATGACAAAACACTCTGCAATTCCAATGTCTGATTACTACTAAGACCCCCAGCCATAGCAGGCAGGGACACTGCATCTCTCTCTCTCTCTCTCTCTCTCTCTCTCTCTCATTCTTTCTTTCTTTCTCTCTCCCCTCTCTCTGACCTCTCTCTAAGGGGGGCTCTCTCTCTCTTTCTCTCTCTCATTCTCTTTCTCTCTCCTCTCTCACATATGTTTCAACACTACAAGTGACATCAATCTTTTGAATTTACTATTTTATAGCCTAGAAATTACTCTTCATTAACTTGTTTTATTAAAATATTCAATGCATGGATTAAAAGAAAGATATTTGTCTGTGTACCCTAAATGAAGCCACTAAACATAAGTGAACAACAAGGAAGATGGTGTCGCCTTTGGCTTGCTCACTGGGGGCTAGGACTCGGCACTTGTAAAGCTGCTTTGTGACAACAACTGTTGTAAAAAGCGCTATATAAATAAAATTTGATTTGATTTGATGGTGTAGAGTTTAGTTGACAGTAACCTGGACACACCAGAGTATTTTCAGAATGGCTCCATATCTTTCTTCCTCCCAGTGACTAATGACTGTAAATGACTAAGAAGTCATTCTCAGCAGTAGGTTGGCCCCGGCGTGAGTCACACCTCACATTCTCCAGCTGTCATGCAGAACCACCGGGACAGTCTGTCTGCAGTCTCTCCTGCACTCTGCTTTGCTTCACCAATACACAGCGCTGGTTCCACACACTGTCCAGCCTCTGGAGTCCTCACACCTTTCATAAGGACAGTGATGCTGAGAGCAGAGAACTGCCTGCCCAGAATACATACGAACACAGAATATATTTCACACTGCTGGGTGACAGACCATCAGAGACCAGCGTAAGGGAAGCATATCTGCTGGAGGCTGTAGATCTCATTTCTCTCCACCTCTCCATCACAGACCTGGACCTCAGCAGACTTGGAGTCCCACACAGCTTGTGCTGGTCCTGCTGAGAGCACTTAAGTCTTGATCACAGACATGAAACAGGCCGCTTTGAGGTGAGACACTGCCCTGTGCAACAAGGTACGTGGGGGGTCGTCCCAGGACGAGACAGGTTTGCTTATAGGTGGGATTTTCTGTTGTGCTTCTATAGCATGACTGTTAAAGCCCCACAGAGAATGTGCAGCATTCTGCGCGAGATTCAGAAAAGGCTGGGCATCAAATTCAAGTGAAACTACAGTAATAGTAAAACCAAACGCTGTGGAATTGAAAAATAAAACACTCGGGATGATTCATGTCGTTTCTATCGCAAGACAGCGGTTATTTTCAATTATATAAACCAGACTAAACATATGTGTACTAGAAATAGAGATGCTGTATTTATTGGGGGTAAGCCTGCGTACTCCCTCGTGTTTTATGATGTTATTTAAGCACAGTAAAATTAGTGGGATAGTGTTGGATCTAAGAAAGCTAAGGTCACAACCGTGCGCGTGCACTTTTATTTGGGGAAGATGCGCGTGTCTGTACATATGTGTCCTATAAGCACACACCGCTGGGTGGTTTGACATGGAGGTTTAACAGTAAATTGTTTTGCTGTGTCATATAAACCCGACTGTGAAAATGCCGAGTGAAAGTGAACAGTGTGTATAAACAGAGGCACGTCAGTGAGCAGTTAGACGGAGTAGAGAGTGTTAGTTGTGACCGTCACCTCAAACCTTCACACTGAAAACACACACCGCACGTATTATTGCGGTTACATCGTTTTACGCTGTTTTGTAATAGCAGATAATGTCTTTTCAAATAACCAAGTGGCTTATTCGACGCAACGAACAACTGATAACTTAATCAGACATTTCAGAGTTTTAATTCCTAGTACTATAATATTATTGTCGAATTGATATGAGACGAGTTTTCAATAGCGATTCAAATAATGTGATGGTGTACAACATATACTGAGATATGACTGGAGTAAATAAACACAAAGACACTCGTAAAAGATCCTCACTGCACTACACTGCCTGGTGCAAAACGTGCAGCCTCACCTGCTAATACAACACAACCTTCCAACTGCCATTCGTCATATCCAGTTATCGTCGACATATTCTGGGTTCAACGTCTCACGAATTAAACAACACACAGAATAAATGTGTCTGCTCACCTCTTCCAACATCTGACCCAAGCGGCTCAGGAGAATGGGCTCCACCTGCTCCAGGGACATCCAGCCCGAAAGGTGAGGAGCTCCCTGGTTCTCCAAGCTCTGCACCCTGGACTGCAGCTCCGATGTTCTCAGGTACACCAGAATACAAATTCCCAAAGATATCAAAGACAGTGCAGTGCAGACAGACATGGCAGAGAGGTCTATCCTACTTGTCCAAAAGCGACTTTTGCATGGATGCTCGCTGCAGGTCCTCTCGACTGACTGGGGTGAAACTTTCCATTTCATGTCTTCTTCCATTTTTGTGAGAGGCATTTGAGCTAAGTTCTCAAGGTCTATTTAACCCCGGAGTTTCAAAACTATTTATCTGAAGGAATATAAACCAATGAGTTTGAAACAAAGTGATTTAATCTAGTCCAAGAGTCGCTTTGAGCAAATAAAGTCGTTAAATTTAGTCTCTTTCACATCAGGAAAACAAGTTTAAAAGCAACCTAACATATACATCTTCCTTGTTCAGGTGCACTAACAGCTCTAGATAGGTTCGAGTGTACAGAAAGCTCCGCTGGACTGCCCCGTGAAGCACTCATGCCATCTGATGGGACTCTCCTCTGCAGAGTTGTGGGCGACGTTCTCACTATCTGTCCCGCTGTAGGAGCGCAACACGCGATGAAACCCGACACACCGCCCACAGACGCCGAGTAGCTGGTGTAGCGCGCTCCTGGACAAGCCCCGCCTTCTGATTTGTCCACGCTAAACGACGGGGCGGGGCTGAAGCTGACCCGCGCTTTGATCCCGCTCCCCTAGATATTTTTAGGTGCTAAGCTAAGATGTAAGATGACCCTTTGATCTCGTAGGAGCAAAAATTGCTTTAGTGCTTACTCTAATCGTTTCCACTCTATTGGTATTTGCCTAAATAGGCTACTGAAGTTTATATTTTATTTTCAGCCATTCATTCTTCTTCTGTTAATAGGTTTTAACATTGAATTTTGACAAGGAATACAATGTAAAATTATTAATTTCAAAATCAACACAAATATGGGACTTAAAATAAGCTGGATATCTTTACTGCAAACTTTAAGTTGCATTACTGAGTTTTACACCAGTCTAGTATGACAGAGACCTTGTGACTTACAGGTCACTTTTGCAAGCGAGAACTACGGGCCCATAACAAATTCTCTGCAAAGTGTTTTAAATTTTGCCAAAAATTCTTGTAAGTTCAATTGAAAACGGGCAGATTACAGTTTGAGTCACACAGAAGGAAGTAACTTTAATTATTGATGGCTATTGTAATCTCAAATAAGATATAACTGAACACACAAAGATAGTCATGTCCAGTACACAGTGTTCAGCCCCTAAATTAAGGCATGTGTGTGAATGTACTGTCTCTAAATACCCAATGCCTTTCAAGTCGTGTAAACATGTGTTAAGTAATGACTGTGCAATTTCACGGAGTGTTTCTTGTACTGACCTGTGCGCTGCATTTATAATTTTTAAATCTTTATTGAAATCTTATTCTGAAATCTAATTTAAATGAAATTAAAGTTATTTCATTCTGTGTGACTCAAACGTACCTGCCTGTTTTAAATTTAACTGACAAAGCATTTTGGCAACATTTGATACTCTGTCTGTTTACTTGAAAACATGATAAACAGTGCAGGGGAAAGGGACCAACTCAGTACAAGAGATATTCTAATTTTCACTTGACAGTCTAAACCTGAGAGTCTAAACCTGAGTCTAAACCTCAGGTCACATTAACAGGTGTCCTCCTCTCCACAGTCTGTTATGTCTGTAAACATCCTCAATTTCTGATGTTCTACATGTCAAAGTCTTTATTAACATTTTGAATAAAGGCTCCATGAATAGTGACTGTAACATGTTTGCTGTTTTGCTGTAGAGACGAGCACTGTCTCTCCAGTACCATGCTGGCAGACTTCAAGTCTCTGCTGTTCTAATTGCATTTGCAAACCCACACAGGCAGTGTAGATTATAGTTATTTTCCCACAAAAAGCTTTAAAAAGCTAATAGAGAATTTCCTTATGTGTGTCTCCAGCTGTGATTTACCAAGATACGTCCCCTACACTGTTAACCACATCTGAGCCTTTAATGCCCCTGCAGACTTATTACACGTGAACTGGACGCTCTCCAAGGCATTTAATGAACCCAGTGCTGAATACTCCTGTAATTAGGACATGACCAGCTGTCTCTGGCAAAAGAAGAAGAAGAACAAAAAAAAAAACAGAAGCATCTGAGGACAAATATGTCACAAATTTAAATCAGACATGTTTCTCATGGGGTGCTGCAAAAAAAAGTTGTTTTTCAAGCAGAAATGGTTGTTGAGGGCAAAAAAAACCACAGAATGAGCAGAATGTAACACAAGATGTACCCACGGAGGAAAACAAACCTGATGAGGAAATCACTCAGATGATTGTTAAGACTCGTTTTCAGCTTTAAAGCAGTGGTTCACTTTGGTGAGTCTTGTGGACCTGGACATAACCTAAACATGAATATAAGAAACAGGGAAAGACCTGAGGTCATCCTGGTATTGACCTGAGACTTGGACTTGTACATTGCGACGTTTGAACATCTCTGGACTTCACTAAGAGTGCTGAGAGACTAAAGCAGTCAGGGAAACTGCTTGGCAAAACAGGATACAATGAATAAAGTGGATGTATTATCCTGTAATATTGCATGTTCCTGTAGGGGCAGTGATGCTCAGGTATGAACCAAAGTGATAGGGGTGCATGTTTTCTCTAGACACATTTTGTCTGTTTTCAGTTAGTTGTTACTACATTACATTTCCAGAGAATAGAGAGAAGCTCAACAATATTTCTTAATTCATTCTTCTCCCATTTGCTCTCCTAAGTGGTCGTTCACCATTAATGTTTAGTGTTTAAAGGAAAAGGAGATTTAGGGCTCCATACACACACATCTGTCTGCTAAACCGATCTCTGTCTGACAACAAGCTTCTCCCAGTAATTGAGATATCAGAGCTATGGACATTTACAATATGGTTGTTTAAACCATTTATATCTTTTGAACCTAAAATCTTAATGATGAAATGTATAGAAACTGACATTTCAGATGTGGTTCAGATCTGACTCTGATTTTATTGGAACTTAAAAAAAAATCCAACAGACAAATACATTTTATCTTCATGATTTCACCATTTTACTTTGTTTTGTCAGTAATAACAGTCATACAAAACAGACTATGGCAAAATGCTAATGAAATTTTATTAAACACACGAGTCTGTGATAACAGTGAGATTAGGTAGGAGCTGGTTTCAAACAATATATAACATGGAAATTTGTTTTTGTTATGAGAGACACATTCACTTTCTTATCCCAAACTAACTAGGTCACGATAGCTAGGCTCCCTGCCAGCGTCTTTGGCTTTCTTCAGCCAAAAGACTAGGTCTGATTTTGTTAAACTACCCATTAGTATGAGATAACCAAACAGTCAAGCAAAAGTGCTTAGATGACTAAGCACTTTTAAATCGCTCTGGATAAGAGCAAATACCAAAAATGTAAATGTAAAATATTAATTTAATCATTCGTTCATTCATATTTTCTCTCTCTCTCTCACTATCTCTATCTCTATCTCTCTTCCTCCCTCCCTCCCTGATAAATAGATAAATGGTTAAGTGGCCTGTTAGAGTCTGTTCTTAGCCCCAGAGGCTAATCATTTAGGCTAAACACTTCAAATCATTTGCAGGTGTATGTGGACGACTGACTGAAAATGAAGCAAACTGGTAACTGAATGAGAGACTCCTCAGAGGATTACTCTGACACAAGTGTGACGTTTAGGAAAGATTTTACACCATAACATGGGCTTTGCATTTTTCCTATTCGGGGAGGAAAAAAACTTCTTATACATACTGATTTTTAAGAATTTAAATTAAATTTAGTTTAAGTGGTTTAAAAGTAGATCTAACAGACGTCGAGTGTACAGTAAAATGACAACTCGTGCCCCCAGCACTGTGTCACACAGTTACACAACTGCCACGGTCTGAACGTGTTCTAAAGAAATGGTCCAATCGCAGCACAGATTTTAACGAGAGCAAGCCTTCCTGAACCACAGCGTCCCCTCCTCGTTCCTCCTCCTCTTCCTCCTCCTCCCCTAAGAGTGGCCACGATGTGCAGCTGTCTCACGTCAGTGCTGTGGAGGACCAGGGGACAGCCGCTCCTGGGAGGACCAGGGGACAGCCGCTCCTGGGAGGACCAGGGGACAGCCGCTCCTGGGAGGACCAGGGGACAGCCGCTCCTGGGAGGACCAGGGGACAGCCGCTCCTGGGAGGACCAGGGGACAGCCGCTCCTGGGAGGACCAGGGGACAGCCACTCCTGGGAGGACCAGGGGACAGCCGCTCCTGGGAGGACCAGGGGACAGCCACTCCTGGGAGGACCAGGGGACAGCCGCTCCTGGGAGGACCAGGGGACAGCCGCTCCTGGGAGGACCAGGGGACAGCCGCTCCTGGGAGGACCAGGGGACAGCCGCTCCTGGGGCTCAGCGGTTAGTCAGACCCTCAGGCTCCACGCAGCCTGTGTGCTTGCCTCACACTTCTATAATCAGTCCTGCGCTCCACCCTCAAACCCCCCCCCCCCCTTTTTTTTTGGATATTAAAGTATTGCTGACATTCACATCAAATAAATTACAGGCCTAGAAGCACTTATGGTCGGGTCATTTAGTCCTTTTTTCCTCAGAGGGAGGGAGGGAGGGAGGGAGTGGGAGATTCTGGTTCATTTTTCTCCGCTGTGCACTAAGTGAGCACAGACACCTGTCTGCCCGTGGCACAAGGGAACGAAGCCCCCAAATGAGCGAAAGCATTGCAAAAACGATCCTGTTTAAATGGGTCGGCCACTCAGGTGAGTGACACAGCAACATATCTGGAGCTCGTGAACAGCTATTCATTTACACTTTTCCAGGACTGCAGCCCAGTCCTGCTGGGCTAGAGGGAAAGCAGGAATGTGTAAACTGACGACACCAGCTATTACAGTTATTAATCTTGTGGTATTTGTCTTGCCATTCTGTTCACTCTGAGTAGTGAAATGGCCACACGTGCGTCTTTCTGTGAAGAAGATGCACTGATTGAGAGAAAAGGAAAAAGTAAACAACACTTCTTAAAGATCAGAGTGTCAATCCTGTTCCCTCTGCCAATGTTCTCGCCCTTTCTCTCTCTACCGCCAACCCAATTGGAGGCCTAATTGTCTTTAATAAAGTGGAATATATTAGAAACAGGTATTCTGTGGGGAGCAGATGTTAAACAACCTCTTGGTACGGCACATGATCACGGTTGGGTCAAAGCTGCCTATAATCATCAAGCTGGGTTTCTTTCCTGGTCTATGAACGTCTTCTGAATCACTCTGTTTATTCGTGGAGCAACATACGGCATCTTAGCTGGCTTCACAGCTGTATGCTTTTCTTCAGCGTCTCAGAACGCTGGTGCCACAGCCCTCTGGCTACCTTTAGCTCTGGCTACCTTTAGCTCTTAATTTAGAGCACATTTTCCAAATAATCCAATTTGAAAACTTGATCTGACTTCTTTACCCACAGCTGATGATGAATGAAATTTGTATAAGTGAAGCAAGAGCCATCACCACTATGGATCTATGGATCTGAGAATTAAATTAAAAGCCGTAGTTACTCCATAGGTCTGGAACGTCTATTTGTCAATGTCACTTTTAACATATAGAAAATACATAGATTTGTATACATAGATACATCCAATTCTGTGCTTTTCACCATACAAATATTATACAAAATAAATTTCTAAAGTAAGGTAAATGCAGTTGGCTATTTTTTGTTCTTTCATCTCCGCTAATCAACACTGACAAATAACATCAAACTAGTCACTTATCATTAATAAGACCTTTGGAGTTATTCCTGGCCCACCAAAAATGAAAAAAGGTGGGCATTCACTTACTGGACCACAGAGTTTAACTGCGCTAGGCCGACGGAGAGTGAGCTCACTGGGTGAGGTTTGTTTGGAGTGGCCCAGCAGAGGGAAATTAGCTGCCTCAGCACCAGGGCTTTGGTCACGTCCTGCCCATGTTTGGCCTGGTTTCTGTCTGTTCATGCTCTCAGGATGTATCTGCCCACACTCTAATCTAAGGCTGCTTTGGCCTCCAGGCCCCTGTTTCTGCTTTACTTTGAAACTGAACTTGTGCAGCTATACTGACTATAGAATCTTGTGTCATTTTTTGACATCATAATAACGGTTGCACAAACATTCCTCTATGACATCACATGTACACATATACAATGTACAATCTTTCAAAATTGACTTTAGTGATGAAATAACGAAGTCTTTTGTACAACTTGTCCTTTTCGTACCGCAGATGTTTAAATTCAGTTTCCTCTGTACACAGCATAACCCTCGTAAAGAGGTCAATTAACATCAAAAGTGTTTTATACTGTAAGTCTAGATGGACTTAAATGAATACTGTTCATTCTACAGGTGTTATGGATGAATTAGATTAGATTAAAAACATCAATCAAAAATATGAAACTATGGGCCAGGAATTTTCGTCCCAGCCCATGTTAATAACCAGGTGCAAAAACCATCAGGAGACTGAAACCAATAATAGAGAAGGAAAGAAACAGAGCAGTGTTGTGTTAAAGATCGATCATTTCACTTCATACCGCCGGACACGGCCTTCAGCTATCACGAATAAGGTGAAAATCTATATTACATAAACCGAAACGTGCGCATGTGCTCGCTGCTTTTCATCAACGTGCTGCTTCTCAAATCATTTCTGGAGGAGGAAATGGCTGAGCAGGTGTAGAGATAGGAAACCAGAGACACTGAAGTCCATCATCTCTGATACAACACAGGCAGGACTTTCCTTTAAGCCTTTTATAACCTTACTGCTCTGCGCCAGAAAAGCCCCTAGCTGGAGGCCAGCATGGGACAGCTGAGTCATCATGGCTCTACCCCGCCTGACTTTCACCCATCTCTGAAAGGCGTTTGCTTTTTCTCCGTATTCCTCAAATTGACATAGATAATTTTAAGATGTTTATACTTCCATGAGTGTTTGACACTGTTTGACAGCTCTGAGCTGGACTGAGATCAAATGCAGGATGGGAGAGCCAAGAAATGCATGTCACCCTGAAACAAGAGCAAAACATAAAAGTAGAATAGGTCGTCCTACATTTTCACTGCCTCCGTCCCCAGGGGTTTGATGTAAGGGGTCTCAGAGGCGGAGACCGAAGTCATGAGGGACTGGAAAAGTGTCTGAGCTGTGCTGGGAAAACATTTGATTGCTGCTTTGTACTTGAGCAGGGTTACGTCACGTACGGATGTGGAGAACTGGAGAGTTACAAATTGTAATAGAGTATTTTTTAATCATTTAAGGAAATGTGAAAAATAGAAATGTGATAGAAAGTTTAGTGTTCCTGTTACATTTTGCCAGTGGAGATCATGTTTAAAGTGTTGTGTGTCATAAATGCTGGTCAGTTGCACTGGCGGGATACATGGATGTTCCCCAACAGAGTTGCCAACCTTTCTGATGTTGTTTCACAGTCTGGAGGGGAGTTTGGTTTATTCTCAGCAAAAGCTGCTAAAGTACTATGAAAGATTAAGTAATTTAGTCACATTTTTGGATCATGATATTTGAAAAGCTTCAGTATGTTTTATTTGATTTGACTTTGCAGTCATAACTCAAATGCAGTTGTCTAAGCTTCAAAGTTAAAACATGAAAGCTAGAAAGATTTATAGCTTATCTGGAGTTTTTGGATACAATCATTAGAAAAGGTCTGTTGTCTGATGCTATTAAAAGTGGACCACAGTGATTATAAAATGAAATAATGTTAGAGCATTTGCAATGTTAAGCTAGATTGCAACAATGAGCCAAGAGTCTGGATCAAAATCCCTCTGTCTCCACAGATGCCCCATGTCTCCACTGATACTCTGACTATTAAAGAGAATGTTCACAAACAAAATAGCTTTACCTGTCTGACCACTTTATGAGATCACTGATATTTCAGGGAAGAAATGGGACCCTTGCTGTGAAAATAAACAACTGTCATGGCCACTTTCTCCTACCATATTGTTGTAGCAGGGATCAAAGGGACATTTGTTCATGGTCCCTAGAAGGTTTGTAACCATGGCACATTCAGGGTCTTTGTTGTTAACGACACTGAGGGGGATGGGACGGACAAAAGCTTCAGTCCAACCTCAGGCTGAGAGTTCCTACAAACTAACAAAAGATCAGAACGTTTTGTAGACCAATAGCATCACTTTTAAAGGAAGTTACCTAGAGTAAGTCTTGACTGCTTTACCAACAGAGGCATTATACTGTGGCAAAATATTACGTATGGTCCAGACTACAATTACCAAATCACACCCTAAGGATGCAAAGAAAACATGCCCTTTTGGTGAAAAGTAATAATTCCCATTAAATGAATTCAATGAATGCGAGGCCATGTTTTTGTTATTAGGGAGTAGAGGATGGCTAATTGGTGGCCTGCGGCTAGATTCCACTGAATGTCAGCTGAGAAAACATGGAACTTGTCTCGTAATCAGGGCAATTCAAGGGCTAATCAGATACCACGAGAAACAAATGAGACTGGCAGGGACCAGGGAGCACATTAATCTCTGAACACATTCATTTTCCCCAACACCTAAAACACATTTATTGTCTTGTACACTAGAAATCTCCTCAGCATTATCACGAAAGTGTGTAGGCTAGTAATTACACTGCTTTAACGAAACTTCTTCAATTTCTAAACTATGACCTGTTAAAATAATACAATGAAATCAACACAAATGATGTTTCTGGACCCCTCCATCACTACTTTACAGAAAATGAACTCTGTAAATGGCATCGACATATCCACTTAAAGCATTGTTGGGCTTCTGTTAGCATAAATCATGATCAGGACCAACTCTAGAAAGCACCGACTTTGCTTTCCACAGCTGTCCATATTTATATTTGACATTAAAGTGAAAATTCCATAAACATTAGACCAAAAGATAGCCCACCTGCCTTGTATGTATCAGCCTCAGCAGAACATTTTACATGCACAGTTTTGTTATTTTGGTACCTTAGTCCCAGTATCGGGGATCTATTCAAAACAGTGGTGTTTCTGTGAGGTCTGGCTCTGTAATCCCTCAAAATAACTCTATGTAAACCCATCCACAATATACAATATATGTATTTCTTGTGAACTAGGCATGCCTTTCATTTACGTCAAGGCCATTAATATATGATTTTCATTTTTTAATGTTGCATATCTATGTGATTTGGTTTGACTTTAGAATTCATTTTTAGAAGTTCAGATGTTATTTTTGTCACATCTCCAACTCATAACATTATAAAAGTAGGTACATTGCCACCAATTCAGCATAAATGACTACACTACAAACAGAGGAGGTTTTCACATCCTGGATGACTGTTAATTAAGCATCTTTGCATCAGGATGTGGACAACATGGGTTACAGATCGCTGTGCTACTGACCAAAAACAGCAACAAAAAAACTACACCATCAGAAATGCTATATTACAATCATAACAAAGTCACTGTGAATACTTCAAGTAGAGGATTAAAATAATAATAAAATAGTTTATTTTGTAAGAGAATAATTGTGTCATTTTAGTGTGCCACAAATAACCTTTATTTTTGGTCATTTTATTTGTGAAAACAAAGGAAATTAGGGGTGTAAACAAAGAGTGCATATGTTGTGCAGTCAAAATCGAACAACCCTAGTGTGTGGAGGATTCACTTTGCTGGCTCACTGCAGTAAGCAGACCACTGACCTTTAGCAGGACCTCTCTGCAGGCACAGTGATTGTGTCGTACCTGGGTCAACAGAAAGGTCAAGAGCTTTACTGTCTTTGGTTATAGGGTTATTGTAGTTTAATTTGTTTGTGGTTTAAACTTTGGGTAGACCATTTTTTAGGGTATCTAAAATATATTTTAAAATACCTCAGAATACATCATCAACTTCAATGTAAACTAATTTAACAATATGGAATGAATTACTCACAATCTCTTTTTAAACTCTTGGATGTAGAAATATAAAGCAGTCTAGAATTTTAGATGTTCTTGCTTTTGTGATAAAACTTCATAAAGTCAGTTTTGTTTTTATTTTGGTTTTTTGTGTTTTTGAAAATGTCAGGTGCCCTTGGTCTGTTGTAGAATCATTTTATAAAGAGTGGACCAATACAATTTGTGGCAAAGGGGCGATTTTGAATGCAGGAGTTTCAGTTTTAACAAAAGACTGTTATATTCAGTTTGACATTTCTCTGAAACAAAGGATTTTTATACTTCTCCAAATCACCTGTAAATAAGACATGATGAATGAAAGAGTGGCTTAAGTCTTTTAGTGCTTACCACTAATTTTAATGCTTGAATATATTATTTGATGATGACAGATAGAAATGTTCATTCTAGTAGAAAAACAGCTATAGAGCAAAGAGGAAGATGGCTGTCTCCAATAATATTTTACGCACCGCTTGAGAAAGATAAAACAGATTATAAACAATTATAATACCCAAATGATTAAAACACATCTGGTGCAGACATGGCATTTTAACCATCTTATCTGGGTAACTTCACAGGAGAATTATGAGTTAACTTTTGGTACTTGTAAGGAAGTACATACCTTGGGAAATACAGAAACTTGTGGTGCCGAGATGGCTTTACAAACCTGATCTCAGGACCTCACAAGGCACAGGAACTCTGGGACGTGACGAAATAATACGGCAACGAAGACAGTGTCCCGTCTTCCAGAAATACCTCTAACAGCGGGGATGAGTTTAGAAGATGGACCTGAAAATCACATCAGTCACAAAAGAGATGAATCTTTAAGGAAAGTCTCTTAAGGCATTTCATTAGTGTTTTTGTACAGAATGTGGATAGAAACCACATCCAATGTCTTAATTGGGTTACTATGCACAGATTTAGCTGAGGTGTCCTCTTCTGCTATTCCCTCAAACCCACTGGTAATGACTGACTCCGTAGACATGACACACCACTTACAGCAATCTGTTCCAGCAGTTACAAACCACAGTTCCCCTCCAGGACCTGGAAGTATAACAGCTCTGAAAAACATTTAGTAATTCTCCTGGCCTGTGGTGCTCCTGTTCAAAAGAGAAAAAAAGACCAAAACAGGTAGTGTTTTCTTTGTGTGCCTGTAAACACATGACTGGCCTCTTCTGGGACAATCACAAACACAGTGAATGGCTCTGTTAGATAAACCTCAGAGGCAAGTAATTGTTGCAGCTACGCTGCACTTGACTTGACAAGCCTAACTGCATTAGAGACCTTCATTAGGCCCAGGCACAGAGGTTGTTGACACAGGTGCTAAACATATCATTAATGATCAGTGAAATGCGTTGTGGGTGGTAATTCTGTTCAAAGCCATCCTTTTTTTTATCTTACTACACCCTAGACTGCATAAATCTTAAAGTGATGGGTGAGTGTACTAAGTACAAAGCATATGGTGAAATTTTGAGTTAGATTGTCTAGGTAGAAGCCACTGCTGGTTTTGACCTTTACAAACTTTGTGCTGCAATCACACTGGTATTAAGAGCAAGAGCAGTGGCATAGCTCATGACTGGTCTGTTAACTGTTTCTTCATCTCCAGCAGGACCTGTGATGGAGTGGATTGGGAGGTGGGTCAGAGGGTGGGGGCATGAGCATGCAAGCAGCCATCACGTCTTGCCTCGGGGCACATCAAGTGTGCTTCATCTCACGTGAGCTCAGTGTGATCACTCTGGGTGCATTGGCTAAAATGTACATCATTTTCAAAAGAGGGATGATTAAGTGAAGCCATGCTAATGGCCCAGTCAGTGTTAAAACTAGTGCAGGCTGTCATGTCAAATGAGAAAATGTTCCTATAATTTGATGGGATGGCCAGTAATTTTCAGACAATGATGCTTTAAGGCATGTCATTGAGTATCGGTGTTCAAACCCTGATCATAAACAATAGTGCATTGTATCCTCTACAAATCAATGGAGAATTTTTTTTCCTATTATGTTTGATTAGGTTAATTTTAATTCCCCTTTGCCATTCTCATTATTGTCCAATCAGGAAAGCTAGCTCTCTAGATTGCATACTGATGGCAGAGTAGACCAGAGGTCATAAAAGTTGGCTCCAACCCAGGAGGGCACTGTGTTTAATCCCAGAAGATAACATTCTGTGGCTTCCACTGTATCCCCAAGCAAAACACTTAACAACTCTAAGATGCTTTTTAGAGGCACAACTGTTATCATCTGTTAGGCAAGTATGTCAGTAGGACAAATTGCAAATAATAGCACCGATCTTAATTATTTGAGTGGGATCTTCATTTCTACATTTCTTTCATTTTGGCACATTACAGAAATGGAGAAACAGCATACCTCACCAAAAAGAAGTGTCCATAATCATGACCAGTCTGAAAATAACTAGCATTTAGCATGTTTTAGCATGAAGATAAAAGAGCCCTTCTAATGAGCAGCTATCAAGTTCATCAGGTTAAGTTCAAAGTATGTTTTGTTCTCTTTAAAGAATTCTACCCTTCGGGGCGGGGGTACTGGTTGCATTGTGGACTGAACTTTATGGTTGCGTTTAACTTTATGCGTGTGTGTATACACCCACCCTCCCCCACACGCCTACATTCACACAAAAGGACTGTTTTTGAGACAACTTTCGGTAATCAGTTCAATAATTTTCATAGTATTTTTTTAATCATTCTGATCAAAATTTACTTGCCTTTATGGCTTCTCGGGTAACACGGAAAAAACACGGTGATATGCTACATATGGTGAACGATCTGGTACAGTTAAAGAGGAGAAACCCCCAGAGTGCTGTATAATCCAACCTATTATATAAGTATGAACACTGAGATCTGAAAGGAAGTGATCCCTATCGTGACTATAAATTGTTCATACAACTAATGTCAACGCTGTTTTAAAATAACATGTGGTAGCCACTCCTGTGTGAACTGTAGGCTTGACGCTATCTAGCTGGCTACAGAGGGCAAGTGCACTGAAGGCCGTAGTGAAGGACACGAGGTCGTTAAGTCATCTAAAACACTGGACGTGACGCAGGTTAAAACAATATAATCTCCAGTTTTGCACAAGCTAAGTACAAACAATGGCACTTCCGTGGCTCTACTGTTGATATTAGGGACATCCTGTAGATATGAGCAGGCATGAGCAAATTGGAAAGAGAAATTCTGATCTCTGAAATGCAACAACCGTCCTGAGACCAGGACAAACTGACATCATACAATCGTCTTCCAGTTACGAGGATAAATTTACACAATCGTGTCGAACATGGCCCCGCATACGTCTTCTCTATCATTCACGTCATTCTGTTTCTGGGAACTCAGGTATCTGCTTGCAGACGCTCTTGGTTTTACTGTCTCCCTGTACGGCTCTGTAGCGGTTAATTGACTCCTTTGATGGTTTTGATTCATTTCCAAAGTCCAACTTTGATTTCTGGCACCACTGAATGCTCTCATCCTGAGGTCTTTCTGACCATTTGTGGTAAATTTCCACAGCAACATACATGTAATTTATCCTGTTCTCACTCCACAATATTACCATTAACATTAATTTTAAGGGTAATTTATAAGTGTATCTTTCTTTGTGAGTGAAATAGAAAATGCTGCCTAAAAAAAATAAAATAAAATAAAAATAAAATACTAAAATTAACAAATAAAAACAAAAAAAGCATACCGGATTCATCTCATAATAGGTCTTTACAAAGAGAGTTCACAAACTTTGCTATGTTGAACAGGAGTTTGTGTGTGCTGATAAAACTGTGGTTTGACAACAGATTTACTTACATAAATAGTGAAAGTCATCACCATAATATAAAGCATCTTGTGTGAGGGACTAGATAAACACGACCCACCTGTCTGTCATTTTTTAATCACAATGATACTTTTCATATGGCCAAACAGGATGGGTTTTAATTATTTTCCATTTATGCTATGGCCAAAATCCAGGCCACATGGCAGAAACATTACCTCTAATGCTGTCTTTAATGATAGCCCAAGCCTGTGTTATTGCTTTAGTGATTCTCATTTATATGGAGTCCAACTTTTCAGGCCTTACTGTGAAGTCATCAGTGGATTGAGGTGGCAGGGTAAAACTTCAAAGCCAGGGCACACACACCGCTGCAGAGGCTGAGAGAAACCTCGGGTAGTACGTAGCAGTAGCATAATCCACTCTGCCTTTCGTTCCCAAGCCCCAGGGCTTTGAAGTCACTTTGAAGACTTTTCCTGATTTTATTGATAATTTATACACCTGAGAATGGCCTATTGGATGTACAAATCACATATAATCAACAGACAAATTGACTGAACTGTTACACATGACAAAATAATACAACCCCAAAACCAGAAAAGTTGGCACGTTGTGTAAATCGTAAATAAAAACAGAATACAATGACTTGCAAATCTTTTTCAACCCATATTCAGCTGAATAGAATGCAAAGACAATATATTTAATGTTCAAACGGAGAAACTTTATTTTGTTTTGCAAATAACCATTAACTTAGAATTCAATGGCAGCAACACATTGCAAAAAAGTTGGCACAGGGACATTTTTACCACTGTGTTACATCGCCTTTCCTTTTAACAACACTCAGTAAACGTTTGGGAACTGAGACCAATTTTTTTTAGCTTTTCAGGTGGAATTCTTCCCCATTCTTGCTTGATGTACAGCTTAAGTTGTTCAACAGTCCGGGGTCTCCGTTGTCGTATTTTACGCTTCATAATGCGCCACGCATTTTCAATGGGGGACAGGTCTGGACTGCAGGCAGGCCAGGGGAGGACCCGCACTCTTTTGCTACGAAGCCACGCTGTTGTAACACGTGCAGAATGTGGCTTGGCATTGTCTTGCTGAAATAAGCAGGGGCGTCCATGAAAAAGACGTCGCTTGGATGGCAGCATATGTTGCTCCAAAACCTGTATGTACCTTTCAGCATTAATGGTGCCTTCACAGATGTGTAAGTTACCCATGCCTTGGGCACTAATGCACCCCCATACCATCACAGATACTGGCTTTTGAACTTTGCGCCTATAACAGTCCGGATGGTTCTTTTCCTCTTTGGTCCGTAAGACACGACGTCCACAGTTTCCAAAGACAATTTGAAATGTGGACTCATCAGACCACAGAACACTTTTCCACTTTGCATCAGTCCATCTCAGATGAGCTCGGGCCCAGCAAAGCCGGCGGCGTTTCTGTATCTTGTTGATAAATGGCTTTTGCTTTGCATAGTAGAGCTTTAACTTGCACTTACAGATGTAGCGACGAACTGTAGTTACTGACAGTGGTTTTCTGAAGTATTCCTGAGCCCATGTGGTGATATCCTTTACACACTGATGTCGGTTTTTGATGCAGTACCGCCTGAGAGATCGAAGGTCACGGGCATTCAATGTTGGTTTTCGGCCTTGCCCCTTACGTGTAGTGATTTCTCCAGATCCTCGGAACCTTTTGATGATATTACGGACCGTAGATGGTGAAATTACTAAATTCCTTGCAATAGCTCATTGAGAAAAGTTGTTCTTGAACTGTTCGACAATTTGCCCACGCATTTGTTCACGAAGTGGTGACCCTCGCCCCATCCTTCTATGTGAATGACTGAGCATGTCAAGGAAGCTGCTTTTATACCCAATCATGGCACCCACCTGTTCCCAATTAGCATGTTCACCTGAGGGATATTCCAAATAAGTGTTTGATGAGCATTCCTCAAATTTCTCTGTCTTCTTTGTCACTTGTGCCAGCTTTTTTGAAACATGTTGCAGGCATCAAATTCCAAATGAGCTAATAATTGCAAAAAATAACAAAGTTTACCAGTTCGAACGTTAAGTATGTGGTCTTTGCAGTGTGTTCAATTGCATATAGGTTGAAAATGATTTGCAAGTCATTGTATTCTGTTTTTATTTACGATTTAAACAACGTGCCAACTTTTCTGGTTTTGGGTTTTGTAACTAATCACAAAAAAAAACTAGCAGTAGAAAAGGTAGGCAGAATGAAAGACCTGAATGTTTTCTAGCATTGTGTGCTTTTTACCATATTTATTGTTAAACTGAATATACTACAAAAAAAAAATCTAAATTAAAATTACTGTCTGATTTTAAAAATTTCATGGATCATTAATTATACATGAACCATTTTGTTCTCACTGCTTTGACAACTTTATTCAGTCCTGTAAAGGTGTAAGACTTTAGTTGTGTAAGAACAAAGGGACCTTTATATTTGTAACCACAGCACTTATTTTAAGTATTGTGAACACATCAATATTTTATTTTGCATGTAATTCTTTGTCAAGCATCTCAATGGGAGTCTGGTTAAGCTACTTGGTTTGAAACAAGGATTCAACACAAAGATACAAAGGGGGCTGGTATTTAAAGGGTAACTGTCATGACAGTGACACATTTAGGTGATTTCCTTTACAACACTTGTCTATATGGTGTGTGTGGGTGTGTGTGGGGGTGCTTCAACTGCCTGGATATATATAGTGTCTTTTGTTTCTCACTCCACCCTGAGGAAACTTCATAGCACAAAGCCCCCTGCTCAACTCCCCTGAGAGAGATCTTAGTGGAAATATCTGCTGAGGTGACCTCCAGTCCAGACTTCCTAACCCTAACAAATTGCTTCCTGGTCATGGTTTCATATAATCACAGCAGATGCCTCTCTAAGGTCATTCTTGAGGAAGGTCTCAAGAGCATCTATCATGTGAGAGTCTTAGATGAATGGCTATGTGATATCAGGTTTTCAGCTTTGAGAGATAAAATTGCTTGAAATAAACAATTCTGTGTTTTTGTCAATTTAAATTTAGATTTAAAGGTTTTAATAAGTATATTTATCAGAAATATCATGTTTAACAGTGTATTCTCTGTCTTGCCATGATTAAATGATAATAAACTAATACACTATTACAAATCATAGTGAAAGAGGGATTTTATCCCTTTTGGGATTTGAAATTTTAAGACAAGCAGTAAAAACCTTATGTATGTATTTAACTGCTGAATCTTGGGCCTGAAATAGACATCAGTTCTAAATAACAGAGGAAGAACTCTGATTGCTAAACAGTATTGTCTCTTTCAGAAAGAGGTGCGGGGTGTAATTGTACAGACAGGTGGAAGAGAAGGTGATGAGCAGAATGAGTCATCGAACATCTCACAACCACCTCTGTAACTCCACCAAGTTCTTCGAAAACCCCTGGCACTAACCCGCAAAAGAGGCCAGACACGTTATAAATCAAAACTTCACCAGGTAGAGACCCGATATAAAATAAACAAACAGACAAGGCAATGACGAGTAAGTATGTTCGTCGCAGCAGAGCGGGTATGTTCAGAGCATGTTCGGCAGAAGATGTCTGGAAGACAACGGAAGACAGATGCTCCAGACGCCCTGCATGTCACTACGCGGCACTCAATTGAGTCTCATAGTCCAGGAAATGAAGATGCTGCTCAGGTGTTTGAGCTCAGGAACATTCATCAGGATATAATAGTCATATGGAAATGTAACAAATACAACTGGGACAGAGAACAGAGAATATAAACAGAATATATAGTTTTTTGATGAGTTATAAAAGGATTATAAAATCTGTTGGTAATCATTTAACATACAACAGCAGGCATAACATGTTTAAAACTTAAATAATCACAAGAAATTTATTAGTAGTACATTTTTAAAATTATATTATGCACAGTTAAACTATATATAAAATATTATTTTGATTCGATATGTCAAGCTTAAAGTGTTTGAGTTTGAATTGTTTAAAGACCAAAAGGCCCTAGATCACACTGGATAATGCTGTTATAATGCTCTTTCTAACTAGACTGAGAAAACAAATACCAACTTACTATCTGATATTGTTTTTAGAAAACACTTCTGTGAACATTAATTTGGTTGAGACACATTTCTACATGAAAACATGTTATAACTCGTGTATCACATAGCGAAACATTTAAAACACAGACAATGCTTAAGTATGTTAAACAGCTGCGTAATTTCAATGGCGGTTTCTCCCCGTTATCTACATGCTGTATCTTACCAGACACAGGTTCACAGAGGGACAGGTGACTGAAACAGTTTCCATGATACAGGAAGTGGAAGTGAGTCTTCATTCCGAGACCCCACCTCTGGGCTCTGCGCTGTCTGGCCCTCCAGACCGAGCTTATCCTGTCCTTAACAACGTACTGTCAGTGGGGGCCTCCCGCTCGCCTTTTAGACCCCGTCTCATCATCTGGCAGTTATCAGGGCAAATTAGAAGAACACATGCTCATAGTGAGTGCACTCTGTGTACGGGCCCCTGTTCTCACAAACACAGAGCAAACTAAGGCCAGGGCAGGAAGCTCTAGTAATTCTCACAGAGGGCGCTGGCACTTGGGCCCTCAGGGGTACTACATTTCTTCATCGGGGTATGAAGAAGGGTATCGAGTATGAAGAAGGAGCTTCCACTTTAAACTGCTGCTGCCGCACACACAGCCCACTGACGTGGCCCCTGACGAGGGCATGGGAAGCATCTCGTCCACCCCAGGAGGAACCGGAGCTGGGCGCAGATGATGTGTGCAGTACGAGGAAAAGCAAATAAAACAAGTTCTCCTGCGTCACTGTTTATTAAGCATATGGGTCTGGTGCACCACATGGCTTCACAGCAGGAAAAGGTACTCGGACTGAAGTAAGCACCAGAAAGGAGGATCCGGACCACCATAAGGCTGACAGTACTGCATGGGTGAAGAATCTTTATGGCTAATTTGCCAGAGTTAATCATTTTCAATTGCTCATTTTGCACAGGAAAAGAACATTAAATATTATTGGTTGCTTCAGTTTGTAATTGCCATTGCTCAGTCTGGTACAAGAACTTTGTTGTTCAGGTCTAACGCAAAACAGACGTTGTGTCTAAAACCTGAAGTAAGGGTCATTTTAAAAGAACGACGTAGAGGAAGTGCTGCACAGCTGGTCTTTGTGTCTTATCTATATTATAAAGATATATCTCAATCCCAGTCTTCATATTCTCATCAAGAGTTGCACTTCATCACTATCATCCAGTGGGTGACAGTTTTATGCGCTGTGGGATCAACATAGCGATCTTCTTCCTGCAGGACGTAGCGCTGGCGATCACCCCCTCGCCCAGCGCTAACCCCGCCTGCACGCCCTCTGAAACCAGAGCCTGCAGCCGACCCAGGACGAGGGAAAGGCCGGAGACGAGGACAGCACAGGGAATAGGTGACGGATGAGACGGAAGGAGGTTCCCAGGGAGAGGGACGGACAGGTGTGCCTCCCCGCCACAACACACACCAAGGATAAGCCACGGAAAGGAAGGGCTAAAACAGTGAGGTGCATGGCAACACCCCAGGATGTCCAGACTTAGGCAAGAGGCAAAAGTGTGGGGTAATGACAGACAGTGAGCAAGACATTACAAAAGGAAGACACTTCAATTACATCGCCTATTCGGTTTCCTGATCACTCTCCCAGGCCTCGGTCTCTGGCAGAAACTTTGCTCAGCTTCACCCACCATCATCACTCCCAAACCTTTCATTCCCAAACCTGCAAAGCCCATCACAGCGGAAGGGGCGGGAGCGTACGAGCTCGGACCTCCCTGCTGGGCTACAGACCCAAACCCTGGACGAAGATAGACAGCTGCTCCGGCAGCACAGAAACTAAGGTTTAGAAGGATTACTTCTAAACTTCTAAACGGTTACTTCTAATAAATATGCAGGTTTTTTCATGAAGTCCGGGGAGTGTGTGATCTATTTTAGGTTGGTTTTTTTTTATTAGTTTCTTCCTTTGCTGTGTGTTCCTTTGCTTTGAACTCTTGTGTAAAGGTAAAAGCATACTGCAATCTTACAGTAGTTAAAACAGAATATATAACAAATATACAGAAAACTATATATTGGAACAAAGAATAACTCTGGATCCCAAAGAGTTTGATCTGTATAATACAGACCATTACATTGTGTTTACCAAAATTTGAAAAGGGATAACTTTGACAAAAGCAGGAATTCTTCTCCAGGAATTGTAAGCAATAGAAAAAAGAAGCAAGTGTGTGTGTAGAATCCTTTAAAAATGCAAATGTTCCAATTGCACTGCATCCATTATCACGTCCATTATCAATACCCCAATCCTCCAGTCTGTAGCTTCAAAGATGTACCTACCAAATGTTTGATAAAATTACTTGATCCAGTTTTGAGATAGCCAGCCAAGCCTTTACTGATGCTGATCAAAGTTTACAAAATTTGAATTGCAACATGAATGTAAATCACATTCCATTTGACTTCTAATCCATTTTCTAACCTTGATGTCCATTGCTACACACTGAGATTTTACTTGAAAATTGTAAATGAATAATGTATTGTACTTTTATATAAAAAACAGCCTGAATGCTGACATACCTCCTGCTATTACAGCCCAACATAAACAGACACAGTCAATAACGAGAGAGCTATTTTCCCAGCAGGCCTTGAGTGATCTGTTTTTCCACTTTGTTGTGAAAACATCACTAAAATGGTTTGTCTCGCAGTCCGATGTGTGAGAAAGGGCACCCGGCATTAAACCCGGTACGCAAGGAGGTTACGGCTCTCTCACAGAACAAGGTCTAAAGGCCCTGCAGCTGATGCCTTTTTCAGAACCAGACTGAAGAGGCAACCATGTGGATTTTGCATGCAGTGTTATTTGCTCTGTGTACTCTATCAGCTCTGTTTATGACAGCTCATAACAACGCAGTAATTACTAGCGGCAGCAATGAAAATACTACACTGAAATATTACACTGTGCAATTGTGACTCACTAATGTCAAGATGTCAAAATATACATTGTGTGTTGACATGTATATCACTGTTAGTGTTAATAAACACTATACCAATGGTTTACCTATGGTAAATTACTTCAATTTCCTAACGGAAGTGTTGATTTGTCCTTTAACATTCCAGTTAAAAAAAAAAAAAAAAAACAGGACATGTTCTAGTCTTGACATACACATGTTTCTCTACGTGATACAGGTGGACATTTTTAGGCATGTCCCTCACAATTAGGACACACAAGAGGTGTGGCTGAACCTTCTTTTGACTCCAGCAGCTCCATAAGTGGACAAATCAATCATGCCAGCTGTTTCAACACAGGGTCAAACACTAGTCAAGTATTAGAAAGGTTGGCTATGGTGCCATATGTCAGAGACACTCCTCAGAGACACTTGCTCAGAGACACTCCTTCACCATACCCTGTCTAATGGCTCATCTCCACAGATCAGTGGAGTATTCATTATGGGGTATTGTAAAGTAGACACCATTTACCTCACTGGAAATAATTATTAATTAGTTCTTAATAATGGTCTGTATTTTCAGACCACCTTTTTAAAAAAGTCACTAAATTCACAACCATTATTACTTTTACAAATTTACTAAACTGTTTAAGGCAACATTCTCATAAAGTTCTCATACTTCATCCCATAATAAATACATTCCATAATGTTTATATACACCATTTACATATATAAACATTCAATAAGAAGCTTACAAAAGCTCCATTTAATAATCATATGACAGGAGTGACAGAAAACGTCAGCAGGGGACATGGGACATATCAGACATATACCGCAAACACGTTTGTTTGTGTATATATACACAAACAAACGTCTACCAGACCAGCACAGAGAATAACACTGAACCCATTGATAAGGGCTTCATGGGTCATTTCACATATAAGCAGGAGTTGTATATACTGCTGCTAAACCTGTAAATGTTTGTACTATCCAAGATGTTCATTAGCTTTTTTTTCTTCATTTCATGTTCATTTAGGATGTAGTGCAATCTAACTACTGTTAATGAATCAATTTATTAATAGTTATTAGAAATACAAACTTAATTATTATTTTAAACATTTAGATCTAGAACTTAATTTGGTAACACTACTTTGAGAGGTTCTTTATAGATGATTCATAAACTCTCAACAGAGTATATGTAACATTGTCATAAATTAATCAGATGAGTTTGGATACAATCACAGTGAGGTTTACTTACACACAGAACAGTTACAGACTCCAAAAACAGTGAACAGACCACAGACCATCCTAACTAATTAACCTTAATTGCAACCTACAACCTAATCATAACCCCACCCATAACCTCAACTCAACACCTACTCCTAACCCCAACCTTACAAGAGAAAATACTGTTACACAATACTGTCTACAGGATGTTGTCAACAGAATGTCTATGACACATTGTTGAGCAAGTTGAGAGTCTGTTAAGCATTTGTTTAATCTAAAAAGAACCACTCAAAATAAAGTGTGACCTGTGCGTCAGTAAATGCATAGTTATGGGCACTTGAACATTACAGTGGAATTTAAGTTTAAACACAAGAACACAAAGAACCTGCATCAAGGATCAGATCTGCATCTGATCGTGCACCTGTTTTAAAAGCCCGTCTCTCTTGAATGCAATCCCCATGTGGGCAATATCTTTGGCTAATTGTGCGTCTGCCCAAAGCCTGAAGCCATGCAGTGGCATTTGCCTGAAGAGCTTACAGCTCCGCTCCACACACTCTGAGTTAAATGAATGTTTTGCTTTGATTGGTCTCAGCTGTGGAACACGGGCCCCGGCCTCCTCGAAGGTTCTGACTACTGCTGGAACGTAAGATGACTGCAGGATGAGACGCTGGGTGAGATCCATCACTTATTTGAGAAATCACAGCTTGGGAGCAGTATGCAAATGCATAAAACCGTCCACTTTTAAGGAAAAGCTAAAACAGCTGGCAAACATTGGCTGTCGCAGCGGAGCTGTTGATGAAAGGTCTGCCTGAGGCATTACCTTTTATGTAAGGTTATAAATGTCCCTGCATGTAGAACGTACTCTCTCTTTTGCCACGAATTAAAGCTTCATCTTGTTGAATGTATTAGCCAATCCAAAGGCAGGAAAACAGGTCAATCACCTGTCTGACACCTACTCCATATGCGCTGTGGGCTTCTACTTATCACGTCCATCACTTTGGCCTGTGACTAATTTGATTGGGTCTGAGAATACTTATAATAGAGCATTTCCAATGATATTTTGATCTTCGTTATGTTTGTGCAGGGGAAACGAAATAACGAGATATAACCAAACAATATGATTTGCCCGTTCCCCTTTACCAGGTCTCCTCTTTAACCCTTTTGAGGAGGTTTTTGCTTTTGGCTTTTAAATCATTCTTGCTTTTTAATCCTCCTTCACCCAGTCTACTTTGGGTCCAGTGAAGGCAGGAACCGCATGTGAGGTTTAGATCCTTTTGTTTCCCAAAAGATGTTAGTCACCAGAAACTAACAGTGTTATGATCAGTTTTGACAGCTCCAACAGTTCAAAATAGTGCTGCTAAGTTTAAAATACTGTGAAAAACAACGTTGGGCATGTTTTGTTACCCTACGCACTGAGCCCAAAACAAAAATACTTGACCCTCTCCCAGAATTCATTTGTTGCCATGGCAGCAGGGTTATCAGTTTATTTTATATCCCTTTTCTGGAACTGGAGGCATGGTTTCCTGTTCCTGGTTTTTATTTTCCCCTCAAGCTATACAATACTCTACTATAGCAATACTCTTCCGTTCAATAGAGGGCTTCAACAAATACCACGCAGTCCCAAGTGCCCTCTATAGTGGATCGAAAATACTGACAATGCTGTGAGCTATGCGTGACTGGATAACCACTTCATGCAGCATATATTAGAAATCGTCTACATGATAATATTTTCCTTTAGTTCTTCAACAAATATATATATACACCTGCACATGCCATCCATCTGTAAGTGGATGCCAAGACCCTCAGAAAGAGATCAAAAACCTCATGGAAAACTACCTGACATCAGTAACACTACTGGTCCTGTGTACTGCGCCCTGCCAGTCTAACACTTGCATTAAGCTCTAACGTTACTGCATTTATGCGTGAGCACATCTGCCTCTCGCTGAACCCAGCGGTCCGCCTCACGTGCTGGGCAGATGTGAGCAGGGCGGAGGCTTTTATAGTGGCCATTGAACGTTTGGATTAAAGCTGGGCTTTTACGAGAAAGGGCAGCGAGTCTCTGGTCCATCCCCACGCAGACCTGTCCTCTGTTCTCCAGAGCACCTGTGGATGGAGGAAGCGGTAGCTGCGGAAACTTCAAAGGGCGAGTGAGTGGGAGCGGTGCGCTCTGGGCCGGGCGGTCACTGCCGCACGCACGCGAGTTCAGTTTCCATCTACACGAATGTTTAAAACATGTGCGTTCGAAACAATAACCTCATTTCAAAGCATTCGTTTTATGTAATGCACCAATGACATTTCTTTTTTTCAGCAAGCACAGATCATGTTGTGTTGTTTTGGTTACTTTTAACCTTTTTGAAACATAACTGCATCCAGCAATGTTCTGAACTACCTTGTTAAACAGTCAGTGCTGTAACCAAATCCAATTAGATATTGCTAATTGGAAACAATTACTCTAAAAAGATAAAATCAAATGTTGCATCACAAAATGAACTACAGGATTAAATAATTACATAAATCTACAGGTTTAGATTTTGATATTTGAATTTACACATATTATGGTAATACAATTTTTTCTGCGTTCCTCTGATGGAAGCTGGAGCTTTAGTTAGTGATGGTGAAGAGAGGGACGCTCACATCTATCCAGGGCAGTGCACATCTCTTAGCACAGCCGATGGGGCCCATAGCCAGACCCCCAACCAAACAGCACCACCATCACCATCACCCCTCTAGAGCTCACAAGAGTGCCATTTGATTCATTTGTGAATATAGAAAAAGGGTTTAAATGGTAGTCTCTTTTACATATAGCCTATGTAAAATATAATTATTGATGTCGATATTGTGAAGTCAAGCATCTTATTCAGGTAAAATGGAGGAGAAGCAAAGAGCCATTTTGCAATATCGTCATTTAATTATAATTATGCCATTGAAAATGAAAACCAAGTATGCATGGAAGGACCTCTGTTGCCTTAAAGACCAGCGCAGCACGAGATCCTGGAAACCTGCTATAATTATAGATGTTTGTAGGAAACCACCCGTCATCTCTCTGATTTAATAAAGAAAAATGTGTGATGTATGACGAATGAATGAATGAATCACTGCACTTTATGGAAGACATGCTGCATGTTGCTCTGACTAGTCTAACTGACTCAGATGCCAAAGATCTGTGACATGTGCACCAAATACGCGTCCTGTTTGAAAGTAGACGGTAGCTTTCCATTCTACAACAGACTACAACAGAGCCCTTGTGTTCAGGAGCTGGTGCTTAATCACCTGTGTTCTCGCCTAAGTACATCGCCATGGTATGGAGAGGAGAAGAAGAAAAGGAGGAGGAAGAGGAGGAGGAGGAGGAAGAAAGGCCTTGAAATTTCTCACAGCACTAAATCAGCCAACAGCCATGCGGACCCTGAGGCAGTGCGGATTACACGTCACTTTCCACACCAACATGGACACTCGGCATCCAGCGAGCAGATGATTGATGGCAGGTAGCTCCAAACCCTCCCACCCTCCTTACCTGCTGACGTATGTTATTACAATATGATTGATTCTCTTCTTACTGGGACGACCTGATGGCTTTAGCAGCCCCTCTGCTGCAGCTCCATGGGGAGTTGAGCTACTGTGGGAAGGGTCCAGAAGGGTGGAGATCTGGGACAGAAACTCTGAGGGACACGGGTTCACATTCAGAACAGTGCAGAAGTGAGCTGGGCAAGACCACTTTAACCAACAGAATTTAACGACATGATTTATGTTCGTTGTTTGCTCAGCTAAACGGCAACATAATAAAAGGGTCTACAGTTCTTTCAGCATTTTGGTCACTCACTTTTTGAAACTGAGAAGTCCTGCCCTACAACACTGTGAAATACTTCAACATGGACTGGGTGTATATTTAGCTCTGTGTCTACTGGGATTGATTCCCTCATTGTCCCATGAACGCAATTTGCTCACAGAAACCTTCTCAGCCCAAACCAAGAAACACTTCCACAGAAGGTGAATAGACAATACAAACCCCTTTTCCAAGGGGGTGAAGGGCTAGATCTGTGGAGTGCTAGGGGCTACGTCTCTGGAGGGGCTACGTTTCTGGGGTGCTACGTTTCTGGGGTGCTACGTTTCTGGGGTGCTACGTTTCTGGGGGGGCTAGGTCACTGGAGTGCTAGGTCACTGGAGTACTAGGTCTCTGATTATTCTGCCTGTAGCTGAACCATGCTCTAAAGATAGAGAGGCACAAACAATATGCCAGTTGTGTTTACTTTCATCGCAATGGTTTGTCTGATAAAGAAATATTCAAGAAGCTTTTTAAAATTTAAATCATGTTCATGTCCCTAGTTAATGGCTTATTCACTCACAAAAATACTTTACGTTACAATTAGCCCTTAACACAACATAGTTAAAGTTCTTTGCATTGAATTTTTTTTATGATACAAAGTGTAATGAATCGCTAGCATAGAAGGGATACAGTTGCTCATCTTCTGGTCTTCTCCTTGCTGACAAACTCACTGACCGAGTCTTTGGCTTCCCTACTGAGAAACATCTGCCACGTTACTTATGAAGCACGTTTGCCTCCATGTCCTTCCTACTACTCATCTTCAAATGAGCCACAATGAAGCTAATGAACTTCCATTGCTCTCCGAGAGGCTGCTCATCCTTTTTTTTTATAAGCCACAACATTTTTATTGGAGTTAATTTATCGCGGACGGAAGGTCAACGTGAGTACATGCAATAAACGTTTCAATATTCTTAGGTCAAAGCTATGAATCTGATAGTATGCGCCTTCGGAAGAAGCAGTCCTGCAGAGGCGGTCAGCATTGCCTCCGATTAGCCGCAGGAAGCCAATCATAATGACAAAATGATGGAAATATGTGGAAACGCTTCAAGAGACAGTAACCAGGATGTTTTATTAGCTAAACACAAAAAGAGAAATTACACAGCTCGGAGCAAAAGCAAAAGGAGAATGAATTAATAGACATTGGAACAGGATGGTTGCTAGCCTGCTGGGACAGCACAGTTTGGCAGAGTCCAGCAGGTGTGAGGTGGGACTTTGGCATCTGTGGGAGTTAAATAGGGGTGAAGGACCAGGTGAAGGAAACAATAAATAAACTGGCTATTAACGACTGGGGAAGTTGTTGTGTGTCATGATAGGTGTGAATAGGTTGAGAGGACTAACTTGGCACTGGCCAGAGCACAACACCCACCTTGATCTGGATACTCAAAAGAAGCAGTTCTAAAAGAGACAGATCCACTATGTGGCCATATTCATAAAAAATAAACTTGAAAATCTAATAAAGTTTGCTATCATCAGACCACTAAATATGACTCCAAATAATATAAAGCAGCAAACTAAAATCAGTTTTTTCATTAAGAAAAATGTAATCTAATACTTTTGAGTCTGCATTCTCTTTTACTATCCTCTAGTGGATGCAAATCCTTCATGGCATCACACAATGAATCTCTGAGTAATTGGTGATGGAGCACGGGGTTTCCAACCACTAACGTGAATAGTAACCACTGCAAAGTCGTCAAGACATCTGAGATTTTGCTTTTGAAGGGTGTAGTTCATGTAAGTCAATCTCTTCATCTGTGAAGATATTGACACCTTCTGCACGGACTTGTCTTCAATGTGTGGCATGTGAGATTTGAGGACCCTTCAAAGTCCAGCAGCAACGCTCCATGTTCTAACCATGTCCAAAAGAGTGACGTCTGCTATTCAAGCTATTTGTACCATTGGTTAGACTCCTCGGGTTTTATCTTACATTCCAGTATTCCAGTATGCTGGTGCAGTACATTAAGATTTGCAACGACTCTCTGTCTTGCAAAGATTCTTTTTACAACATATCTTCAAAATTTCTATTTCATGCATTAATCACAAAAGTCAGGTGTCTATATATTTCACTAAAAAAAATATTTCATTTGTATAAATGAAACATTTTCCATAATTATTATTAGCACTACAGCACACAACCAAAGCTGCACGCACACCTCTCAAAGCCATCTGACAGAAGCAGGTACATACAGGTCACATGCTCTCTGTGGTCAGGGCGCACCTTAGACGGAGAGCCTGTCTTGGCAACCGACTTTTCATCTTCCTCTTAGTTCTGAGGGCCATGGGACGGGCAGTATATCATTTCAAAAAGATACAGAAAAGCTTTCAAGTAGGCATGTCTCTTGAAACATTACCCCGGCCATAATTATAGTGCACAGAAGCTGGGAAGCTTTGGGCTGTGCCGTCGTGCACTGTGGCGGCTGTGTGGGGCTACAGCTCTCTGGAGGCAGGACGAACAGTGCGGTGGAAACATACGGAAAAGACACTGCACACTCCGCCTGCTGTGTAAAGAGCACATGCAACTCACAAAAAGGAGTCCGTGCAGCGCAAACGCATAGAGTGATGCGAGTTAGCTAGTAAAACAAGCAGGAACTGACAGATTGGGTCATGAATGTGTAGAAATGTTCATGAAAGTAGGAAAAATATACATTCTGGAAAAGTTAGTATATACCACTAGTTGGCAGCATGACAGTAACATGAATATGAACTGATCATGCATTTGTTAATATCAGGCCTGTAATCTAATTTGAATATTCCACTTGATTCCATTTGTTCTCAGTGGGTTAAGTTATCATGCATAACTTTCATCATAAAAGTTTTAACATCTGTGTGTGGTCACCATGCTGTGCTACAGAGGACACACCTCCTCCAGACTCATATATCTGCCTTAGTCATTTTGGAAGAAGAGGGACACACAAAATGAAACAAAAAGACCATGATGTAAAGCAGACAAGGCGGGTGATTGGGTTAGATAGGAAACCAAAATCCTATTAACTCATTGTTCTCTGCTTTTCCACTGATTGGATGATAGTCACCATTGCCATATCAATCCAGACACTGCAAAACTCACATACAGCATCTCACTGCATTGCAGTGAAATACATTTTCAACCTTACAGCTCACTAAAACTGTTTAGCCACACAATTTCTGTAGTACATAACATTTACATATAGGTCCTCTTGAATCTGGTCTTTAACTGCAGTATTCATTAGCATTTTTGTAGTGGTGTAAAAAGAACACAGAAATTACACTTAGATAAAAGTACTCTCAAAATGTAAGTAATTATAATGTCTCAGTCAATACTTGAGAAAGTAAAATGTATTTATTTTCAAACAATTATTATATAATACATGTAAAGCTGAAAGAATGTTTATAATAATGTCATTATGCAAATTACTGAGAGTAGGACATTTATGGAGTGATTTTTGTTTCAATAGTTCCACAAAAGCAAAAGTAAATCCAAGAGCAGAAAGTATATGTTATGAATGCAAAACAGAAAAAATAAATCAAAAGTATATATTTTATATATAATTGGTTATTTGAAACTTATTTTCGTTTGCATTTTGACAAGTTTTTGGTTCCATTGTTTTTGTTTTTTTGGATTTTCCCAGTAAGGTCTTTTGCTTCTGGAATCTCTCTTTGCTTCTGCTTCGTTTTTTGCTTCTGACTTTTGGAACACATTTCACGTGTGGGAGGGGCTTAGATGAAGGCGTTCCTCTGCAATCTCCATTGGTCACTGATTCCGGACTGACACAGAGCTCTGAGACCGCCTCTGGGACCAAGCCACGCCCACCCCACCAGCTTCCAGCGTTTTCAAACGTGGCGGAACGCGGGGGTTCTGATTCACAGTAGCATGTAAACTGAGTTTTACCATAAAAGTTTATACAAAGGTTATAATTAATTGCTAAATGGTCTGTAGATATTGCAAATGTACACTGTATGATAACTACATTAAGCATGCTCACCAGCGCGAGCTTTTTTAAATTTTTGTGAACTGGATGGAGAGAACATTGATGTGTGGAAGAAATATGAGTATTTGCAATATCTGGTATGGCGACAGGTGACGGCACGGGGATACGGCAACGGACGGGGGGTGGGGGGCAGCTGGTGTACGGGAGGTGATGCCAAATATAGTAAAATCCATAATAGTAAAAAATACCAAAATTAAAGCCAAATACCAAAATTGGCCACCCTATATACAACCAGCTTTGTTCACTCACACTGTTTTTCAGTGTTCTGCAGGTGCCAAACACAAACACACATGACATGCATCTTGTGCTGTCCATATTTTATTAAGAAGTGAACAATATTCATTGAACCATTGAACATAGAGACACTAAACATAATACATGTCAGACATGACATTCAGACACTGTCCGACTCAGATTAAAAAAAAAATTAACTTGGAGGGGTGGGAGTAAGAAGTAGTCCATTGAAACGCAGAGTGCGGATTAGTTTCCTTCTCACTTTAGACCCGCGGGGACGCTAGCGAATGATCCAGGAGGAGCGAGTAACTAGTCGCTACTATTGTGAATGTAGCAAAACTACGGTATTTAAAGGCTAGCTTTAAACACGCTCTTCCCTGTCGTCTTCTCTCATGATAATATCGCGCTGAAAAATATTGACGTGTCTTGTCAATGTATGGAGCCAGATCCGTAAACGCGAGCCGCTTTCGCCATTCCAGATGGCTCAGTCAAAACAATTACATCTTAATGAACCAATAAATAACATCAGCGGCGAAAATGAGTGTAAAAAATACCAGGGTTCACCATTTAGAACTACAAAAAAATCTTGTTTCTTATTTTACCGTTAACTATCTATCTACCTATTTTTCATAAGAGTTTGTTTTACCGCAAAATATGAAAACTTCAAAACGGCGAATTTCGCCGCAAGGTGACAGATTTTCATGCCTGCATCCAGTTCACTAAAATTTAAAAAAAGCTCACGCTGGTGAAGTGTGCTAAATATTAATATTAAATATTAATGTAGTTATTATACAGTGTACATTTGCAATATCTACAGACCATTTAGCAATTAATTATAACCTTTGTATAAACTTTTATGGTAAAACTCAGTTTACATGCTACTGTGAATCAGAACCCCCGCGTTCCGCCATGTCTGAAAACGCTGGAAGCTGGTGGGGTGGGCGTGGCTTGGTCCCAGAGGCGGTCTCAGAGCTCTGTGTCAGTCCGGAATCAGTGACCAATGGAGATTGCAGAGGAACGCCTTCATCTAAGCCCCTCCCACAGGTGAACTGTGTTCCAAAAGTCAGAAGCAAAAAACAAACCAGAAGCAAAGAGAGATTCCAGAAGGAAAAGACCTTACTGGGAAAATCCAAAAAAACAACAAACAACGGAACCAAAAACTTGTCAAAATGCAAACGAAAATAAGTTTCAAATAACCAATTATATATAAAAAATATACTTTTGATATATATTTTTCTGTTTTGCATTCATAACATATACTTTCTGCTCTTGGATTTACTTTTGCTTTTGTGGAACTATTGAAACAAAAATCACTCCATAGACACTCCTTATCAATAAAAGTATACTTTGAGTTTTATTACATAAACTTAAATGAAGTTCAAGTATATTTCCCTAAGTGGTAAGTTTAGTTTTATAAGTGCTCTTGAGGTATAATTGCAAGTGTGCTATTTGGGATTAAATTGGCTGACTTTAAAGTTTATTAAAGTATACATTTATATACACTTCTATGTCTAATTAGAGTAGAATGAGTAGAATTATGTACTGGCTGTGATTTTAATATCTCATCCCAACAGATATTACATTTGGTTTCAACCCAGGTTACATATGATAATAGTAAACGTCAGTACAGTGCTGACCCTTTTGGGTAAAATCTTCTAAGGATTCTGGAAGTGAGTGGGATTGATGAGAGTTTCAGGAGGTTCAGATGAGTTGTGTAGTCTTTCTTCTCTTTAATTTGACTTTTGAGCCACAATCAGGTTTGATCCCCCGGAAACCCCTACAGTAAAACTCAGGAGGGCAAATAAATGATATTGATTCTTTAGTACTCAATGAGAGATTGCCTATCAACTGCCTATGATAACCACCGTTTGTTCCCAGAAGTAGCTGGTGAGGTATCTTAATACAGTATGACCAAAGGTTCTTGTGTCAGGTTCTTGTCTTCATGTTCATATGTGAATATAATGATTTCAACAATTCCTCAGATAGCTAGATTATTTGGAGCTATATTGAGCTGGCTAAGGAGTTAGTGCATACTCTTGCAAAATACTGCTGAAGTTAGAAAAAAAATTAGCTAGAAGATATTGAAAGATATTCACAGCTGGTATAAAACAGCTAGCTATTGCTTGATGGAAAAGCATCTGCCTGTATTTCCTATCATTAATCACAATATGAATCCTGACTAAATCCCCAACTCTATTTCCTGAAATGCAGCCCCAAACTTGCAAGGAACCGTCACTGCAAGGAATGCAGATATTCGTTTTCCTACGTCTTTCCAGGCGTTCAGCAAACAAACTCCCCTTCAGTTACAGCCAGATCTTTTGACTCATCACTCCAGAGCCCCGGCGGTGGTACACCGTGCTGTACACCACACTTCTCCTTTTCATGCATAGCTCACTCGCTTGGCCTTGTTCCCACACCACAGGTTTGGCTTTTGACTGCAATTCTAACATGAAGACCCCTTCTGGCCAGACCTCTCCAAAAAGGAAGTTCTTGGGTCCCACTGGTTTCTGCCAGTACTGAGCTGATTGCTCGGTTGGACATCTTCTGATTTTAAAGGGAAGTAATCTTGATGTGTGTTTCATCTGCTGCATTGTGTCTAAACTGTGTCTACAGTCCTCAACATTGACCGTTTCTTTACACCCCTGACTGTTTTGTAGTCTTCTCCGGGGAGAGACCCGATGTATAACTACCTTGTGTCTTGTTGCTCCGCTCAGTCTTGTCATGGTGCATAACATGCGACATGTGACCTATCTCTTCCTATTATATCTTGTACTGCTAGCAAGCATATAGAGAAAATCTGTTATAAAGTAGCTAATCCATCAAGTTAGCTAGCCATGTTTGTTGGGTATGTATGTATACCTGGGTATACATTTAATTTTAAATTTCTTGATATGCTAGTCATGAGTCACTGTATGACACCTGTTAAATAAAAATGGAAGAAAAGCTATAAACTGCACTACTCAGTCAATGTCGACTGGAACACATTTTTAAAACGTCTGCCTGAGTCTAGTTTGTGGGTCATGTGATGAGGTAGTGGTGCTGGTTTTGTCAAACATATAGGTGTGTGCCACACTGGGCCTTGTGCAGGGCCAAAGGGCTGCCCTCAGGATCCACCAATCACAGTGCGGCTCAAGGACCTGTCATCTCAAATAGGAGTTAGACTAAGGAAAGACTTCTGGACACAACGTTTGTTTTCTTTGTTGTTTTATGTAGTTATTGATTATTTAAAAGTTATATACATATTACTGTATGATAGAATAGTATTGATGTTTGATATTTAGAACAAAAGAGTGGAAATTAATGTATTAAAGAATAATGGGAGAAAGATAATAACCCTACACTTTGCACATGAACAGAATCATTCTCACAGTACCACAAGAAGCACATGCAACTCTTTGACCAGTAAACACAGAGTGCCTCGCTCTTTCATTCGGCCAGTGTGAAGTGTCGAGGTTTGGAATAGAAGTCACGTTCCTTTTGACCTCAGACTTACCAGTAAGGTGAAATTCCTGCCAAGGTTAGCATGGGACTAGCTGCCGATAGAGGACATCACAGGTGTCTCTGCCACTAATCCACGGATGTACTCATAAATCAAAGCCTGTGTGGCTTTACAGCGATCAGAGGGTCCACTGCTGTACACACAGGAAGTGAAGCTGCAGGGATTATCAGGTGTGATTTGTTTCACAATGATATGCAAACAGGCCACGATAGCCCCAACAGTCTCCACTGGATTACGTTATCCCACAGCAGACAAAAATGCATGACTTAAACTTGGGCAATTCAAAACTGACACATCATGTATAATGTATAAACATAAACTCTAGCAAAAATTCTAGCAAAATTCTCCATATTGTTAAATGAAATTAATTTCCAAGACAATTATACATTATAAGCAATTTATACATTACTATGCAGGGTTTAAGCTTAAATGGCCAAAACAACATAGGTTTCACATTCAAATATATAAGAATTAGAGGTAATAAACTAACCACAGTTTTTTTGTTGTTGTTGTTTTTTGCTTTTCCTTACTGCTCCTTTTGTTGTTTGCAAGTAATAATAATAATAATAATAATCTTTATTTGTATAGCACCTTTCATACATACATGTAACTCAAAGTGCTTTACAGTATAAATAAAAGAAACATTAAAAGGAGATAAGACAAAGACAAAAAAGACATTAAGAAAATGTTAAAAGAAATTAAAGATAAAAATATTAAAATAACATAAAAAGTAAAAAGTGAAGTAAGTAAGATAATAAAAAGTAAAGTAAATAAGATAAAACTATTAAGATAGAGTTTCTTAACTAAAAGCGGATCTAAACAGGAAGTAAACATAATTGTGTCCAACTCTGAGAATGCAACCAGAAAAATCAACAAAGTGGCAGTCAGGGCCGTTTCTCTGTAAATGTGTATCAGAGAATTCCTTGTACTCCGCACCAGTGAGATGTTTATGTAACACGTCCTTCTGGTTTGCTGAACAACAGGTGCACGATTTCCTTTATTTATTTATTTTTTTACTCAGGTTGAGCTAAAATGCCACAGCATGTCTGCTTTGCACTCAATCAGACCCTTTAAAGGAACTGGGCTTATGCGTACCTGGTGAGGTCTGCTCTAACCATCTTCCTGGAGGCCAGATCAGCGCGTGTATAAACACTTCCTCCCCTGGGCTCAAGGACTTCTCCTGGATTACACGGACAGCAAGTCACTCCATTCTCAGTGTGGGTCCTGAGGTCACAGAGAGTGCTTTAAACGTGGCGGGGGGGGGGGGGGGGGGGGCTGCAGCTAAAAGAAGACAAGAAAACTCGTCAGCTGAGCTTATGTCCCCATTTTGTGTGTGTACAGGCAGGCGGTCCAGTACTCTCATGTGAGAATGTCCTCTGCTGGGTCAGAAACAATGACATCAATGTTTATAGTGATATTCGGAGAACTGGCTAAGCTTCTGCTCAACTCGGAGCTTAGAGATTTTATGCAACTTTATCTGTGTAGAAAGAAAAGGCCATAAAATCTAAACACAATTGTGCAAGATGTACAACATACAACAAATTTTGATTTTTAAACAAAATTTAGATTTTGCAACTAACATGAACACTGTAATGTTTTACTCTTTAGTTTAGTCAACTTTTTAGTCTCATGACCAACACATATTCAGGATTTACTGCTGAATAATTTTCAGTCTTTCAATGTGCAGAGACACAAGACCTGCTGTGGGGCCGTGTGTAATACCTGAGGGTAAAGCCTCTATATTTACCAAGTATTGTTTGGATCAGATGTGAGTCATGGGCTTCAGAGGGATACACACCACAGGCCAGGGTGCCGCCATGCCTTTGAAATCCAACACTGCTACGTGATGATGTTGGGATGACCTGCCATCAAAGTGTTCAGGCAATAAACAAAACTCTAAACACATAGAGACTCGTTCAGAGATTGTTAGTGTTCACCGCATTTTCTGACAGACAAATGAAGAGATGCAAACATCTCAACTAGGAATGTAACTGAAGATCTGATAAGGTTTGATATGAACACTTAGCATAGCCTCTTAGGGATGATTAGCTCTAAATGAATACATACATACATACATACATACGTGTGTGTGAGTCACCCTGTCTGATTTCTTAAGTTAGAAGCTTAATTGGTTGCATAGATCTCCTTTAGGTTCTTATCTTGTATCCATTTAATTCATAGATAATAGCTCCTGTGGAAACGAGTGTGTGGTGATGCTACCAAGTTAAATTTTAATTGCTGTGACATAAGCATGACTTACAGAAACATTTGTGAGAGCTGGTCTATATACTGCTGCTCAAAAAGCTCTTCACTTTTCTATGGTGGAACCACATGTTTGCAGCAGGTTCCTTCGCCCGTCTGCGGCAGTGAGTCTCACTGGATACTGTGATTTACAGGCTAGACGTCTTTTCCAGATGCAAGCGGCACTCCTGCAGGAAGCCGTCGGGCTCCAAGGTCCCGTTCTGTCCTCAGCAACACATGCTCCAACGGGCCGGGACTAAGCGTGCAGCAACTCCACCGCGCTCCTAAATTAATAGTTTGGACAAACAGTTTACAGGTTAAACTTTGTGATAATTAAGATGGATTGTGAGTATTAAGAGTGTGTTTTCGTCATGTCAAAGGCAGATGTGCCTGCAAACATAAACACAGGTGGAACTGAATGGAAAAAATGTGGTAGCCATGCAAAAATGTCATTGCAAAACAATACAGTGTGTTATGCAACGGGCAGCTGCTTTTGCGTTTGTTTAATTACTAAATATAAATCCTTGCTCTTTGTGTCATAATATATTTTACAGCTAATGTTTAATGGTGAAATGTTTTATACAAACAAGCATAATTAAATTAAGTTATAAAATTAGATCCTGTTTATGACAAAAACCCTTCTATCTCCATATGCTCTTCCACTAAAAAGCATCCCTAAACAAACTAATGGCTTCAGTAACAGCAGGCTTGTTAACAAAGGAGGCGTTTCATGCATTTCACAGGTTTCCAGTGACTTACATGTCCCTGCAGTATGGATTAAATCAGCATGCTAAGTGACAAGCTGCTGGTGATCGTATATATAAAGATATCAAAACCAGAGTCTGTAAATGGGCAAAAATAGACCAGTGTTGCTTATTAGTCTTCAGCATATACTTATGTACAAACAAATTAAACACAATGTCCAGCATAATTTGTTTTCACAATAAATTGTGTCTAAACTGATGTTAGGAACAGAATCAATGGCTTCTAAAATTACATTTATGAATTTGATTTATGATTTTTGGCTCACATTTCATACATCGCTTCCCCACCCGCTGGGCTTATTCAGTCTAAAGCATTTACTATGACATTCTTTGTTGGTGCTGAATATGGATGAAGATAAAAAAGCATGATAGAAATGATATCTGAAGATAGGACTCATTGCTGTGGGCATCTCAGACCTTCATCCTCAACAGGAACAGGAAATGCTGTAGGAGTCTAGAAGTTGATGCAATGCCAACTTTAAATGCCACGTCTAAAAATACCCATCAGGAATTCAGGGCTTGGCACAGGGGCAAGGTCGATGGCCTGAGCCTCCTCGCCACTCTGAGGGCCTATTTTGACACGGCAGCCCTGCCTGAGTGTAATCCAACCCCATCTCTCTCTCTCTGCCTCTTTCACTACTTCTCTGTAGAGCCGGAGTGGCTAATCGGGAGATACGGGAGGATTCCCGATGGGCCGGCTCATGTCAGTCTGTAGTTTGGGCCGATTGGGAGGGGAAAATAATTTTGGGCCGGATTTGGGCATGAAACTCCCGGGCTGAAAAAGTGTCCCACTCCGGCCCTGCTTCTCTGTAATCCTCTCTTTGGCTCTTCGGCTCTCTTGAGTTGCCTTGTGCTCAACCTGGGCTTACGAGGGAGGTTGGAGACAGGGTGGGGGTCCGTGTGCAGACCTCTCTGTGCTATCTGCTGGCGGAACAGTGTGTCCCCATTGGAGACCTCACCAAAGAAACACCCATGTTGACCTTGGTCATTAATGTCTATATGTAGAATTTTATGTGTGGTATTAAAAGCTTAAGTTGTTTTTATTCTTTGCCAACAATGTCTGCTTGACTCTCAATTCACTTTTACAGTAACATTTTCATTTAGAATAGAGCACGAATGCATTCCTGAACTGGACAGAGTTTTATGAGTAAAATGAGTGGTCAATAAAACAATGTGTCTCACACACAACTTAAATCAATAAACTCAAAGTACCACCACCGCTCAGCTCTATATATCACTGACACAGCACTGTCAAAGATCTACAGTATCTGTATTGCTGTACATATGTATGCGTAACACAGTATAACCTAAACACTGTAAAAAAAAAATCTCCGTATACTGATGTAATATTCTGGTTCTTCTACAGAAAGAAAGCAGATGAAGTGGGCCTAAGACAAACATCCTCTAATGGCATCCCCAGCTGGTCTTACACAGTGCCACCTTAGTGTGGTTTTGGGGGGGGGGGTTCAAGAGCCTCTAGGAAACAACTTGAACCCAGTTCATGTGCTTGAATGGGAAAGTGGGAGTGGGTTGGGTCACCTGATACTAAAGAGTAAAAATGGAATACATGTGGTATAAATCAGAATGCAGCCAATCTTAATTATAGTACGATAACCATATGAATGTGGCTAGTTTTTAGAGTTTGTTTTGAGAGGCTTAATGAAGACAGTGAGGCACCACACAGAACAAAGCTAAAATTAGTTGTCAATTTAATTCTGCATGAGTGAAGATGAGCTGTTAGTGCTCAAATAAAAAATGAAAACAATGAAACAATAAGCAAATCATAAATCACAACAGTTACTTCATATATTTCATACATTTGTTATGTTCTCTTTAAAACATGCAATGCAAAAGATATTACTCAGAAGTGCATTGTGAAATCAGTTTACTCAGTAATAGTATTGTGCAATTTGGAAGAGTAGTACTGAATTAACCTTCTAAATCTTAAGGCATTTTATTAAATAACAAGTGTAAACTATTCAATCAATACCCATACATGGGTCGTAGTCTTATTACAAGTAGCCTAGCCATCAGTATGGCTACATTTTCCAGCAATTAATTTATGACACTATTTTATCAATCAGGACAAAAAGAATAGAGTTTTGGAAAGTGTGTACCCTAGTTTATTTGTGTCATACAGCTTACAGCTATATGACTATAAAGCAGCTTTCCCAACAAACACAGTTAGCAACTGCAGTTAAAGATGCTTATATATAACCAATGGGGATCCATTCTGAAGAACAATGCTGTTGTTTCTGCTCATTATGGAAAGGCTGTGACTTCGTTACCTCTCCCTACCCCGGGCATTAAAGGCCTAAAGGATCCTCAAGGACCCACTTCCTGCAATTTTGTGATCATATGTAGTATAAAGACGTTTGGATGAATGTTATTTACAAGCAGCCCTGTGTGATGGATGTGTGTAAACACCCAGCAGAGGAAACAGGGCTTCCTTTAGCTCAACTGTTTTCACAAGCACAGAAACAACACTCAGAGAACCAAAAGTTAATTCCCCGAGCACATTGTACATCAGATCAGATATATATATATATATATATATATATATATATATATATATATATATATATATATATATATATATATATAGATATATATATAAGAAAAATACAACTGATACAAAAGCTCATGCAACCACATAAACTGTATATGCACAAATAATGGAATAGACAGCAGGTATCAGTTTCACTGATTGCATTCAGCTGACACATGTAACATGTTTTTGTGACATTTGTCATTTTGTTCTAAAAGACTTCCAGAAAGGAAGTGACACGAAAACAATGAATAACATTTGTATATTTTGATGAAGTTCCGTTAAGATGGATATCCACGTGTTATTTCTCTCTGACCAATGAAAGGTGGTGTTGCTGATGCCAAGGGCCTCTGCGCATTACCAGACGTCTTTGTTTAGACTGGTCAAACCAGGTGTTTAGACAATCCAGCCTGTGGCTGCTGACTAAGAGTGTTCGTGCCCCTATTCCCAACACACCCCTGGGCCCTCTCTAAGGTAAGATGCACATTACCCCTGAAAACCACCCCACAAGAGCATTGAAGGGCTGGGGAAGTCATTTTCAGACATTCTCTATGGTAGAATTATGAATCTGCCACACAATGGGTATAGCAGATTTCAGTGTCCACTGTGCTTGGATGCAATACGACATTTAATTACAAAACAGGATCCAGAATCCTCCTCTATGACTAAGGCTAATTTTAGGCCCAGAACTGTCTGCATCCTTTCAGACGGGATCTCAAAGCAGCCATCTGGTCTCACTGGGAAGGGTCTTCATTTTGCTGACTGATGACCATTTGATGTTAGACAGATCCTACCAACTCCCCTCCCTGTACTTTCCCAGCCTTAAGTCAGCATCTTACAAACATTCACCACATTTCTGTCTGAAGAACGACTGAGTTTTTTGTTTGTTTTTTTCAGAGGACTAATGTGGTGTTTTACAGTTAACACAAAAAATCTATTCATACTAACTCAGGAATGCACTAAGTTCAATGCTGAAAAATAGGCATTTAAATAATGATGCATACATTAAAATATAAAGCAATGTGCTACATTGGTCGACTCAATTTTAGTCCAGGCCTTGGACTGACTTTCATTTTTTAAACTGCATATAACAAGCTTATGTTTGGTTATAGGTATGCTTTCATAACTTCAGTATACTTCATGGCTTGTCATTTAGTACTGATACACAGTGTTCTCAGAAATTCATCAAGATTTAGTATAAATACCTAGTGCAACTGGAAAACAAATCAGTTTGCTTTTTTCTACTGTCAGACTTCTGAACGAACTGTGAGGCTAGAAAACCCCCCAACTTACATCTAAATTTTAATTTTAATTTTAATTTAATCTTAAATACTTTATTTATTCTGGTATTTCGCTGCTATACATTGTGTGTATGTTGTGAGTATATTCTCTTGTGTTTTTCGTTGCTGCTAAATGCAATTTGCACCGTTTTTGTACTGTTTTGTACTGTCTTGCCACTATATGTGATACTGCCCTGCTGTAGAACTATTACTATCTGAGCCTCACCCCAAGCATTTCAATGTATGTTATGTCCCAACATGATGTGCAAATGACAAATAAACTTGAAACTTGAAAGGTATTAAGATATTAATTGGAAAATAAATCAGATCTTAAGTTTGACAACAATAAGTGAGTCAATTCATCCACTGTCTCTCTTTTCTCCTTCTTCAAGAAGACTCTTGAACAGAAAATTCAAGATACTGCACATGCCAGGAATGCGCTAGTAATGTCAGAAACAACCAAAGCGATCTTTTACTGCCCTCTATGGAAATAACTGAGTTTTGCACATAACCATTGGGCCCTATGGAAAACACACATAGGCAATAATACTTAAGTAAAACACCAATCAGTCTGTGACATTCTGGTCACATATTTTCCCAAAATAAGCTAAAAAAAAAATAATAATAATTATGAGCAAAAATGATTTACAATAAACCATCTAGGAATTAAGAGATTTAAATGCCTCACATTACATAATAAGAACACGATCATGAGTTGTGAAAGCTCATAAAATCACATTAAATCAAAGCGAAAGTAAAAAAAATTATGAAAGTTAAGATGATTAAAGTAAGGATAAATTATATGGACAGCTTCTCGCTCTTTTAAAAAAAATTTAAACGACCACCTTTAATTTCCTTAAAAATCGAGTCCTGATGTGTGAAGAGTGTTAAAAGAAGATGGATGAGCCGTGTGAATGATGGCGACAGATGAACGGAGAGGCTGTGGTGTCTAACAGATGTAGTGGACCACTGCGTCCTACACTTTACTGTCTTCTACACACACTCGGTAAGAGGCAGCACTGTTTTATAACCGCAACACAATAGACTACCTACATAATAATGCCGGGACATAAATACTTGTATTTCGTGTAAAATAATGAGGTTATCGTGTGGTGCGGGCGGTTTCCCCCGACTGAACGGGTCCCCTCATGAAACTGCCTCCGACGTGCGGCGTTACTGCTTCTCTCCTTCTCTTTCTCTCGTCTTTTTTTTTTTTTTTTTTTTTTTTTTTTTTTTTTTTAAAGAAGAAGAAGGAGGCTCGGCATAACGACATAGATTACGGATAAGAGAAACAATTCACCGGCAGCGTCAAAGGAAACATTTGGCTTTTTGTATGTGGGTGTTTAGTCGGACACAACAGGTAAATGACCGAAATAATAACGATAATAGTCATTTGCGGTTTGCGAGGCGGAGCGACTTTCCGAGCCTGTTCGGGTTAACAGGAGCCTGCTGTAGTCGGCGGGTGGAAAACAAAATGGGGGTTAGTTTCATGGGTGGAGCGGCTTTTGGGCGAGAGGTTACGGCCTCTGCGAGCCCCGTCGCTGCGATTAATCGACGACACGCCACGTCGTTTGATATGTAAAGCGACGAGGTTGCGCGCGAGGCCTTTGATGCGCGGTTCGGCGTGCGGAGCGCGTTCATGTCGCCCACGGTTCTGCTGCAGATCACTGGACCCAACTAGACTGCCTGGCAGTGTTGTGCTGGCAGTGTTGTTTTTTACGTTTTGTCGTGGGACTTTTTTTTGGGAGCCTCTTTTATATCTGTTGTTTGTGGTTTTAAGAATACACGACGACTTTAAAACGTTGCTTGCTGTGCACCAGCAGTAAATGGTCACTGTGAAACGCTTTCCACCCGCTGAAACACAGAGCCTATCTTATAGTAGTATCTTATGCACTAAAGTAATAAGGGATATTACTGGTATATGTTATATTCCAGATAGAACTATGTTACCTGTTACAGCGAATGAAACAATATGTAGATAGCCATATTTTTCATAATGTCATGAGCAGCATGAAATTTTAATTATGCATTGGCCATAATGCTAGCTGACCCAAGTAATGTGTGCGAGGTAAGCTGGAACTATTCAGAAATGATGTCTTATTTTGTGCTGTTACAAGGGCTAATGCCGTGGTGATTGATGATCTAGGTAATAACATGCATGCATGCATCTTCTTGATTGCTACTTTCTGACATAAAATCACAGTAATTGTAATCTTGAGTTCAGACTTATCCACTATTCTATTGAACTGTATTTGTGTTATTCTGTAGGTAATCTATCCAGTGACACTGTGAAACAGGAGGTGAGTGTGCTCGTAGCATGTTGTTTTGTCTTGTTATTAGTGTGCTGTGTACTGTGAATCCTTAAAACTGCTTTTAATGTAATGCATCATTGTAACACGCTCATGTTTTGTCTGAAGGCAGAATGTCAGCCAGGGGAGGTAAAAAGAAGATGACCAAACTGTCTCGCTCAGCGCGAGCAGGGGTCATCTTCCCCGTCGGGAGGATGATGAGGTATCTGCGTACAGGAACTCATAAATACCGCATTGGTATGGGCGCTCCAGTATACATGGCTGCCGTCATCGAATACCTGGCAGGTGAGAACCGTAAAGCGCAATTCTCCAGTACACACAACAGGTTAAAGTGTTTGCAGTCACGTACAGGCCTGTATTGCTTTCTTTGTTATTTAAAAACATGTTTGTAATGTTTTTAGCTGAGATCTTGGAGTTGGCTGGAAATGCTGCTAGAGACAACAAGAAAGGAAGAATTACCCCACGACACATCAAGCTAGCAGTGGCCAACGATGAGGAGCTTAACCAGGTACAGTAGTCTCACCTGAGAAGACAGGTGAAAATGACACGAAGCAGCACACACTGGTCTCCCTACCACCGGCTGCTAATGCACTACACTTTAAAGGAGTAGAACGGCCTTAGGCACAATTTTAGTCTCCTTGAATAATTGTTGCATAAAACTGGCATCAATCCTCTTGAGGCAGTAAATAATTTAAGCATGTAGCTGGAGGCAAATAATATTTGGGTTAATTTGTGCATGTTAAAGAATATATTTTTTAATTAAAACATTTTTGCTTAAATACTCATAGTGTTCAAGCTTTACAATGTCAAGCTATTTTTCATTCTCAGTGTTTGCTGCTCACAGCGCGTGATTCTCAATGCAAACTGCAGTATATTAGCCTCAGAAATATTAATTCAGAATTACAATAAATAAAAATAATTTAATTAATAAATAAATTAATATCACACTAAAGGAGACGCCAGTGATATCTCAGGTAGCTTACTAATGTCTTGTGTGAGGTGTCAGTCTAGACACACTGCAGCTGAAGAAGTGTGTGTTAAATCATTCAGCTAATGTTTTTAAAAGTAATAAAGAATTTTGTTATTGTGCTCCAATTATATTACCTCTATATTACTAACATATGTTTTTTTTTTTTACATAATCATTTATGCCATATTCCAGAGAAGGGTTGTGATGATAAATAATTGTGTTCACACATGCCTTGACTGGCAGTAACAGCTATTTGTTAGACTAGCTAATAAATCACATCTTCCAAACATACAGCCTAACTGTAAGCTTCATCAAACCTGTACAGTGGTGAAAATGTTCTGGCACTACTCCTGTGCACCACCGTGTGTCCAGAACTGGAGGCTGTGCGCTTAGTGATGGGATGTTAATCTGTTTGTGCAGTTGCTCAGAGGCGTGACCATATCGAACGGTGGCGTGTTGCCACGCATCCACCCCGAGCTCCTGTCCAAGAAGCGCGGTGCGAGGGCGAAGGCTGAAGCCCAGGCCGCCGTCTCGGAGAAGACGGACAAGCGAATCAAAAGCACCAAGAAATCCCTGGCCAAAAAGAACCGGGGGAAGAGAGGACGCAAGCCCCGGGTGAGACTGGTGCGGTCGGGCCACACCAGGGCCCGGCTGACCGTGTGTACAACTGAAAAATGTCACGATTGTTTTAAGCATATGTATTTTCAAGCATTCTGTTTATACGTGGAATGTAAGCCACATGTTCTGATCGAATTATAATTTTTTTTAATGTTGTAGAAGAGTACAGAGAACGACAAAGATGCATCCAACAACCTGCGAGTGGAGGATGAACCAGGAGAAGGATTCACTATTCTCTCAGCAAAGAGTTTATTCCTTGGGCAAAAGGTGTTGGTGACAGTATACACGTACAATATTATTTTGACATTGTATTATTTACCGTATCCTGTATTCATGATATTCTGTTCTCCAGGTATTTCAGTAGCTGAAAGTAACGGAATGTTAAAACATTGGCCTACACCATAACTCATGCCTTTTTTCTTCTGTACCAGTTATCTCTTACAGAGAGTGAAATTGGCAAAATCGGAAACATCAAAGTGGAAGGAATCATTAATCCCACCAATGCTGAGATTGATCTGAAAGATGGAGTTGGTATGTGGACTCCAACATGGTGATTAATGATGTACAGTGTAATGCACATTGGTCGCATGGGATCGGCCACTCGGTAAAGGAACTCCGTTATTGACCTGTACCATTTGTCTGATGTAACGTCAGTGCGATTACTCACCAAATCAGTGTTGACGGGCTCGTCATCGTCAGCACAGTCAGTGCCTGTGTACTGTGTGACGCAGGTAACGCCCTGGAGAAGGCTGGGGGCAGAGACTTCCTGGAGGCAGTCAAAGAACTTCGTAAAACACAAGGCCCTTTGGAGGTGGCATCAGGTAGAGTTCACGTACCCTGTCCTACTCTCACCAAAAGAGTGTGTGTGCACCGTTTAGTAATACACATCTTTAATTCAGCTCTTGCTGCTGAGGACAGATGCAATTAGGCCTCCAGGAATATTCCTCTCCGCAGCCCGTTGTGTCCACTTTTAACTTCTTTCTCCCTTCCCAGTGGCGGTTAGCCAGGCCACCGGGATGGCGGCACGTTTCATCATCCACTGCAATGTCCCGCAGTGGGGCTCAGAGAAGTGTGAAGATCAGCTGGAAAAGACGGTGAAGAACTGTCTGTGTGTGGCAGAGGAGAAGAAACTCAAATCTGTGGCATTCCCGTCTTTGCCAGCTGGAAGGTGAGCACAAGTGGAAACGTTTTGTTTTTTTTTTTTTTTTGTATTATACCTTTGCTTTCAATAAGAACGGTGTACCAGAAACTTTAATTTTCCAATTTTACATCAATTTCACAGAAATGGTTTTCCAAAGCAAACTGCAGCCCAGCTGATACTGAAGGCCATTTCAAACCATTTTGTTTCTGCAACCACGTCCTCACTGAAGAACATTTACTTTGTGCTGTTTGACAGCGAGAGCATTGGTATATATCTGCAGGAAATGGCCAAGATGGAAGGAAAGTGAGAATTACATCAGACAATGAGTGCGTTCCTTTTGTTGTAAGATTCTTAGCCTGGACGCTAGTCTGTTTCACTGTTCATCAGATGGGATGTTTGTACCCCGTGATTTTGGTTAGGCATTAAACAACACGTTACATAATATTACTTTCATGTGAAGTGGTAATATAATTAACAGTTTTGGTAGACTTATTTACATTTACTACACGAAGCAATGTCATCTTTAGAAATTCACGTTTTTTTTTCTTTTCATTTAGGCATTCTGATAATTACAGCCAATTTACTATTTCCAATTAAAACAGTTATTCGTACACTACCAGTCAAAAGTTTGGACACACCTGACAATGTATATTCCTAATAGTAAAAATGCATTTAATCTAATAGTTTATGCTTAAATTTTTTTACAATTCATATATGATTTGGGAAAGGTGTTGCCTTATATGTAATTTAATCTCAATACACACACAATTAACACACTCACCCTCAGCAAAATTTCAGGATTTTAGTTGCTTACTCTACAAGGTCTCTGCATGTGTGATAATGTCTTCAGTGCTGATGGCATCACAGGTGCTTCAGCTGTTTAACAGAACACCAAGAGCATGCAAAGTGGTCATCAAAATATTGGATAGTTATCTAAGAACCTAATGTCCAAGTTGATATTTGTTTATTACAGCATAACATTTGTTATTGCATTGGTTTGGCATCTTTCCTGGTTTTTATTGTCATAAATAAAACATTTGACTGGTAGTGTATATTTTATTTGGATGTTAAATATACATCTTGCACTAGTAGGAGGTGCTAGAGAGGATATTATAAAATGAAACCGGTCCATTTATTCAGGCATCAGACGAGCATGTATTAAGAACTTCTCAATTGTGATAGTGTAGAGTGATGCATTTGTGGACCCAGGCTTATATTTAATTCCCTTTATAATTTATACTTTTTAATTTGTCAATAATATATGCCAAAATAATTTAGCAAATGCCCTTAGCTTCTGCCATAATCATAAATTTTGTCTTAAAACATGCAAAATATTTGCAAAAAAACTAAATAGAGGTCTACGCGTCCCTTAGCCCAGTTATGCTTGACAGGTAGGAGAAAGGTTAGAAACAGCCAGCATAATCATTTTTTTAATTATTCCATTAGATGATTAAAGTGCTTTTTAAGATTGCAACAATGCTGCAGTAGTCTTTCCTCTACCATTTAAGAATATAATGCTAGAGTTTGGCCAATAAACAATGCCAACTTTATCGGTGGCTTACAAACATCACGATTTTGTGCCAGCGTTTAATTACTTGCAGATCAATAGCCAAATGTGTTTTTAAAGAGTGTCCAATCCTTCCAATAAAACATATCAGATATTTCCCTTTTGTGTAATCAGACTTTTTTCATTGATGTAGGCATTTAAAATGCCTCATTGTTTTAGCTTTGTAAAATGTATATCTGTAGTACCTACAGATGAAACATTAATTAATGGCGGTGGAAATGGATTTTCTTCATCTAAAATAAAAAATAATTCCAAACAAATGGAAGGAAGCACTTTTTTCATCAAACAATATACCAATTTTAAGTGATTTTTACAAAAAAATGTCACAACCATATACAATAAAATTGAGTAATTCATAGTAGTTAATGTAATTGAATAGGTCCCAGTATGCTAGTCGGGTTAGACTCACCCAACAGTAATACAAGCTATTTTGTCAAAGGAATGCAAAATCTAAAAATGATGTAAAAGTAATTAATGACTAACTTGCCACAGAAAGTAATATTATTGTACTATGCTACATTAATGTTATTACAAATACTTGTAAAATGTAATTTATTTTTTGCCTTGACAGGCTTTAGCATCCAGGCTAACAGCAGCATTCCTGCTGGTTTTCCAGCTAGTTTAGTATGACTGAAGATGCTGTAGGTATGTAGGGTTCAAAACTGATTTCTAGGTGGGGTGGGGGGAGTTGGTGTTGTTTTTTCTTTTTCTTTTTTTATTGGACGTATAAAAATGTTTGAGTGAAATACTGTATGCTTATATGTTACACTGTTGTCTTATGAAACTCATCTAGTGTAGGTCAAATTTAATGTAATTTTTGCTATTTTGTTCTTAGACGCGCGTCTTCTACATTCCGCATTGTATACAAGACTTTTGACTGTTTGGCTAGATCCCACATTGTTTCTGATACATTTAGTTTACTAAGAAAGGAAAATATTTCTCATTTTGATTTGGAATAAAAAGCCAATGTTTTACCATATGGCAGGCTCTCATCTGCAGTCAAGAATTGTCACTTCATAACTGTTCGTTTAATTGTAGTAAATATGTGTGTTTCATCTGGTTTGGTTCAAAGAGGCTTTTCAGAATATATGCTCAGATAAAGGCCTCGTGTTGTACATTAGGGACAAAGTTTGTATAAAATAAATAAATAAAAATAATAAAGAATGAGAAGGTGGAACCCATGTAACTATGACTGGCACCAGGCCATTAAGACCATATATATTACCACAGCAGAACAACCAGTGAGATCACAAACTAAATAGATAAGACAAAACTGGCAAAATGCAATCAATGAAGGCTATATTAAAGTATATTAAAGTAAATGAGCAGGCAGTAGTATCCTCAACCATGAAGGTTGTGTGTGGTAGGTTATGCGTTTCTGATTATGGGGACACAACAGGACTGGGAGTCCCAACAGATGAGCATATACTGAACCAAGACTGAAGAAAGTGTCACAAGGCACCGAGAAGCCATAAGACAAACACTTGTAAAGGGAAGCAGGAGGCAGTATCTATGGCCAGGAATTGCTCCTGTTTAAGGAATATTCTTCAGCAGTGATAGGAGTTTAAGAGGAGAAATTAACAATGGAAAATTAATACGAGTAGAAAATTATTAGAAAATTAATCATGGAAGCCAATGCACATGCCCCCTCAAAATAGAAAACAGAAGACATTGTTTACCGTATATTTATTACACTGTAAAAAGTACATTGTATTCATATATATATATATATACAGATTATGTAATCATCTGTGGAATGAGTCCTGATTTATTTAAAATGCAGTAGATGGACAGTACATATGACTCGGGGGGGCATGGATCCCACTGCCACCTTAGTGTTTTTGTCAAGGCAGGGGCATCCTAGTCTTAAATGTACAGCAAAAAGATTTCTCAACCGTCATGATTTTTAGCTGCTCAAGAGATTGTTTTGGTTATTCAAACTTAATAATATATGTACTGTGAGCCTTACACTGTAATTGTGTTTAGGGGCTTCACTATTACAATGGAAGGCTTGCTCTGGGTAGCCTATTACTAAATGAAGCAAAGAAATATGGCAGCTCAAAAGACCTTTTAATCCATCCTGAAGTTGGAACTTCTGTGCCCTTATGATGTCCAATGGGTTGGGAAGGTTAATCTGAAGTCAATCCATCTGTACATTTCCATCATAATCCAAAGATTCATATTTCTCTTTGTGAAAGGGGTATATCAAACTCATGGTCACAAATTATGCAATTAGGAAGGTTAAACTGGTTTGTTCTCCTGTATGTTTATTACTTATATTTATTACTTAATACTTCTATCCACTTACCAATTTTTGTTCTAGAATTTTGTTTAGAAATATTCTGGAAAAGCGGCTTTTCAGATCATAACAGCCACAATTATACATTACATCACTATGAAGAAACACAGATGAATGCACACAATGACCCTAATACTGTACTCAGCTGACAATTTCTTTTAAGGCCTATCAGGAATTTTTTTAAGACAGAACCCGTTATGCAGATTTCAAACTGCAGCACATTTAGGCTTTTAAATCATCTCGAACAAACTCCGTTCACGAATTTGGAATGTTTTAGATGCGAGTGTTCATAGACATTTTTACAAACACAAATAATTACTTCTCTTCTGCTCCAGGGTTAGCTCAGGAAATAAACTCTTGAGGACATTTAAAGCATTTTCCAAATAATGAAATGTTTGGCAAGCACTTCTGAAGTCACATGGTCTATGTAGAGCACATCATAACTATGTAAAGGCTCAAGAAACCAAATATTTAAAACAAATATAAATGATGTTTGCTTAACCTTACTGTACAGATTAGATTCTCAAGTGGGGCAATGAGAAATTAGTGCTAGTACAATTTTTATGCTTTCATCCGCCACAGTAGTCCTTATACCCCAGAAATGTACACATTTCCATTATAAGGTCCTATTTAATACACATCATTATAAGCCTAAACCAAATAAGTTATTCTATATGATTTCTTTCCAAGTAAATTTTAGGTGTAATGCACTGTAGTATTAATATATAAAACCTGAAGAAATAGATAGAAATAATTTGTCAATCCTGAATTGGTCATATTCCCATGCCATCGATTGATCTGTTCTTCATATATCAGTGGAGCATTCTTACTCTGAATAAATATTATCTGTGCAAACTGGATTAATAAAAGACAGTAGGCTCAACAGTACTGGGTCTAATATACCACGTGTGTTCTTATGTGGAAAGTAAAGAGCACGCCATGTCCTGTCCCTCCTCAGCTCTATATCTCTTCAAGTCTTATGTAGTTTACCAGTTTGTTCAGGTCTCCAGGCAGACAGAAGAATGGTAATGCGGAGTGGTGAGGTGTGAGGACAGTGAAGCGTCCAGAGCTCCAGTGTTCCCACACGGATGCCCAGGAACAGACTTGTGTGTTTTATTTAACCCCCGAAGTGTCAGCAGGTTCAGACGGACGAGGCGCAGACAACAGGGGCACAGGTGACGTCGCTTCTATGAGGGCCGGATTTAGAATGATTGGCAGGGACATGGGGGGCACGCCCACCTGAAGTGGAGAAGCAAGGGGCTGCAGGATTAGTGGAGACTGGTTGAGATGACATGATGACTCGGAGGGACTTTTCACTGGGGTGAGAACGGGCGATGGAAGCGGAACTGGGGACGATCTATCAGTTCCTGAAACAGAGGGGACAGGAAATGCCAGGTAAGCACGAATTAGCATGTTAACCAACCACAGCAAGGTGCACACCGGTCCTGTAAGTATTCAGTAGACATTTGTTCTCCCTACCATTGGCACTGGGTATGGATATGTCCTGTGGTGATGCAGGTCGGCTGGGGGTCTTTGGCTCCGTAGGGGCGGCTGGCATTGGTGCAGTGACTGGCACAGGGTGAGCGGGCGGATGTGGTGAAGGTTCTACCGGAACATTACCGACAGGTTCTGCACAAACGCACAGCCCTGATTATTTCTTTGAACACCTTGCCAAGCGGCTCTAAGACGACGGTAGGTCACAAAGTGGACATGGTGACTTTTTTTTGCTAAATGTGTGTGTTGTGCTACCTGGCATGACTGCCTGTTTGAAGAGCTCCTCTCTCAGGCGGGGCAGAAAGCAGTCAATCCTCTCCCAGGTGATTTCCCACAGGTCTGAGTAGCCCGTACGTGAGTCTGCGCTGTGGAAGATTCCAGCTGTGTCCATAACAAGCAGCATGTTCTTCAGAGACTCAGGAATTGCCTCCAACTGCAGAATACGTTTAGTGATCAGGTATTTGATACAGAATGAATCAGCACACAAACACAGAGCACCATAAGGAGCAGTCAGTAATTACTTAATTAGTTAAAGGGTCCAGGATATTTACATCTACATTACAATTACATAGTAAATAATTCACCCTTTAATACTTGGTTTCAGATTTTTTTACTGCCTTAAGTGACTAGTAAAAAAGTTGTCCTCTAGACCTTTATGATAGGTCTGTTGTGCAATTACTTACGGTCCCAAGTAACATACGGTACAGGCCAACTGTTTGGACACACCTTCTCATTCAATGCGCTTTCTTTATTTCCATGACTATTTACATTGTAGATTCACTGAAGGCGTCAAAACTATGAATGAACACATGTGGAGTTAACATGTACTTAAAAAAGGTGAAATAACTGAAAACATGTTTTATATTCTAGTTTCTTCAAAATAGCCACCATTTGCTCTGATTACTGCTTTGCACACTCTTGGCATTCGCTCAATGAGCTTCAAGAGGTAGTCACCTGAAATGGTTTTTAAGGTCACCTGAAATGGTTTTTAAGGCCACCTGAAATGGTTTTAAGGTCACCTGAAATGGTTTTAAGGTCACCTGAAATGGTTTTAAGGTCACCTGAAATGGTTTTAAGGCCACCTGAAATGGTTTTAAGGCCACCTGAAATGGTTTTAAGGCCACCTGAAATGGTTTTAAGGCCACCTGAAATGGTTTTAAGGTCATCTGAAATGGTTTTAAGGTTTGCCTTATCAGGGTTCATTAGTGGAAGCTCATTGAGAGAATACCAAGGGTGTGGAAAGCCTTCAGTGAGAATCTACAATGTAAATAGTCATGGAAATAAAGAAAGTGAGAATGAGAAGGTGTGTTCAAACTTTTGGCCTGTACTGTTTTAAGCTATTTAAATATGGGTTAACCAATACAGATTTAAACACGTTAACACAGGGATGTCAAAGTCAAATACACCGAGGGCCAAAAAAACTAATTTGTTACAAGCCGAGGGCCGGACTGGTTCAATGTTTATTAAAACATATTAAAATGATTGCACATAGCCTACTGAATCAAGACCTAACACAGTGTATATTATTTAATGCTTAAATGAATAAAGCAATATTTTCTTATGCATCTGTCAGTAATTTCAAGTGAAAATATTTTTCAACAAGCAAACATGAATAAAGTAATAAAGGTTTGAAAAGTGCTGGAATTTAAGCTAAAGTACTTGAAAATGCTTGAAATTGTAACTACTTAATTTCACAACAAATAGCTATCTGACTGAACAGTTCTCTTTTATTACGTTAACAAATACGAGCCTCTTGTAATTCCAGGACGAAACATGAGAGAACGTGAAGACGTTAAGATTGGGCGTTTTGAAAATAAACCACCATTAAATAATGTGAATAAAAAGCGAATTATTTCGAATCATTTTGAGTATATGTATAAATATTTAACTTAATTAAGTTTAACGTGCTGGGAAATATTGAAATGGACCTTGAAGGTGACGTACAAGTGCTCGAATTCCACCTTGTAAAGGTGCATGAACCCTGCAAACATGACTTTGTTCATTGCGCTGAGGCGCGGCGCGCGCAAAGTACAAAATTCGAGAGATGCACGACCTCGTGAATCGACAGCGCGCGAGACGGTCTCGCACGAGCTAAACCACTGCGATTACGTTATTTTCGCCGCGCTGACCCTCGCCGCTTGTGCGCGCTGCAGTGACTTTGCGGGCTACCGTTACATTGTGGGGAATGTAGTGCTTGTGCGTGCAAAACACCAGCGGGCAGCTGTGGCCTGCGGGCCGGTTCTAATAGTAATTAAATATCATCCAGGGGGCCATAGATAATCAATTCACGGGCCGGATCTGGCCCGCGGGCCTTGACTTTGACATATGTGCGTTAACAGATTTAACACAAGTTAATGTTGAAACTACACATTAACCACATAGTAATTATTTAATTTCAAAACCTGTGTGTATAAAGCCAAAATAATAAAGATGTCACTTTCTGATTAGCTGCAGATAATGCAGTGATTCATTAATGAGAGATAAGAGTATGACTGCATGAGTTTCTTACCAGGAGGTCACTGGAGCCAGCATGCATGTACTTGTCCATGAAGTCCAGGATGGTGAGCCAGAGAGCAGCGAATGTCGGCAGAGACAGCAGGGGAGAGAGATGCTGGAGGAACACCTGAGGGACCCAGCACACCCAACATCATCTAAAGAGCTCAGTCGTTGTACAAAGGCCCCCACGCGTTGTGTCTCTCAACACTTTGATGTTTAACCTAAGTATTTTAAAAGCTGACAGACTCAAAATATGGGGATTTTTGGCATCAAAATGCAAAAGGAGTAAGATACCAGACCTTAGAGAGCAGTGTGCAAGCTCTCATCCTGGTCTCCTCCATACCCCCAACATCTGCTGGGCTAATGTTGTCCAACAGCTTGGTCAGCAAGGGAAAAAGGACCTGAGACAAAATCAGGTGCGTCAGCAACACAATTCCAGTGTACGTAAGTTAAATTTAACTTTCATATGCCACCTGGCGCTATCGTACCTTGTTGAAACAGGATTCCCACTCCACAGCGTCCAGTGTTTGCAGGTCATGTACGAGCAGTGCCCTCTGGAGGTAGGTGAGGGCCTGCATACGGACTTGTCTTCGAGCATCACAGCACAGCCATGCCATGCCTGGGGAATGGCCATCAGTTATTTATTATGCCTCTGCTGAAGGACGAAACGCTATATAACCTGCATGTGGTGTTCATGTATGTATCCAGTCTTATGTATGTCCAGTCTTGGTCCTCGACGTGTACTGTGTGCTTCAAAACCAGCGTTAGGAAGCCACGTACTGATAATTAGTTCTGTAATCAACTGAAGACTGAGGGTTTAGATGTCGTAAAGCTTCCCACTAATTGAGCACATGAATTTCAGCGTGCAAATAAGCGAGAAAAGTTAGGTGTTAAACCAAAGTTATAAAAGTTACTACTACCAGAACACTCAATAACAGGAGGGACATACTGTGCAGTTCTATTAATTTCCATAAAAATAAAAATAAACTAATAAATAAAAGCAAAAAGTACTGTGTAAAAATTTTATACGTTCTGGATCCTTTTTCCTAGTATAATATGAATTTGGAGTATCTATATTGTATAAGGCAGCTGTGTGATGACTGCATGGCAGATTCAGAACATATGAACTGACTGGTCCACGGCATGCAAGACTGTTGTTTGTCTGACCTTGGAGCAAAGGACACCAACAGCTGGACCACAGTGTCTGAGAATCAGCCTCGATCTTCCTCCCTCCAGCCTCCAGATGGCGCTGTTCCTCTGCCCAGGAGCTGTAGATACTGGCTGCCCTTGTGTGCAATGTGTGCATCAGATCTAACAACTACAGCAAAATCATTACATTAACAAGAATAGAAAATTCAATTCATTTTGTTCATCTGACATGCACACCCCACCACCACCAAAAAAGTACAGTGATGTACTGGATATTTAGGCTGGATATTTTTTTAAATGACAAAGTTACATATTATGACACCTCTTCATATGTTTTCACAATCCATCAACCATTTTAATTACTTTTTATTATGAATTAGGCCATTTAACTTTACAAATGCGTAGCTGTAGTTATCTGTTTTAAAATTAAGATAAACTTCTGACTCCTATTAAGAAATGAAGGGTGAAATTATAATCTTCTATAATTGAACTTCTGTGGAAAAAAAGAATCGGAGGACTCTTCAGCTCTAAAAACCCCACAACACCCAGACACCACAGAAGTTCAACCCCACACCACCCAGACACCACAGAGGTTCAGACCCACACCACCTTGACACCACAGAAGTTCAACCCCACACCACCCAGACACCACAGAGGTTCAGACCCACACCACCCAGACACCACAGAGGTTCAACCCCACACCACCCAGACACCACAGAGGTTCAACCCCACACCACCCTGACACCACAGAGGTTCAGACCCACACCACCCTGACACCACAGAGGTTCAGACCCACACCACCCTGACACCACAGAGGTTCAGACCCACACCACCCTGACACCACAGAAGTTCAACCCCACACCACCCTGACACCACAGAGGTTCAACCCCACACCACCCTGACACCACAGAGGTTCAACCCCACACCACCCTGACACCACAGAGGTTCAACCCCACACCACCCTGACACCACAGAGGTTCAGACCCACACCACCCTGACACCACAGAGGTTCAGACCCACACCACCCTGACACCACAGAGGTTAAACCACACACTACCCAAACACCACAGAGGTTCAGACCCACACCACCCTGACACCACAGAGGTTCAGACCCACACCACCCTGACACCACAGAGGTTCAGACCCACACCACCCTGACACCACAGAGGTTCAGACCCACACCACCCTGACACCACAGAGGTTCAGACCCACACCACCCTGACACCACAGAGGTTCAGACCCACACCACCCTGACACCACAGAGGTTCAGACCCACACCACCCTGACACCACAGAGGTTCAGACCCACACCACCCTGACACCACAGAGGTTAAACCACACACCACCCTGACACCACAGAGGTTCAGACCCACACCACCCTGACACCCTGGGAATGATGACACACAGATACGCAAAGTAGGGAAAGGCCTGCGGTACTTACATCCTGACTAACCTGTAAAGACACCGTGTGGTAGCTGGCCGGCACGCCCTCGTCCTCCTCCTCGTCACTGTGGGAGCGGGAGGGCCGCTGACTGGTGGGTTTGGCACGGCGGGACGCTCCCTCCTTCTCCCTCGGCTTCTTCCGCAGACGAGCGGACCTGGAGTCGTACTTATGGCTCCGCTTCTTCTCATGTGTTCGATAACCTGTGGAAGTGGCGGTGGGCAGAGAACAGGACAACACATCTTTAGACCAGTCTGATGTTTGGTGGTGTCCTTGTATATTAGTCTTTCTGGTCTTTTTAAGGACGTCAACACCTTCTCACAGTACACTGCATTAACAGCGTGGCCATCTTACGCACGCACGCACGCACAGAACAAAGTCTGTCTGCTTGCAGCTCTGTTTCCATTAGCCTTGCCACAGAACACAACTATGCACTTTCATCACGCCGCACTGTAAAGCCCTGCTGACAGCAGGCATCGACTACAGCGCTGATCAATAGAAAAGACCTCGTCTAACGGCAGAGCCAAACACTGTTCAGACGGCCTTAAAGTGCGCTAGAGAGTTGAACAGAGACTGACGGATGAGTGGAGACACGTCATGCAGTCACGCTGCCCAGTTAAATGACTCAGCCTCAAAACACTGAGACATCAATTACAGAACCAAAACTCACTTAGGCTCCCTAATCCCAAGGGATGAAACGTATATCAATGTGCACATGCACGGTTCAGGAAGCAAAACAAAAGGCCACACCGGATGTTTGTATGCAATGAAAGCGGTGGAAATTATGATGTCAATTCCGAGCGAGACAGCACAAGTTTTTAGTTACGGGGTTGTTCTTGTCCTGCTTGTACTTCTCTTAAGGAAACACTGGGGCGAAGGACGTGTGCTTAATGTCCTGAAGCAACAGATGTAAGAGTTTGAGTCACGCTAGTCGGGTTACACAGCAGTCACCAGGAAGGGTTCCTTTACATTATGTAAAGATTAAACTGGTTCATGTTTGAGCCAACATCCATGACATTCAGTTGACATGAAGTGGTAAAATACATAAATTGGCCATAAACACACTGTCAACTTTACCGTATGAATGACCCGAGACTAATGACAGTGCAGGTGAGAGACAGAAGGTGCACTAACCTCCGTTAAGACTGGCCTCCACAAACACACGAATGGCTTTAACGCAGAGCTCAAAGTTCTCGGGTGTGACGTGCGCTGCGTCTCGCACTATGAAGGACAGAGACTCCACACACTTGATGAGAGACTTGGTGTCGTGCAGGCCCATGTCCTGACCCAGGGTCAGACTGTACTGGTTGACGAGAGGAGGACTCTTGGATCCTGGTGCAGCTGGGAGCTTACTGCCCTCCAAATCATCCTTCCCAACCTACCACACACACACACACACACACACACACACACGTATATAAAAACACAAACTTGTACATGAAAATGCCTCAGGCTTCTTAAATCATCTACTAGAAAATTCTACATAGTTTGACAGTATTAAACAGGTAGGGAGACTTTCAACTAGGAGGAAGTCTTCTCTGCAGATGTCAGATATTTACCGATAACTTAATTGAATTTTTAGCAACTTTAACCGATGTTTATTCAGTGTATTAATAGCATTCATTACTTTAAGTCTTACTGATGAAAAACGATACAATATATGTGATTAAGAGTGACTATGAGATGATGCATCCTGAAAAGTAGACACAAACAAATAGAGGTAATAGTAGTCGTGGGATATCGGTGTGTACTTACCACTAACCAGCCCAATTCCACATCAGTAGCAGAGCGAGGTAACCTGGACCTGCTGTGCTCAGTGTAGACCTCAGAATCGGAGGTGTAACCTCGGTCCAATGTGACCTCACTCTGGTGGTAAGAGCTCAGCTCGCTGTCAGACTGGGCACCTGGAGAACACATGCACTTCCGGGTCAGATTCCACGACGACGTGTCGGCCTGGACCGAAGCTAACGTTCCACCACTTAAACGACCACCTCGAGCTTCTAAATGCACACGGTGCCACAGCAGTGTGGTGTAGTCTTTACCCGTGTCGCTGTCTGGGTTGGTGTTGGCGACCTGCAGAGCAGCTGGAGGCTTGACCCCAGCCCCGATGCACTCCAGCAGGGAGAAGAGAGTGTACCAGTCATCGGTGCAGTGGATGTTGGCCGCGTTGGTTTTGAGCAGCTCGTGCAGGCCGTACGCCACCTCGCGGCTGACTCTGGACAGCACGTGAGGCTTCATCATCAACAGCAGACGCAGAGAAAGCAACACCTGTGTGCACAGAGAGGAACACTTATTATAGTGTGTTATGAGTGTGCGCATACATGGAGGTGTTTGCAGAAGGCCAGGCCCGTGCGTGCCTGTGAGCTGATGTCTTCTCTGCGCAGCAGGCGAATGGCGAGTCTCAGGAGCCCGACCACAGCTCTCTCCACCAGGAAACAGCTCTCGTTAGCGTGCACACACAGGTGGTACAGATGATCCCGCACGGTCTGCCATACACACGACACCCGGTCCCTGCAAACACCCACACATCATCATCACACCCTCAAAAATAAAGTCCTCGACGAAAAGGCCGATGATGCTTCTATGCACTGCATGAACTTCATCTATCATTCAGATACAGCGGTCATGAAATACTATCATTTAAGAGGGATCTTCAGGAAACAGTGTTTTCTTGGGAATGCAAGAGTTTGAGAGTTTCTGAAAGTCTTTTGCTTGGTGGCTCAGTATCCTGTGAGAGAGCCTGGACTGTCTCTAGCGAGGCTGTGGTACCTGTTCTCCAGAACAATACGAAGCAGCATCTCCAGACAGAAAGCAGCATCTTCTTCATCATAGGTCTCCTCATCCGGCGTGACTGAGATCAGCGCCTGGAATGCACACGCAAGCCAGTGAACGCACAGGGTAACATGAAAAGCGCAGCATTGCCTTGATTAAAATAAAAACTCTGGCTGTTCCATTGCCACCCACTAGCTGTACCTTCATCAGCTCTTGCAGAGACTCCTGCTGCAGGAATTTGCTCTCCGTAATCAGCTTCTCAGGGTCACATTGCTGACAGGAAAAGAGAAAGCAAGCGAGATCAAGAACCGGATTCCTCAGCAAATAACGGACACGTGCCAAAGGGGGAGAAGACGCCTGTACAATACGGAGACTTCAACCACACACCCTGAGCACAGCGCTCAAGTGAGATGCAGCGTTCGCATCCTGCGTCTCTACCTTTATGCACAGCAGGGCAGCCTGCTTGGCCTCCTGGTTCTCCGTGGATGGCCCGCGCAGGCCCGACTGCTCTGCTCCGCCGCTCAACGTCAACCAGTTAACGAAGCTCAGCACAGCCGACTCCCCCCTGAGAAAGACGCGGGGCTTGAGACGGCCAGTTACGCCTTTGTTTCCCCTCTTACTCCAACACAAACATATGAAATACGTCATTTTCACCTGTTTGATGGCAACTCCTCACGCTGTAGAGAAATCTTTCCATTAGGCTCGACAAAATCCTCAACCTTTAAAAAAAAAAAAAAAAAAAAAAAAAAGGGGGACGATGATGTTTTCTTTCAACAACCTACACATATATTCATATGAAATCTGCCTTTCTGACACTAGGTGGCAGTGAAACATTTCATTTGGTTGCATCTGAACGGAGACTCACCTCCACCATGGGTTTGGGTAAGAGCTCTGCTCTGAAGAGCTGCAGCAGGGCATCCATAATGTTCTTCCAACCTTCACGTAAGATATCTCCATGCCGATGGGCCAGGTTAAAGACCGCCTTTGCTGCCACCTGAGCTTTCGGGTTGCTCCCGAACACGGTGGGTAGGTTCTCTACAGACTGGGCACACGGAACATGCCGGGTCACGGACACAACAAGGTGGCATGTCGCAACCGATCAGAAGAGCGAGATTAGCAAGCATGGGTACTACCTCACTGCTGAGTGTGGTAAACTTGCACAGAGAGATGATCAGATTATCAAACACATCGCTGAAGCCATAGTGGGCTGATATCATGGCACACTTCCTAAAACAGGTAAATAAAGACTGATCATTACGGTGTTATAAATAACAGAATTGCAAGTACTCAAAAATGACCGGGGGGGTTGGGCAGCTGTTAGCTAAACCACATGATCGTCATGCGTTATTTAGCCAGACAATCCATCATCAACTCACGATTTTTTTAAACGCTACATCTCGCACTAAGGCACAGTACACAGTGCCACAGTCCTACCTGAAGCCTGCGATGGCTTTTTGAACAATGGTGTCCTCCAAGCTCTTATCGAACACGTAGGAAAGGGCAGCGATCGTCGGGCCCCAGGTCATGGTGAACAGGTCGTGGTCGTAGCTGCCCGGGGGCACGTGGAGGAAGTTGCCCTCGGAGGTGGCGCCTCGGTGCAGAAGCACGCTCCACACGTAGTTCTCCTTCACCAGCCCAGTCTGCTCGTCGGGCATCACGATCTCCTCGTTCCTGCCGAACAGGCGCACGGCAGCTATTCCCAAGGTTTCCGAAATACTCCCGACGTCTCCGCCAAGTCATGCTACGAGAGCTGAGTAAAATACTTTTAAGTTCGAGCTTAGATGTTAGTTTGATGTCTGAGCTTACTTGATAGCATTGTAGATATCTTCCAGCATGTCCTGGTCAAAGTCTTTACCACCATTTACACCTTTAAGATTCTTCTTAAATTGCTTGAAATAAAAAGAGGAAGAGACAGATTAAAATTCCTTCATTTGCAGCCAATTACTGAAACATCATCCTCCTATCGCCTTTCAAATCCAATAATGAGCCTCTGGTTTGCTGCTGCTGGTGTTCTTTAAGTACGGGTGCTGGTGAGAGTGGTCAAACTCAGCTCAAATAAACACAAACATCCAGCGCTGAGTGACGGCGTTAGGCCACTCTTCTACTGCATGCCTTCTTAATGGCAGGTAAAGCAAGAGAAAGATAAACCCCCCAGGGAGAGGATGAACAGAAAGAGAAATAAACACAAAGTGTAAACAGGGGGGGGGCAGGGAGAGGGCCAGCTGGGGCCGTGTTTTTCAGAAGGAAGCCCGGTCCAGACATTCACTATAGCTGCCTTAGAGACGAGACAGCTGGACTCACACAGCCAGCCAAACAGCACTGTGGCCTCTTGGCTTCCAAAGCTCCTCTTTCACTGAGAACTTTCTTACTTATCCCTAAAGTGTGCGGAGTGAATATTTTAGTACTGGCCTGTAAAAGGTTATAAAGATCTTGAGGCACCTTTACAACATTTGTGGGTGGATTTATTTAGTGCAATCCCCCCCCCCCCCCCCCCCCCCCCCACACACACACAGCCTATGTTTGTACCACACCGAACTAAAAAGGAGTGTGTGTATTACTGTGTGTGTGTGTGTGTGTGTGTGTGTGTGTGTGTGTATTACTGTGTGTGTGTGTGTGTGTGTGTGTGTGTGTGTGTGTGTGTGTGTGTGTGTGTGTGTACTCCTCTCAACTGCTGCCAGCCAGCACTGATGAAGATGTGTGGTAGCATGACCTCATGCAAATAACCAAAGTCACACTGAATGCAGCTACCAGTTGCTTATGTAAGTCAAGACATACATGCATAAAACAAATTTAGCTCCAACATTAAACCTATGTGGGACAGACATTAATGCAAAGTCCCATACTGACCTGTGGTTACCTAATGATATTGGATTGTTGACACACAACTCGTGAGACATGCAATCCTCTCAGGGGACTTTCTTACAATTTCTACCCGTCTACTGATCGCACGTTCACACAGCATGAAGGAAAATTGTATTTATTTATCCTTTAATGACAACAGTGACTTGTGGCACTCACCTCTATGGTCATAGGGATATTCTGCTTGCGAACATTGTGGTTATGTTGGTCCGTATTGAGCAGGATGACGGCGTAAGCCAAGGCAAATCCAGCATCGTTGGTCAAGAAGGGGTTGCCGTTCACTTTCTGGTTATGGAAGACAGCATTACAGCGATATTACAGCAGGTAATATCTATACTAAGAGTACAAGTAAACGCTGTCATTTATTAACATGAGATCTGCTCGCTGTGTAAATGTCAAGACAGGGAATCCGTTTCTGTTACGATAAACTGCCGTAACAGGGAAGGTCACGACCTTGCTCATCTATTTTGTATGATGATACAAGCTCATTTTCAGTGCCTGAGAACGGAGACTAAGAAAAGACATTACTACAAATAGTTTCCAGGTCACACAGAGAGCACCGCCTTCCTTATTTAAGACGTGCGTTCTGAACGCTGCGTTGGGCGGGTTAGCCTTATCTGCTGCTCCACGACAGATGGTTACGTCACACTTCCCCCTGCAACATTTTCCTCTTCCCCGATTACCTGCATGACTAATGGGCCCGTCCTTGATCGCTGCCGGGCTGCTGCTCCACACTCACTAATTACCTGATGATGGGGGCCAGTTGGTGGTCAGGATTGCCTTAGCATGTGGTAATGGAAGAGCACTGTGGGTCTGTATGGGTGTCCTAGTAATGTTGTGAGTGAGGTAGCAGACAGCCTGAAACCTATTTACAGTATGTGTGTTAAAGTCTTTGTGTGCGCGACACACACACACACACACACACACACACACACACACACACACACGCGTCCACTCGAGTGTCCCCTCGTGTCCCTGCCAGGGCGAGTGTGTGTGTGTGTGTGTGTGGCAGCTGACTCACATGCCAGTTGTCAGTAAAGGTTTCCAAGAGGCGCTGTATGACAGGAGCTTCGCCAGGAAGGCGAAACGCCTCCAGATACAGACGCAGGGCCTCATCCATGCGCAGGCCTTGGAAGGTGAATGTGCTGGAGCAATATCAGACAGAAGCAATCAATCAAAAAAAAAAAAAAAAGACAATTCCCAAATCTTCAATAAATTGTTTTCTTGACATCGCACAAAATAGAAATGACATGAGCTGCTGATAAACGTTTTTGAAATATGAAATAAATGACCAACATTCCCAAAAGCAGAAAAAACATATCCCATATGAACTCAGCATAAAATGTCATCGTCATAACAGCAGATGGCAGCACACTCAACCTTCACCAAACACTGAGGATCAGCTATGATCTTTTAAGGTCAAATACCTGCCCTTAGTTATCCTACCATGACTCCTGAAGGGCTGTACAGAAATGGTGATACCCAGAAGTAAGCTACAAACAGCTGAATCTGGTCAGTTCATCCAAATTCGTCAATACTCGTGAGTTCAAGTTGTGCTCTTAGCATTAGCCTTACTTCACAAAACTGTCCAGGAGCTCCATGTGTTTCCGGTCGCTGACAAGCTCCCCAATCATCTTCTTGTCCAGGCCAGGGTTCTCTCGAAGCCACTGAGCCACCTCGTTGTTGTCCATGGGGCTGCTGAGAAGACCCTTCTCCTGCAGGAACTGAATACCTTTCTTGGGCTTCTGATTGAACTGCTCTGTGCCTGTGATGAGAAGCTACAGAAGACAGAGCAGAAAAGTTGACAGAGGTGACAGCCTCCTTCAAATAAGCTGCTGATGGTATTGTGATGCACTGATGTAGCAGTGAGCCCATTTACAGATGGCTAAGTTGTTTATTCTGTAAAGTAAACTTTAGTCTGAACCTTCTTCTTGTTTTTGATGTTGATGAGTTCCTGAGAGTCTGGAAGACAGCTGGAGAAACGATGAGGCTTTTTAAGACTTTTCTTCTCAGCTGAAACATTTGGAAGATGGAAATAATAATAAAAAACTGAACTTCAGTGCTAAACAACACAACTGCCATTAGTCAATTTTTTGAAGCACAAGAGACTATATGGACTAAGGACACTACCTGCGTCCATTTCTTCCTGGTCTTGTCTGCCCAATCTCATTTTTTCTGCCATAAGATGTCCACTGGTTGGAGGGCAAACTGATGGCATCTCAGAATCCACAGCAGACTGGCCGTTTGGACTGGGCACAGTCTTACTGGCCTCTGTAGTTATTAAAAAGAAGCTTTTACTTTTGGCCATAGTCAAATCAAATCAAATCAAAGTTTATTTGTATAGCGCTTTTCACAACACATGTTGTCACAAAGCGCTTTACAGGATTTACAAGGTTAACAATACTATGGGTCCAGAACCCTAATGAGCAAGCCAAAGGTGACAGTGGCGAGGAAAAACTCCCTATGATGGTGGGGATTAGGAAGAAACCTCGGGAGAACCAAGACTCAAAAGGGAACCCATCCTCCATTGGGCGGCCCGTTAATACACACATTACACAATTTGTGTGTTAATACATATATAGTGAATACATATATACAATTCTGAAAAAACACAGAAGAAATGCTTTCGTACCCAAGGCTCCATCTGTGCTAGTGTTGACGGTGGTCTCTCCTTCAATGGTTAGTGAGTCTGACTGGTTCTGCTCAGCGGCTCGGTTCATCACTTTAGCCTGACAGTGGGCCTCAGTGCTGTCGATTACTGTTAACAAGGCTTCGAGAGACAGAAGATGGGTTGTGTAGAGCTGCCCAGACACTGGAAAGGCATTCTGCAACGTAAAACATAAAAGTCAATTAATCACCTGTTTTACTACATTAATCGTCTCTGGATGCGTCTTCAGATGGCATGGAAATTAAGGACTGGGGGGGATCACCTTGGAGAGCAGCTTGGTGAGGTCCTCAAAAAGGTTTGAACAGTAAAAGTCACAGTCGTAGTTGATGTAGAGCTCAGTCACAAAGCCAGGGATCCTCCACAGCTGCACGACTGCCTCGAGGGCCATTTCCTTCATCTCATAGGGCATCTTTGGGTTCTCTGAGGTAATTATGTCCATCAGCTTCTTCAAATACCTCTGCAGGACACATGGAAAAAATTTACATGACAAAATACAAATTTTACAATAGATTTGTGACCTGATTATTGACAAAAATTTTATTTTTGCGTTGACAGTCTTGAAAGTGCCAATACTGTTCACATACTTCAAGTTGAAACTTGAGGTGTCCACGCATGCTCTCAAAGAGCAGGAAGCAGACTCGCATGGAGACAGCGTACAAATTCATCCGCTCCACGCTTAGCAACTGCAAAAGGGAAAAAAAAAAAAGAACAAAAAGAAGCAGCTAAATTTGGTACATGTAAAAACATAAGCTGAAACGTACAAGAAAGCCACCAGAGAAGAAGCCAAACCTCAATGAGATGTCTGGAGAGCTCATCTTTGACCAGGCCTAGCAGCGACTGGTAGGGAGAAATGTACGTGGACTCCAGTGCTACGTTCAACAGCTGCAGACCCATGTGTATCATACCATCCGAGTTGTGGCGATCATGAGGGTTGGTGAGGGAGATGAGGAACCTGAAGAGCTCTCTGAGACACGGGAGCCCGTACGGGATCAGAGCTGCACCTGAAGGTAAAGGATCTCCTCAAGTTCTCCTCAAGTTCTCCTGGGTTTTTACCCAATCAAACTGCACAAAGCTGTGACGGCAGCAGGCCGAGCAGGTGCGCGTACCTTCTTTCTGGGTGGACTGCGTGAAGCGCACTCCCCTGGGATTAACGTAGTCCATGTCGTGCACGGAAGCGGAGTCGGACTGCTCCGCTAGCAGGTCTCGGTCCTCCAGCACCTCGGGAATGGACTCCACGGAGGCAGACTGAGTGCGTTCCACCTCACACTGTGAACAAGACACCGAGTAAATCTCACAGGAGAAACGTTCCACACGGTGTTCCTCACAGATCTGCTGGAGTTTCCACCTGTGGATCAAGCTGGCCGGGCTCCAGGATGGGTGCGGAGCCCGGAGTGGTGGCCGCCGAGCTGCTCTGCTCCAGGTCTGTGAGGTCTTCTTTAGAGGTGGTCTTGGACCAGGTGTACAGGCCGCTGTCCGTAGTGGGGCTGGAGATGGAGGAGGCCACGCTGTCTGAGCCTGGCAGTGCAGAAGAGCCTCCACCCTGCGGTTCAATAAAGGGAACTCCACCTGTGCAGATACCCAGGTGCTGATTTATTTTCCTCTAACAACATTTGAGGTTAAACAGCTTGTCTGGAGACCCTGAATACATCTGGCTGCTATTACTGAGGCTTGTTAATGCAGGACAAACACTAAACCCTGCACACAAAGAAAAAAATAAAACAAAAACATAAAAAATACGTAACTAAGATTTTTCTGCAACTGGTTCTCTCGTAGGTGAGTAATGGAACTGCAGGTGTGTACCTGTACCTGAGAGGTTGTTGCTCAGGGTGGAGGCCTGGTCCATCTGTCCAGAGGCGCTACGCACCATGTGGTGAGAGGGCCGTGGAGATCTTTTCTGCTTCTTCCACTTGGATGAGTCACTCATTCCACCAGCACGCATCTTCAGCTAAAAAAAACACACACCAGATGAGAGGTCAAAACACACTACACCACAGAGAACACCAAACAATACAAGTGCTATCTGTGAAATACCCCACAGTCACTGAGCCACACGTTCAAATTAGTTCATTCCCAATAAACACCGTTGCGTGCAGTGTCCTGAGATGACCTCAAGGCTTATAAAGAGAACATGAGGACTGAACAAATAAGAACAGGTGAACATACAAAAAAAAGAAGAAAAAACATGTCGATGCACTAACCTAACAAAGATTCATTTTTATCTGTGGTATAGATAATGGGGACAGGAAAATAATGCATAATAATTTATTCATTAATTTAATCATGGGGAAAGTTTATGTAGTTTATAACCTACTTTTCATATTGTGAGCTAGTGATAGGCCAGGTGGAGCCACTGCCAACGTATTAATATACATAAAATAAGGAGCACCAGTTTTTGACCCATTAACTTAACTAGCCAGAACTGGGACTTCTACACACAATATGTTGAGACTGAAAACCACCACCTAGCCCAATCTGTTTATAAAGCTTCAACTGGCGGGTCGAACACACTTCAACAATCCTTAAGGTGTCAACTCGACATTTAATATTAAAAACAAATAAGTGAAGAAAGAAAGAAAAAAAGGTGGAAAAACAAATGTGAGGATGTTGGAAGGGGCCTGGACGTAATTGGATCAGGAGAGACGGTACAGCTATACTGATCTGTGACTGTAGTCTCTTCTCCTTACCTGGACACGTTTGTTTTTCCATAAGATATTGTAAGCCTCGGGAGAGAAGGGGCAGCCCCAGGGTTAGTGGAGGACAAATCAAAAACACAGAGTACAGACGCATGACAAGAAAGTGCATAGACAACCACACCGTGCATCAGGCAGACACACACACACACACACACACACCCCTTAATGAACATGAACGCTTGACCATGGCATTCTACAAACATAGCAAGACATCAAGACATGCAACTCCCACTGGATAACACAGGGAAATACAGAAACACAAATTCACTCATCAGACACACAGACATGACTACATATAAACTGTAAAATACATCTTCATAAACAAACGAGGGGAAACCTAGTGACACTTTTGCATAAAGGAAGAATCACAAATCTACACTGTACACACATTCATAATGAGGCATTAAATAGGTAATGATGGCAATTAATATGCATGATCGGACACATTGAACAAAAAACATCATGGGCAAATAAGACTGAAATTACCGAAACAGCAAAATAGCTTCAAAGAGGAATATAAATATTTACATTCATATTTAAGATGTGTTATATCTTATATCATATAATTCTGCAGTCCTACATTATAAAGGTCATACATGAAACAGACAGGGCTGTAAAGACTGTACTGCATGGGTTTCATTAACTCACAAATACACAAGCTGTAGGATGTAAATAATCAAATGACAGGGAGTACACCTAGCAGCAATCTCATTGATAGCAAAGCCCTTTCATTCAAACCTTTCCTTCTCATCCAACTGTGACTGCAATATTCTTCTATCAGGTAACGTCTAGCAGATGTAGCACAAGCGGATAAAGATGAAAATATATCTGGTGGTAGCATCAGGCCACATTTAATATCGACACAACCCTAGAAGAAAATTATCATGTCATGTATTTACAAATGTAATTTCTGTTTGATATTTGTTACATTTGTTTTTGCATTCCCTATAAATTAAAGAACATTAGTACTAAGACCTCATGTGCCATTACAATAACAAGAAAACTCAATCGACTACAGAATACACCCCATGCAATCACTGCTTTAAGCCATGCTTCCCAGTGTATTTAAATGCACTAGCTGAAGCCCAAATCATTACTCCTGTTGTATATAAGCATAAAATACCCTCTCTAAACCCCTCTGATTGGTGTTTCTAGGCTGTTCTGCATTAATAAGATCCTGTGTGTCCAGGATACAGCCTGGGATCTGCAGAAAAGAACCAGCACAAGGAGGTATTGAAAGAAAATGATGACAGACACGCTGCATGAAATGTGAAGAAAACATGAGCTGCTTTAAATATTCAGTCAGAGGTGCTTCTGTATTTCCACAACTAGTTATATCTGCTAGTAAAACACTGCAAAGGTAAACAAAAATGTGACTTATTGAAGATATTATACACCTATAATATTATATTTACTGAAAGGGGGGGTCCTAAAGATGAAACGTGCTCTATGAGTTTTGTTGTGTAGGGAGAACAGACGAAAGAGTTTCCTGTGGAAAAGCAGTTGAGATGAACAAACAGGGAAAGAAACCAGACGGATGGATCAGGGCCAACTGGACCTTCAGTCAATTTACATACGACCCATTTACCTTCTTCATGTTGGCGCCCACAAATCCTTTGGCTTCTTCCTTAAACTGCGGCAACCTGCAGACAGAACACGCCGCAAATCAATACCCACCCACCAAACCAGGACGGGCATGGTGGTAAAGTCCCTTATATGCCAAGACTCGCATTACTCTGTGCAACAGTAGCAAGGCCATTTATAAACTGAACTGTAAATAACCAAAACAGAAGGACACAAACGTCAACCTGATGTATATTTAGTCCTACGGTATCTTAAAACTGAGGTTATGTTGGAGGAAAGAACTTGGAAGATGTGGTTCGTGTCCAGCTGGAGCAAATTAAAAGTCTTGAATTGGCCATTACGAGATGCCTTCTAAGGCAGGTCCAGAGGCAATATGTCAGAGAAGCTGCCATCTTTGTTTGAGAGTCGTGACTTTTTTGACCTGCAGTGCTGGTTCATTAGTTGAATTAGATGAGATGATGTTCTCATGATGTGGTGTGTGCACACTGCAGCTTCGCCTCAAATAAGACGTCACCTCTCACACACTGGGAGAGGCAGGACCTGATGTTAACTCTGCTCCACGTTAATAGAGTGTTGTCTTGCCGGCTCGATTATTGGATGATCTGTGAGTCCAACAGATTAACATCCCTAATGCTTTCAGCAGGCTGTTTAAGCCTCTCCTCTTGAGCACTCAATAAGATCTGCTGTTCATTACTCTGTCCCTCTCTGCCCCACACACACACACACACACACACACACACACACACACACACACACACACACACACACACACACACACACACACTCCCTCACCCCACATCCACTGTTCATTACCCTCTCCCTGTCTGTCTCTCTCGCACGCTCTCTCTCTCTCTCACACACACACACACACACACACTCTTACACTTATTATCAAGGCCTTTCACCCTTCATTTTGAAGACACTGTGGACAAGGAGGTTTAAGTCACAATAGTGGGACCAAAGGTGTATGCATGTGTACCAAAGAGACTATACGTGATTAATGACAAATCCCTATATAAACACTTTATTTATGGTCATCACAAAGACACCAGAATACCATCTAATAAATTATTACATTAAATGCATTTATAAAAGCCACAAAGAAAACATGAATTCAGTGAACACTTGATTTTAGCATGAGAGACAAAGCGTGTGTGTGTGTGTGTGTGTGTGTGTGTGTGTGTGTGTGTGTGTGTGTGTGTGAGGTGTGTGTGTGTGTGTGTGTGTGTGTGTGTGTGTGTGTGTGTGTGTGTGTGTGTGTGTGTGTGTGTGTGTACAGTCCTCATCTATATGCAGATGGTAGACCAGGTTGCTTTGCGGGCTCGTTCCCTGTCTGTGTAGGATGTGACTGGAAGTCTAATAGAAGTGCTATCTCCACGGATACGCACCCCTGATAAATGCCATCCCATAATTATGTTATTGCATTAGAAACGCACTGCACTTTGACCTGCATGGCACTTGTGAAAAAAAAGCTCTGTACACTATTAGATGACATTTACTGCAGTATAATGGTGTACTACCTAAAGACGACGAGTTAAATCTACATCACTGCCTATTTTTCTTCACACTCGGCAGCCAGTTAGAAGTTTCCGGAGGGGGGGGTGCAAGGAAAGCAGTGAGCCGTAGTGTGCTGCAATTTCATTAGGCTTCGCTTGTCCAAGAACCTTGTGTATGCTAGAGGCGGAAAGTCGAGAAAACCATTAAGCACAAATCAAGTTCCTGCTGTGTTTGGTCTCGGACTGAGTCTGATTATGTTTACACCCGGCAGACGTCTCAGCTCTTAATCCCCCCCCCCCCCCCCCCCCCCCAGTCTTTCTCGCTCTCACATTCCTCCTCCTCCTCTTCCTCCCCCACCCCCCTGTCCTTGCTTACCTGGTGAAGAGCAGCTGCACCATGTCCACCAGCGTGTGTTCAGCTGATTTCCTCAGCAGCTCTGCGGAGGGCAGGGGGAGCAGACACACAGCCAGCGCGGGGGTTAGCTTAGAGCAGAGCTGCGGCTCAGGGCCCCAGAGTCCAGCTCTGTTTGGCCAGGATTAGACCTCGGCTTTATTACCGCTCCGCTTAGGGAGCAGGGGGCAGGGAGCTGTGAACTGAGCTAGCTTACACTTGGTCAGCATTCGAAGATTCAAGTGGGCCAACATGACGGCCAGAAACATCAACAAAACTTTGGACAGAAAAGTCCAATATGACACTGAAGGAAAACAGAGATAAGATTTGTTTTCTTTTACACATATATATTCTGAGGGCAGCAGGATAGTCTCAGTTAGTGTCTCACCACTCAGTCTCGTCTCAAAGCAGATGCGGAAGCAGGACTGCATGATCTCACACACCGACTCGTTCGTCAGATGGGCCCCCACTGGAGTGAGCAGCAACGTCCTTAGCACCTGAAAATCAGGCCCGATCAGACCCCAAGGTGAAATCCAAGGACCGAGCTTCACAAATACTAACAGCATAGCACAAATATTGGTATTGTTTACTGAAACGTCCAGCATTTTTTGTTTGTTTGTTTAATAAGTGAGAGTTTGAGATGATTAGGCTGGTACCTGGAGGATTTTCATAAGTACCACTTCATCACTAGCAGGGTCCGTCCCCACAAACCTGGCATGTGTGACGGCATCCGCCATGTTCTCAATGCCTTCAGCAGCTGCCTCATGATTGGCATCTGTAACGGACAGTGACGTAAACAAACAAATGCAAAAACACCTTAGAAACGAATAGTTTTCACAAAAAAAATAAACAAACAAACAATTACAATGGGATATACACACTACACAATATAATAAATAATATGTAGTATATAATAATCACTACATTTGGAAGTCCGAGGTCAATGTTACACGTCCTTCATATTGTACATTTTACAGAATTAGCCTCGCTCCTCCCAGCGCACCCCCACTATTCAGTATTCTCCACGTGGAGGGTCTCTCACTGCCATCCGACATCTAATCACCAGATGTGTCCTTTGTGGGCAGGTGGGTAAATTGGCTGTCTAGGCAACAGCAGCCAGTGTTTTGAAACCCAAGCTGGGCCAGATAGCAAGTTGGAGCCAGACTGCTTTTCTTTCCCATCGCCCTTAAAGAGCATTTCATTAACTAATAAGCACGGGCTGCCTGGAACGGACACCAGCACCGTGGGTGCAGGTAGGGGCCCTGACACCAGAGTGCACTGGACTCATTACCAGCCCAACAAAAGAGGGAGGAGCAGGGACAAGGTAGCCTCCACCCGCCGCACCCAGAGACTCATTGTTCAAGCGGCAGTCAATTTCCGTACATATATTAAATTAGCCTGAAGAATCGGCTTGGTGACGGTACTTTTAGGACACTCGATATATGGGGAAAATGTTCAATATATTCAGTCATACAGGAAATGCAAAAAATATTGCAAAAGATATACTTAAAAAAAAAAAACAATATTCATAAGAAAAAGAAACAATATTCTTAACTTAGTTATATTTTACAATGAGCTTTCTCATAAAATTTTTACCCGATCCTAAATGACTTGTTCTTAAGTCTTTTTTATCGAGACCACATGGCAAAACCGGGTTATGAGCCCTCATAAAGGACCCAGGCCCACAATAAACACGGGACCCTATTTCAAACGGCCAATCTCCACGGAAACCAGAGCCATGGGCTATTCAGCACAACATCACAAGTCATCTAAAACACTAATCCTTGCTTGGCACAGCCTACACAGACAGGCGGCAGAGTCATTGTTGAAATAACAGCGGAGCGGGCGGGGCCGGGGCGCTGTGTGTGTGTGTGTGTGTGTGTGTGTGTGTGTGTGTGCGCGCGGGTGCGGGTTCAAGCAGCTGTCACATAGAGGGTTAGTAAAAGTGCGTTCAGACACTATATCATCTCTGGGAAAGCTGCTCGTCAAGAGAGAGCGTACACGGTGAATGTTCCCAGTCTAAGTCCATTTCATCAGAACTAATAGCAGAATTTAAAATATGGAATAAATCAGCTTTTCTCTCCTTTTTGGACTCCTGAATCTTTGGGAATTGCATGAATTTTTAAAGTGTGGCACATGAACACGTCGTATTCTACCTCTTATCCAATCACACAATAACTAAAACACACACAAAAAAACAAAACATCATACTACATCATATGTATTCTGAGCATGTGTGCTCATTTGACTATCCACCACAGTTCAATGGGATAAGAGAGAAATCTCCGTGGGGGGGGTATTGGGAAAAGGAGGATATGAAATATCTGTCAGTGAGGCTATCCCCCAGAGACGGCCGACCTCAGGCCTGAGACTGAGGGGACTTAACCCCTAACGAGCATGCACTCTCCCACATACACACACACCCACACATGTATATACACAAACAGACCCCCCAGTGTGTTGGAAGGGCTCAGGTCTCACTGTACACACACACTGTGAAAGGGAGAGACAGCGAAAGAGTGTGGTGGGCAGGTCAGTAGGGATCGGCTGATAAAAAGCACATGTTGCAAGACCCAGGAGACAAACACGTCGGCGAGAATAAACTAGAACAGCACGAATTGACTTTTGCAATTAAGTGCAGTAATACAATTACTAGTGACTCGGAAAATGACAACAATGTTGACACATACGAAAACACAAGTTCATGGACCAGATATGATGTCAGTTAGTTTCTACAAACCTAGGAAAATTTTTTAAGTGACATTGTCTGGTATGCATGTGAGAAGACTGAACATGATGGCATTTCCACATGTAGACAATAGATGGCAGTGTTATTCATTTTGTAAATGTCTGTTAAAAGGATTATATATATACACACACACACACACACACACACACACACACACACACACACACACACTCCTTCAAATAACTAATCATTTAGTTATTATTAGTAGTAGTAGTAGTAGTCTTAATGATATTAATAACACATTTAATTAAAACTAATACTAAATGTAGCTACTTATTGGTTAATGATTAGTAAGTTATTAGTGTGGGCAACCTAGAAGCCAGCCTATAGAGATGCTTAATGCCAGGGATTGACTATACTGAAATCATACTGAATTTAGACCATCAGAGCTATAAAAGGGTGAACCATAAAGTGTGGTGTGTGTTTCATTTGTGGAATGTTAATTTGTAGTAATGATAATGTCACTCTCCATGGCAGATTAGAGGAGACTGAATGAGCATAACCCATCAGTCAACACACAATCTTTCTCATGCCGAAAGATCATTTAATCACACACTCATACAAGTGCAATAATATGTCAGGACTGTTAAGAGTTCACCTGGGATTAACACGGCTCGCTCTCTGTTTGAAAGAGAAATAGGAGCGCAGAAGTGACAAAAGAAATGACGGTGAGAAAAGAAATCAAGAAAGAAGGAAACAAGACAGAGAGAAAGCAACATAATAAAGGAGCAGGTGCGTCAGACAACAGAGTGAATAAAAGACCACAGATGAGGGTTTAAAACACATTAAACCCCACTTTCTGTAATTATAAGAAAAACACACCTCTAACACATGATAAGAAACTTATCTTATCCAGACATTCCTGGTAAGGTGGGGCCACCTGGCAGGACAGTTAAAGAGAAGACTAAGGTATCAGGTCAGGTAGAGAGAGGTACCAGTACCAGGTCAGGTAGAGAGAGTTACCAGGTCGGGTAGAGAGAGGTACCAGTACCAGGTCAGGTAGAGAGAGGTACCAGTACCAGGTCAGGTAGAGAGAGTTGCCAGGTCGGGTAGAGAGAGGTACCAGTACCAGGTCAGGTAGAGAGAGGTACCAGTACCAGGTCAGGTAGAGAGAGGTACCAGTACCAGGTCGGGTAGAGAGAGGTACCAGTACCAGGTCGGGTAGAGAGAGGTATCCGGTCAGGCAGAGAGAGGTATCCGGTCAGGCAGAGAGAGGTACCAGGTCAGGTAGAGAGAGGTACCAGTACCAGGTCAGGTAGAGAGAGGTACCAGTACCAGGTCAGGTAGAGAGAGGTATCCGATCAGGCAGAGAGAGGTACCAGGTCAGGTAGAGAGAGGTACCAGGTCAGGTAGAGAGAGGTACCAGGTCAGGTAGAGAGAGGTACCAGTACCAGGTCAGGTAGAGAGAGGTACCAGTACCAGGTCAGGTAGAGAGAGGTACCAGTACCAGGTCAGGTAGAGAGAGGTACCAGGTCAGGTAGAGAGAGGTACCAGTACCAGGTCAGGTAGAGAGAGGTATCCGATCAGGCAGAGAGAGGTACCAGGTCAGGTAGAGAGAGGTATCCGATCAGGCAGAGAGAGGTACCAGGTCAGGTAGAGAGAGGTACCAGGTCAGGTAGAGAGAGGTACCAGTACCAGGTCGGGTAGAGAGGCCTGACTAACACACACTGTGTCAGCACACACGTGATCCCTCTATGGCAGGAGAGGCCATTATCGAAGAGCCAATGGGGTTGGTTGCCATAGAAACCTATCCCAGTGACCCTGTTGAGGAGATGCTGGATGTTGGTGGAGATTAGGAAGCAGGGCTGGATCTGGAGCGTGATGTGTTTGTTAGGCGACCGCACGTGCGCTTCTGTAGAAACATCTTATGTCGGAGCTGCTGTTGCCTTTTTTGTTTTTTATTTCGCCATGTCATTAAGCCAATATTCACAATTCAGTACAGCTACAAATAAATAAATACACAGAATTTAAACATAGCTAAAATTGCAAAGGGAAATAAAACTAAAACACCTAATAAATATCCAACGTCAATAATAATAATAATAATAATAATAACAATAATACTACTACATGTAAACAAACATACTGCTAAGTATTCCTTTAATACTTAGATATTTAACACATGATCAAAGATCAGACACTTTGTCCACATGTTTAAATTTTTTGGTCTTTTCAGATTAGTCTGTCTCTGCGCTTGTTGTGTAAGCTATACAGCTGCTTGACAAGTGTTGGTAGTATTTATTCAACAACTCCAGCTATTTATGGGAGACAGAAAAAATATATGGATGGTTCACATCTGGTGCTTTGTGCTGGTTTCACAGATGACAGTCACTGGCAGCTTGGCCCCATATTTCTCTGATGAGGGAGAGGACAGACTGCGCTAATCTCTCGTATTACGGCAAGAACTTCTCACTCTTCTGCATGTGTCTGTGCACGTCTGAAAATAATGCAGTTAAGAGGAAAAAAGTACAGTACGTTTATGTATGAGAGGTATAGTACATTTACCTATGAGGCCGTAAGACAGGAACTTGTTGACAGAGGTGAGGGCCAGGCCTGTGATCGGTCCGGTCGTGTCCTCGGAGCGGACCACTTCCAGGAAGGGCCGGAGGAACACATTGGGCTCCACGTCAGAAAGGTCTGAAAGACACAACGCACGAGACATGAAGACATGGCAAAAGGCAGAGCAATGTTTAACATCACTTATATTTTAACAACCTCACTGGCCGAATAACAAAAAAAAACGCCAAAGCAACACAGAACCTGTCAAACATACTGAACGGCAGCATTAAATCCCCCATCCTTGTCTAGAAACAATGTAAAGGTCACAAATGAGTGGAATGGATCACACGCATTATCTTACTGTACCGAATTCCTCAAGGCACTTTTTAAAGGGAAACGTATATTGAACCCAAACTGATTGTTGAGTGTATGGCATTAGTAGCATTAGCCAAGTAAATGTATGATGTAGAAAGAAAAAAAAAAAAAAGTATAAGGCTTTCTTAAGAATAAGCATTCTTTAAATATGAGCACATATAACATGCACAACTTTTGCTATTAACAAAATGTAGACGGCACATGAAAGCAAGGCTTATATCTTATGCAGGCTTATAACCGCTATGTTTGTCACAGACAGGCTGTTATGAAAACGGGGAAGACCAAGCCTAAAGCCCTAAAACTCAGTAAGCCAACAAAACACAGCTGCAGCAGAGGGTACTTGAGACTACAGCTCCAGAGAGCAAGTCAGAGCTGCGTCTGTGGATGGGAAAGCACCTCGGGCCAGTCCACACAGGCTTGGGGAGCAGCCCCTCTAAACACCAGGGTAACATGGGGGTGAGAAGTCCCAAAACACAAACCAGGTAAAACAACAGTGAGAAAATTAGCAGAGTCACGAAAGGCGATGAACACGTCAGGCTGGAGATCTGCTCACCGTGGCAATACCGCCCGGATTAGGGTACGGTATCTAATATCCCCGCGGCTTGTTTGTAAATCGAATACGAAAAACATCTGAAGATCTCCATGCTTTGTTTTATCATTGGCCAGGTAGATTTTAGACAAGCTTCCAAAAGCAAATCTTCCATTTTTACAGACCTTGTGTTTTCTTTGTATTCTACAGGAAAACGCTCCACGCCACACTGTAGAAAGATACGTGCGGTGAAAACTTTAGAACAATGCTGTGGTATCCAAGCACAGGCATCTCAAATACCTCTCCCTTAAGTCCATGAAAAAGCAAACCATACAAGAATAACAAAAGTAACTTTGAAAACCAGTCAAAGAAACATTCCCTAAGCTTTAAAAACACTGGGCAAAATAACTCCACTGTGTTAAATCATATCACGAGAGCCCGAAACTTTAAAAGGTGGGCTTAGAGTCTATTACTTTACAGTGACAGAGGGGGTCTGGTGAGAAGAGGGCAGGCAAAGGGGAGAGGACTAAAATGAATCCGTCAATAGAGCCTAATAAAGACTTCATCAGAGGCGATCACCCCGTAAGTGCCACCACACCACTGCTCCTCTCTCAGACTGCAGAGCTCAATAGTGTGGTATTGATCCGCAGGGCCGTCATCAGGCAGAGGCGATCCATCAACCGTCCGTCTGTCCGTCTCCATCTCCATCTAGCTCGTGCACGCCAATCTTCTTAAATAAAGGATAAATATGACTCTGTACTTCACAGCATTCTCTGGGGCCACACGGGCAAATAAATAAAGAAATCGAGGAGTTGGAGCATGATGGTTAGACAATCCCACAATAACCAGCGTGACCTCTGGGTGACCCTGCCTAAAATAAAACGAGGATTAAAGCCGTTCACCCATCCATGTATATTGCATCTAAGGGATGCTAGTCCGCCCGAATGAGTGTGTGTTTGTGACGGGGTGGAGGTGTTTGAAGAACACGCTCTTTGAGCAACGGTATGATTCTCCACCTAACCATCTCCCAAAAGGCTCCGTCCTGCCTCATCATAACTAAAGCAGTTACTGTACCTGAAAATACAAAAAGCTACTTCCAAAATACAGCCAAGCACAATTTGGCCAAAGGAGTTTGTTTCCGACAAAGACTGTTCCCAAGATTAATTTTTAGACCACTGAGTGAAATTCCTAGAACTAGTTTAAAAAGTGCATATTTCAACATAAAAACAGCAAATGCATTTCCTAAAATGCATAAAGCCATGTTTCTGCTTCTGTCTACAAGCTAATTTAAATGAATATGCATATTTTTCCTTCTATAAAACCAAGAATAGTTTCCTCCGTTGGTTAACTGTTAATTTTGATATGGTTATGCAATTTTTTTAGCTATACCTACCTACCCTCTACTGACAAGACTGGACCAAACTGGGTAGGATACTTTAAAAGTATAGCCACTATAGATCTCTGAAATGCCATGAGAATCAAGTTGTCCAGGAATTTGATTTATTAAATAAAGAGGACTAAACACATTTAGTCAAGAGTTAATCCAAAAAAAATCTGAATGTATATGGTTCAGGAGTTCTGTAACAAAAACTGATAATGACACAATGTTCCATCGTCTTCAGGTTGACTGGGATCATCTCACTCACCTCAGTTGGGAGAGATTCAGTGTTATTCAGACCTACTGACAAGGTTTCATGTCTGTAGACCTTACAGTTCAGCACAAATCATTTAATGGGAAGAATCAGAAGAAAACCAACAAAGAGAAGATAATCAAAAACCCTAACAAATAAAAAAAAAAGACCTCCAACACAGAGTGCCTGGGTGTGACCACCAAGTTCTTCTGCCACAGCCGGTAAGATTTTGTCAAACTGAGAACACGAGACCAGTTAACACGACTTATGCCACAAACAACGCACAGCTGCTCTTAGATACGGAAAGTGAGAGTAGACCAGGATCTTATTCAAGCTCCAGGCCTGGGCATTCATGTGTAGCTTGTACTTTAGCAGATAAGCAGAGAGCACGGGAGTCCCTCTGGGGGGGGGTTACAGGAGAGGCGCTGCTGCCCCACATTACAAATGCACATCCATTGGCACTGAAGCACATCCAACCCAACGTTAAAAGAAAGTGTTTTAGTCATCAAGAACAGCTTTACAAGACACCAAAGGAGAAGGTTTTGGTGGGACCCTTAAGGTATTCACTGTAAAACATGACTATTGTGAGATGTAACGCAATATGGCATAATAATAATAACAACGTAATATGATGTGAGGATATTAATGTAGCCACCTTAGTGAACACTCTCCTAGCTGTTTGCAAGATAGAATAGAGAAAAATTACCTTAAACCATTAGTTTGTCTAACTTATAAGGCAGGATGTTAAAGTGAAGCTAAAACTCATAAGTCACTTGGTTTTCTTTTCAAAGGCATTTAAGTAATTTGTCAGTTGTAGAGAAAGCCAGAGCCTGAGTGTAGAAAAACAGTTTCTTTACATTTACATCTGAATCAAGATGAGAGAGAGAGAGAGAATGACATGATTAGCTTACATCACAAAACAGTGTCTGACTGTGAGGAGTGGAGCTGGAGACACTGTGTTTCATATCAATAAGATTGGACTGCATCTCTCCAGCACTACCAGTTAAGCCACCCTCTAAGAGACAGTTCATGAGCACAAAAAAAATGTATGTCCGTAGTAGAAGAGGGTGGGGGTGAGGGGTCATAGTCACACTGTGACCAGTCCAGCAGCCCAAAACCAAACACTGATGGTTATTGATCTGCTGTTGGAATTAGAGCCAGGGCCTTTCCAGCAGTGTGCTCTAATACTGGAGGAGAGGGGATGCTTTAACAAGGCCAGAAAGGCTGAAGGAGGCCCTGAGAGACCCCTCATTCCTGCCTGCAACAGCCCCAGCCACAAGCAAGGAGCAGTTTGACACATGTCAACGCAGAACTCCCCCACTCCTCCGTCTCTTGAAGGAAATTGGCACTTGTCGAAGGGGGCAATTAGGATGTAACAGTGTTATGGAAGTCCATATGGTCGTCCCGCGCAACCCGCAGTGCTATCTCACGAATGCTTTGAACAATACTCGGCACAACCTAAACAGGCAATTTAAAAGCCCCAGAGAAATTAAAACTTTTCCTGGAGCTTCCAGAGTAACTCAATGCTGCTTTTTTATGTACAGCAATCACAGCAGTGCTTTTTCTGTCTAGGAATGAAAGATCAATTTTACATTTATATACACAGTGAAGGTAAGTGAAGGTTTTTTTTTTTTCATTCGTTTGTTTTATTTATTACTCTGAATGGGCACAAATTATTATTTTGCTGCTCAAGGAAGACAAACAGCAGCTATCTTCTAAACGGCCACCATCACAAAAAATATAAAACTGTCAAGTAAAATATTGCACCAAGCAAACAAAAAAAAATATCAAGAGAAAAAAATTACAGGTAAGAATGCGATAAACGGTAACCGTCTACAGGAGTGCAACATAGGACATGTGGAAGAATTCTCAGTGTGTGTCTAACTATTATTTCTTTTGATCAACAAAATAACAACCAGCTTCTTATTCCGATTTGTGTAGATTAAAAAAATGACTGAACAGTTAATAAATTCCCACAGACAAAATGGCATGTGTGTGATGTCCCTCAAGCCAAAGCCTTTCTCCTCTCCCTCCTCCGCCCCTCCCAGCTGTCCTGCTCTCCTTCACCTGTGCTGCCAAGGCTTCATTTGCCACACCTGGAGGCTAATATTAAAAGAAAAAAGAGAGGGGTGGAGAGAGAGAGGTGAGCAAGAGCAAACAAACAAACATCAGCCCTGTGTCTCACCTCTGACCTGAGGGGCTTTGTTCAAATTGCCCTCTGGGCTCATATTGACCAGAGACTGAAACGCAGTAGGATTTGACTGGACTGAACCACTGCAGCCAGGGAGAATGAAGCGGGTGATGCTATAGTTTACACGGGGAACGTGCTGCACCGTGATCCACTGCTTTCATCCATAAACTAACAAAAAAAAAAAAAAAACTAACATAAAGTCAAATCATTGCAGTCACTATAGATTGCATAATTTAATAATGCAGCCTCTATATTTACATCTGACCTTTCAACCAAAATACAGCACATTTAGATTATAACTTACAAACGTGAAGAATAATGTTTTTTCATCCCAAGGGAAATTTGTGTATCACAGTAGCATCACCCAGCACTCCATCCAAGATAAAAACCGACAAGAAGATAAAATAAAATAAAAATAAAAACAGGCATTGCTTCTGTTATGTACAGGTTTGGTGTACAATATGACACAAACAAACAGTAAAATTATCGGTATTTTACATGTGGAATGTGCAACAGGAACTCATTGCTCTGCTGCAGTGCAAATACCTGTGTGCAAAATGCAATAGGAAACAACCTTACACATTTGTGTTTATTGCATTGTCTACAGTGACAAATGTGTAGTGCCATTCTTAACCAGTTTACCTATGAGAAGGAGTGAGGTAGATAAAGAATAGATCTTGCCCACTGAACAGTGCTTGTTTATTACAGGAAATAGCATAAAGCACCAGTGACATTCTAGGCCCATGCTATGGCATAAAGCGGAGTTGTTGTCAAATTTAAATTCCACCTCATATAACAGAAGTGACTTTCCTGACAAGCTTGTTCCGTGTTGGCATGTCTGGCTTTCAGGACACAGCACTGGAGACCACTGTCTGATCTGGAGAATCGTGATCTGTCTGATCTGGAGAATCGTGAAGACACTGAAGGAACATCTCTGCAGGAAGCAGTAGCAACTCTGGCTCTTGTTGTGGAGGGCCTCCTTATTCTTGGTCCAAGAGATCAGAGCAGGTTTATTCGACCAGCTTCTTCAACTTGATGTTTAGCTGCAGACGGTTCATGCTACACCACTCCATGAAGTTGTCCATCAGTCCTCTGCAGTCTGTCTCCAGCTGCCTGCTAATGCAGCCTAAAATGGCCTGATGGACCTAGCATTAAAACTTACGAAAATAACATGACTCCTGAGCAGCATCTGAAGCTGGTTTACAGGGTGATTAGGAAGGGAGGACAGTGCTCTCTGCTACTCAAGTCCATCTCCGACAGACTGCTCCAGTCTCCAGAGCTGTGGTACTAACGGGGCATTCAATCGCATGGCCCTGAGCTCCTCCCCGAGCAATACAGGCTGCATGGCGTTAAAGGCACAGGAGAAGTCAAAGAACATGACTCTCACAGAGACCCAGTCTCTTCAAGATGAGAGCAGGCTTGGCGGTGACGCAGGTTTATAATAGCATCATCCGTGCCTACACATCCCTGGTCAGCAAACCGGGGCAGGTCTGGGCAGGTCTTCATCTTGTGACATGTAAATGCCACAGATCCATGGTTCTGTAAGACCTTGGGAAGCTCCTGCTTGGGCACATGGATTATTGTGATGCGGTCCGAAGATCCAACTCATCACCAAACGCAGGTTACCAAGGAGGTTGTAGCGAAGGCGCAGAGACAAGTAATGACAACCTTCTTATATATTATGGACTACAATTTGGTATGCGTGTGTATTGTGTATTGAATGTATGATGACGGCCGTCGAATGTGTGGAGTGTATGCGTGATTGTTTTGTGAAGTTGCTTTGATTTTAGATTACCGGAGTTGGGAGAGAGAGGGCGTGACCCGCACCTGCTGGGGGAGGAGCCTACGATTTAAAAGGCGTGCAAGCGAACCACCAGGGGGGGGGGGGGGGGGTGCGATCTTGCTATTGCGTTGCGTCGAGCCTGACGCTGCAGACTTTGTAGTTGTTTGTATAAGAAAATAAAGTGTGAGAAAAGGAAGAAACGGAGTCCTGATCTCTCTGAAACTCTATTCCCAAGTGCCTCCATACCACTACTGGCTCACTCTACCACAATCATGCATGATGTTTTCAGAAAGTATGGGTCTCAGGCTCAGACTGAAGGTGTTTTGAAGAGTAGAACATACTCTCTGTACATCTATCTGTATCCTGACTTATAGATAGAAATAGATAAATATATAGCTGATGTGGATTATGCATGATTAATTAACTCCTTACTAAACATTTTAAAAATTTCTTATTGAAGGGAACATCTATTAGTTAAACCATTCAACCATAACATGCTTTAGAATATTTAAAATGAAACTTTAACCTATTAAGCACCACAAAGCTCAATCTCCAATAAAACTATATACTAAGGATATTACAGTAGTATTAACTTCACCGTGTTAGAATTACTCGAAAGTCTAATTCATCCAATTCTTTCTTTTTTTTAAGTAAATATAAATCATTTTCAAAATATTTTCCAGTCAGATACATTTGAGTAATATAATGCAAGTCCAACTTTAAATTTGACTATAAAACACATATTCCAAAACAAAATTCGTTCCAAAACCGTGTGACTTCATTAGCGTACAAGCCCTGCACCTGTCATCCTGCAAATAAAATTTATTTTTTATGCTGCATACTTTGCACAGAAGTCACATTATTCTGGTGGAGCGGAGCGGGTCTGAACGCACAGTAATGGGTTTCACAGTCTGCAGACAGCTCGTGATGGATGGACTTCTGCGCCAAAATGCGTTACGCTCAATCAACTTAGAAATAACGGATGTTTTATCATGCCGAATTAAAACGTTTGAGAGAATGGCAACCATGGACAGTTCAGTTCCGCCGTGTGTGCATGCGTGTGCATTTCTGTATGTGACTTCTTAGCATGCTTCCTGAAGAATGTGTAGCTGAAGGCTGCTTCCTGCATTCATGAGGATGGTGAGAACTCTTCAGCAGGGACGCACATAATATTACGCCTCATTTTCCGTGTCGTACTGCAGTAATCCCACTACTGCTAGAATAATAAGAACAAACTAGAATAAACAAACATTGAAACATCATTTGAGTGGGAAATTTCTGACCTTGGGAAATTTTAGTGGGAAATTTCAGATTTTTTTTTTTACGAATTCCAACATAAATGCTAATGACCGACACCCACCAAACATATTCTACGTGTTGTCTTTAAATCTCTTAAACTACCCCCTTGCCCGATCCACATTAGTACATGTGATGTCATCCGATTCATATCGGTTTCTTCCTCTTGCTGTTGCTAAAGTGACACCTGCTATTTAAATGGAGTCGCTGGATAATGAGGTGCAGAAAGGAGCTGATGTATGATGATGGCACGTTGTTTTCTTCAAGCAGACCCGGAAAACATATGGCGGGTCTCGAGATTGTTCCCGAGATAAATTCCCATTTCAAATGGTAACATAGCGGGTGGAGTCATTTAGCCTCGTGGGAGAAGGTCCGTGTGATCCTCCTCCGTCCTGCTGCACAACTCATTTCTTGTCAGAATGCCGCGATCCAATCCAACTCAACCCCGTTTGATTTCCATGTGTAGTGCATACACCAATGTAACACGCCCTTCGCTAAAGGTGGACTCACACTGGCACCTCTATTTAGGGAGGAAGCAAAGAATGAAAGCAAGACGCAACATTTTCCATCACATCTGTGGAGTGGGCACCCTTGGCAGATCCTGGATGCGTCTTGACGGGCAGTGTGCAGGGGAGGGGGTGTGGTTTAGAGGACGGCCAGGACGGGGACCAGGGACACAATAAGGGGTTAAGCCTGGGAGAGTGGTCAGCACCACAGGATAAATCACCACACATGCTCTGGCTCGGAGCACATTTCACACCCCTCCTCATGACTACCGCCATCCACAACTGCACGGAAAGAATTGGAAGGGGGGGGGGGACAGAGAGACAGACAGACAGACAGAGAGAGAGCGTGCGAGTGAGAGAGAGAGAGAGAGAGAGAGAGAGAGAGAGAGAGAGAGAGAGAGAAGAAGAAAAAAAATCTGGGTCTTATTTGTTTCACCTGCTGCATTCCTTCAACTCTCCACTAATGCCACTCCCATGGGGTATGAGAGAATCCTGCAACCATGCACTGCAGATTTGGACAACAGGCCTCAGCTACTGTGTTAGTAAGACACAATACCCACAGACACTGTGGCGCATACTAAAACAAGCCCTGCCTAGAATTACACTGCTGTTTGAGTCTGGACAACACAAAGAGATGGTGGCGAGACAAAGAGTGAGTGTGCGTACATGCATGCGAGTGTTGGGGGGTGGGGGGGGGGGGGGATTTCTGCTTCAAACTACAATTCTCTGGATGTATTATACTGAAACCTACATCCTAATGATAGACTTCCTGCTTTCAATGTTTTACTGTCCCCGTATTCATTTAAATGAACTATAATATCTTCTTGGTCCTCGTCAAACACAATACATCCACAATCCACAACTCCTAGTTTACATGATAATACAGAGAATGCATGCTTAAGGTAAAGGGTATAACCGTTTAATTTATACAATTTGGGCTGTTTAACCATTTAAAAAAGGGACTATACCAACTATAAAAGCATACTACATGTTATTTATTTTTAGAAGTTAAACAAATGGTTGCTAACAGGGCAATCTGATATCATCCCAAGTTATCGGAAACAATGTTTTTTAACAGCATGTCATTTCAGCTTCCCATTTGACTACTTTTATGTCAATCCCTGTACGAATACATTATCATATCTTGCTCAATTAAAAGCTTCAGGTGTTAATATCCCTGGGATTCAACTGATTAATCAGATAAGAAATATTTCTGTTTTAATAAAGAGCAATTGTAAACATACTAAATATGATGGCCATCTTAAAATTGCTTTCACACATTTCACAGTAGTTTCATAGTACCCATAGATACTCATTTTGCTTTTCACATGTATTTCAAGATATGAGCAGAAAAGCCGTTTGTGAATTAAAGAATCAACGCTGGTCTAGCGAAGCTAAGTGGTTATTAATCACAATGATCAACAGTACACTGATTATATGAAAGGCAAACACAAAATAAGTTTGGTTTATACTCATTAAAAATATAAACCATTTGCTACTCAAACCTCAGTGGGCCTCAATCTGTGTGAAAATAGCAGCTAGCTAGATTTCTCAGACCACAGAACAGTTTATTACTTCCCCAGTGCATAAAAGGTGATTCCCTAACAGTACATTTGTTCACTCAATTTATTTATTCCTTCAAAATATAAATTGTATGTAATGTAACATTCCACTTACTATGTGTAATTACTATAAAGCCTAATGCATAGATCCAAAAACATCAAATTCGATATCTCTGCCAATAAACATGATGAGAAATTGCTCAAGCAAAATTCAGCTAATCTCACGTGGCTAACGAACTAGCTGGCTAGCGCCTCTGCCAGCTAGCGTCTCTGCTACATGCACCGTGCACCTCTCCCGTGTCTACAGGGACAAACCCAAGCACCTTACTGCTATGAAGATACTGGATTGCAGAAGCGTATTCCCAGCATTAGTTGCTAATATTCAAGAAAATACTCAAAAGTATTCTTTAAAAGTAACTTTTGACTTCTTACAGTAATTATGATGTAACATAGTATTACTTCACTTTTTTGTCTTTAACCAAAGACACAGTAGGGCATATATTTAGTATAAATTAAACAAAGCTTCGATGCAAAGAATCTGGATCAGTGCTTTTCAGTAATCGAGTTACTCGAGCTTCTTGAGGAATCGTGTCAGTCCTACCTGCCAGTACGTATTATCTGACAACCCTAAACTGAACCTCTAGTACAGCCCTTTCCTAAGTGAGCTTATTCATGAAGTCTGCCTGCAGTGTTATAAGTTGTAAGTTCTTAACAGGGAAAGAACAATCAAGATATTGCTACTGTTTCTCTACTGGTGTGTGAAATGCATTTGATCAGAGTGTAGAAGAGAGAAAAAGCTACCAAATGTATTCAATAACAAATAAATAAACAATATATTTTCTGAGTGCCTAATTTTCTGTAAATGCCTTACACAGCCCACTGCCTTGATCAGTCTCAACAGTCTTACTTGCCCACACGTACACAAAGATGTGCTTCTTAGTCTCCCAGCATAGACAGCAAATCCTATACGTGTGTTTTATAAAGCACAGCCGTTAGGTGGGCCGGATTAGTCTCAAGTCACCTAATGACTGTGTTATGAGCTGCCGCATTAAGGAGGATTAATCTTAATCTGAGCCGTTTCAGTTTGCAGTGGCAGTGTGATGGGGTAGAGGACTGGAAAGCCAACAGATAAAAAGCCAAACAGAGCAAAAGAGCGTTAATGAAAAGCTCTGGAGGGCTTGCAGTGATCAGCTCTGTGAGCTTCCATTTGCTAGGTGGGAGATTAAAGAAGGTTTGAGATGTTAACATTTAGTTACTAAAGGGGTTTCAAACTTAAATTGCACCATAAACCTTAAACCTGCTGTGAACATGAAAGATTTGCAACTATCATAATTGGTATTAATCAGCTCAGACTCTCCTACACCGGTGTGTTTCATGACTAATTCATATAATTGCCTCTGATCGCACAATCTGTGAACCTGAATCTTTAATACTAGTATACAAAAATACAGAATCTAATTTTACAAAATTTACCTTAAATGACAAGGACAATTGTCCTCTTACTGAACAATGCCATATTTCTCATAAAGCTCAATTTATTCACAGTAGTGACAAATACATTTTCACTTACAATTGAAAAACTATAAAAGATATATAGAATTGTTTCTTCTGAAAGCCTAACTATTACTGCAAAAAGCCTTGGCAAGTTTGCAACACAATTCTCATGGCGATACTGCATCCAAGACAAAAGTGTTCAAGATGTCAGTCTTGCTCTCCATGGCAACAGCTGATGACTCTGGACAACACAGAACCAGAGACAACATTTCTGTTCACTGATGCCACAGGGTCTCCGTAGTGGGTAAACACTAAAGCCTATCGGGTTTACCCCCAGTGGGGCGCTGAAATGCTACTCTGAGAGTGGCGGGCGATGCCCTGCGCGGCTTAGCAGACCAAGGCGACAACTGTCATAAATTACTCCCCTGAGGTCCTGCATGTCTGCAATACTGTAACCAGCGCAGCGATCACACAGGGGAGGAGAGTTGATGAAGAGACTGATGGTGGCCATGTTCATCTTCTCAACATAAATACGTTCCAATTGAACAGAGAAGGGGAAAACAATAATAAAAAAACACTGACTGCCTTAGACAGGTCTGACCTCAACCGCCCGTGAGGGTCTGAAGAGAATAGCTGAGGTACTCCAGCCGAATTCTCGTCCCCTAGCGCTCCTTTGGAGTGAAGTCTGAAGTGCACTTCCCTGGGGTTTGCTGTTTGTCATAAAACATCTCTCAGCACATAATTTACCCAAAACCGGAGAGGCAAAAAAGAAATACAAACACAATTTACAGAAGTGGTGGAAGAGCAGAAGACTGCGGCCGTTTGCCAGCAGTGCGGTAATTTTAAACCACGCTGCGCTAAGTGGCTCTTCTACCGTACTGTGTGGTAATGTGGGACAGCTGAGCACATGGGCCCTGGGCCAGGAAGTGCATTATCTTTATGAATTCATGACAAAATTCTTCTTAGACTGCTATGGCCAGATATGTGTTTGTAAACATTGATGCTGAACTTTCACATGAGAATGTCTTGTACAAATGAAGGTCTAGCAGTGCTACTTGTTTTGAAGAATTTTATGGGGGTTTTTTTCTCCAAGATTCCTGCCAAGACATACTTTTACTAACATACATACCAGTACTTTTAACATACTTTTACTAACTGCCAGTGTTCACCAAAGACTTAACAGCCTGAAAATTCTGAACAACTCATTTTAGGACAGTCAAAATCGAACATAGAGGTTTAAATACAGTCGGCTAAAAGATGTCCGTATTGGAGAGGACAGGACGATGATCAGTTTTTCACATTTGGCTCAAATGTGTAATAATAATATCAATAACCGAATAGTATACAAAATCTGGTGCATAAAGGAATTTGGCCATTTTCCATTCTGTTTAATTACATTTTCCACACTACACAGGTTCAAGATAATGTAAGACATGAACACAACTCCTTACTCTTACACAATGACATTTCCAGTTCCAGTTCCATTTCCAAATTTCCATTCCACCTTAAATCATTCTTGTTTTTCTGTTCAACCATTTAAGGTGCCACAGAAAATATTACTTGAAAGCCAGTTTGTCTGTGGTGTGGTGGATACAGTAAGTAATGCAGACAACGATTTCTTTATCACTCAGCACCAACATATTTTAGCAGTCCTCTTTTTGCTGCACTAAACCACTATATTGTTATTGGTAGGTAGGAGTGAGGCTATCTAACGTTTTATCAAGCAAGCTAATGGTGAGCTTTAGCCCTGGTACTTCTGATTGGTCCAAAAAAGTCTAGAGATTGTCAGAAAAATAACCGTAACTACATACAAAATCACATACTTCTATCGTGAGCAAGATGGTAACACATCAAGAATGATTAATGTGAAATCTTAGTCATTTGCATTGAATACTATGCTGAGTGAAAATGTGTGGTCAATATGATGATTTCAATGTGTTGGGAGGTCTGTGAGGTTTCTGAAGCCAAACAAAGCAATACAAAAAGACCGATGTCACCAATGGGGGAGGGGGGGGGGGGGGTTTCCTAAGTATAAATATGTATAATGAATGATTTGTGTGCTGATTATTCTTAATTTATTCTGCAACACATTGATTTTTCTTCATGTGTCCAACACTACAGAAAATTTACAGAAATATTGAATTTGATTATCTGGTTAGCATGACCTAACACTGTATGAATTAGGGGTGTGTTTTAAAAAAAACCGATCATTCGATTCAAATCAATCTTCATTTAAATGATTCGATATCGATTTATGAAACCTGAGATCGATCTTTAGAATTAGCTCATTTTCCCCGCGTTTTAACGTCTCGCGTTTTATCTCGCGAGATCATCCTTTTTTTTCTCGAGCACCACCACTTGACTGGAGTGATCAGTTAAGCATGGCTGCAGCAAGAGTAAAAAAAATGTACCTCTGATCCACATCTATGATTCAATGAGTTACTAGCTCGCTCTGGCGCCAACCGCTGGCGAGCGATCGATTGCGATATAATACTTAATTTGTGACCATTTTACACCGCCACCCCCTCCAGGTTCAAATTTCACTCCAAGCGATCTTGAAAAGTTGGCAACCCTGCAGATGTATGGTTACATTTTGGATTCAGAAACCATGATGGTAGGGAAGAGTTGGATAAAAGCACAGCCGTGTGTAAACTGTGCAACATGGAGGTGAAATATTGTGGGAATACCACAAATCTGAGAAATCATTTAACACGACACCATCCTGATATTCAAAAAACCCAAACAAACTCCACTAGAGAAGGCATTTGCGATTAAACTAAGTTCTCCCCGTGCCAAAAAAATAACCGAAGTGCTTGAATTCCACCTTTTAAAGGTGTATGAACCGTGCAAACATGACTTTGTTCATTGCGCTGAAGCGCGGCGCGCGCCAAGTTACAAAAATCGAGAGGTGAAGCGACAGCGCACGGGTGGAGCCACCGCGATTACGTCGTTTTCAGCGCGGGCCCTCACACCGGTCGCGACGCGTCAAGTATAAAGCTGTGAAGTTTTCTCAACAGCTGGCAATATTGTTACTGCACAAAGGAGCTGTCTCACTCCTCACCATGTTGATCAGCTCCTTTTCTTGCAGAAAAATTTGACAATCTCCAAGATGTCAGAAAGCAGTCATGAATAAATCTTAGTTTTTGAACCTTAATGTTTACAATATTCAGAACTATGTTCATAAATGTTTTTGTTACATATTTAAAAAAAAAAAACTTAATTTGCACTTTAAAAGGCTGTTCAAATCCACTTTCAATGCCTTTTCTGGTAAAGGAGCTATGTGGAAGAGTGTGCATTAATTGATATTATAAAAAGATTGTAACTGTTGTTCACAGTATAAACACTAATATCTTAATACATTTTAATAAAGTTTGAGTGTTCCTTGTATCATTACAACATTTCACATTCAAACTACACTTTTTATTGTAACTGAAATGTCCCTACAAAAATCGATATTGAATCAGATCCAATCGAAAATCAAATCGAAACCTTGTGAATCGAAATGGGAAATCAGTGGTGATACCCACCCCTAGTATGAATAGCTGTTAGCTAGCTAGCTACCTACCTAACTGTACTAAACTAACTTCTATAGAAACTAATTTATATAATATTACATATAATACTGCATCAGTGGTTTTCCCTTTTAATGAATTCAAATAATATCTAAATGCTGTGTAACATCATTGTCTACATGGAATTGTTTATTTCAAAATACATTGCAGTACATGATCTCAAAATGCTTTAATTCATCTCAGCACATAAATGTTTGCATCATGAAGTTCAAAGGTCATGTAGGGCATGCAGAAAGTAACAACAGTGTGTCCAAAACACTCTACACTCATCTGGATCTAGTACATACTACCATACTACCAATGAGTGCATAGTGCCTACTTATTAGATGTAGCCTGTAGCTGCTGCTGCTATGTTGTGCTTTAATGACTAAAACAGGTCTTCGTCTTGCTGGCAGCAGACAAACACGGCCTCCCACCCCCTAATAAACCCCTCAGGTCTATATAATGTATGTGAACGGTCTATTATAAATGGCAGATTTTCTGAAACATGACTTATGTCGTGTGTCACAGCAAAAGTTCTTGTACTCTTAATGTACTCTAACTACTGCAGGTACAACGTTTGTCATCATGCTCCTCCAAACCAAAAATGTCGCTCAGTGACTTAAAAAAAAGTTACAGAAAAATTCGTCCAATCCAGACCAACTTCATACTGAGAAATACAGCATCCGGAGTTGAGACGTTCAGGTTATATTGTTTCCAGAGCGATGTACTATTTATTAGTTAATGACCTACGCAAATGAGGACAAAAATGCAGTAGCAACAAAAATCACGCAAACGGTAAAATATGCCGGTAATCCACATTTATGAATGAGGAAATGTGTTACCGTGACAACATTTGCTCTTAATGTCACACTAAATCTGGCATTAGTTTTTATGAATTTGGCTCACTGTCAGTACTTACAGAAACACTGGCCAACTGTGGTTTTTTTAAAAAACAATTACAAAACAGCTTAAAAACAATAAACACTGGTATTATACAATAAAACAAAGCCAACACAAAACGTAGTTGCCTGGGTATGCCACTGTAACAAAATCATATTTTAATATGCAAGCTAATTGCATTTAATTTTAGCCAACTGCTTAACAAGTTTATTTACACAATAATCATCGTCTTCATATCCTTTTCACATGGATTTTCCACTGGTACAATTTATTAGCAAACCTCAGAGATTCTAAATACTGCAGCGCATATAATGCCTTCTGAACATTTTTCTGGAATATTTTAATACACTTTTTTTTTCTTTCTGTTGAAAAAAAATCCCTATCATTTGTTTATGTTGCTTTTGTTTCCTATACCAAAATACCTTCACATAAATCAGTTTTTTTGCAGTCTGCTGCATCTCTCCCTTCTCGCCCTGCACACGCAACACCGCGTCCGTCCGATCCCACTGCCATCACTGCTATGGAATGCTGAAGTCCACATTTTTCCCCATTCAGCAAGGAGAAACGCCTTTTCAGAACCAACCAACTAGAAATGTTGCTTTGTTTTTATTTTCAACTGAACTTCCTGGAAGCTATTATGAAGCTGTCAGGGATGTATATTTAGCTATGGAAACAGCGGGCCTCGCCACCCATCTGCGCCACTGCTCATGTCATGTCCAATAAACAGGAGAAACATTTAGTTCTCTCTTTTATCACCTTAAAAGAAAATGTGAATCAAAGAGAGATGGCTAGTAGCATAACAGTGCTGCTCAGAGCAAATACGCATGTCTCCCAGTTCATAACCATCATAGAGAACATGGTAGAAAGCTTGGTATGTTATGGAAAGAACCACAGTAAGAAATATGACTGATAAACGTACAACATATAACTAAAATAGATTTGAACCTGAGAAAACAAAGCTATAAAACATAAAAATACCTAAATCACTGACTTTTAACCTATGTGCAACCTATTTTTAAAAAACTGTCAAAGAAACATTCAGTGCACAGGAGAAATCTCTTCATTTGGTAAATGAAGCACATGCCAAATGAAACACAGGCCTAAAAGTTCTATAAATATCAATCTGAGATCATTAGATATTACAGTCCAATGATCAATGATGACAGAAAATAAATTTTACAGTTTTGAATACTGAACATGATGAAGGATTATTACAATAAATACATGAAAAGGTTGGAGTTCATAAAAGCAGGTAAGGCAGTTGGATATTTAAATGAAAGGTAGACTCATTTATGAAGCATCCATGAAAGGCAGGATTAAGGTCAGGGTCAGGACTATGGCCTGAAAAAATCTGAAAATCCCCCCCCCCCAAAAAAAAAAAATCACAGCTTGAGCATAAGCTCTACATGTATTTTTAAAGAACCTAGTTAGCATTTGGAAGTCAAACTGCGAAAATACTACAAGAAACTTAAGATCATGCAAGATAAAAATCATGTTCACCCTTTATGCTCTCCAACCATTCACTTTATAATAATAACAATAATAACAAATAGGGCGTCTGCACAGGGTGTTGCATTGCTATGTTAAGATGAGACCTACAGGCTGCTCTGCTCAAGCAAGGAGTCGTCTGTATTTGAGCCATGGATTAACTTGATCTATACTTGACCAAACAATACTAGAGGAATCTGGCTCACAGCTTCAATCTATATGACCTCATTATCCGCCCCTTACAAAGCAAGGCACACTGGTATTCAGTAATGTCATAAATTTAAGGTCAGTATTTCATCACTTGAAACTATTGCCACCACTGCCAGTTTAGCAGGACTTTTTAGAGGTTTAAACCAACACAGGCTTATGTGCATAACTTTATGGCGGGAGTTTACGTGTCTTCTGGTTCTGCTCAGTGGGGAAGGCAGAGCACAGCTGTAAATCTGTCCCAACACAAGAACACATTACTGCATTACTTCAACCCATATTCAAAACTAAAGCAAAACAATGCAATTAGCTGAGTGATGCGGGTATTAACGAGCATAACCAGCACTTCCTAGGAGAATAATCAACACGACAAAACGTTTTATCATCATCTTCAAACAGCATAAAATAAAATCGCACCCCTGTGGCAGCTGCCACTGAATTACCCAGCTTAAATGTAATGTGCCACATTTTGTCAATTGTGATTTTTACACCCCAATCAAAATTTGTCCTCCGCTTTTAATCCATCTGTGCAGTCAGAACACACACACACACACACACTAGTGCTTACTAGGGGGCTGTGGATCACACGTGCCCAGAGCGGTGGGCAGCCCTAGCCCGGTGCCTGGGGAGCAATTGGGGTTAGGTGCCAGTCATGACCTCAGGTCTGGGAATTGAACCCACGACCCTCCAGTCACAAGACCAGGTCCCTACCACCAGGCCATGACTGCCCCCATTACATTGGCACCTTGATAACCCAAAAAAGGTGTGAGCAGCAGTTGAGGGAGGGGGGGGGGGACTGGAGTGGCCAGATACTGGCGGGTCTATTTTGCTTTCAGAGCAATCATCGCCTCCTTGTTGTCCTACGTTGTTAGCATGTCCCTTCATCTGCTGTGGGGGCCACACCTCTCAGTCGGTCTCCCATCCCTGTCAGCGTACTGGCTTTTGTCAAAATTTGTAATGGGCAGCCACTGATCCCATTCTATTTAAGAAGAACTCGACAGGTTTAAAGGACAAGCTTCACATGTAACCTCTCTCCACTGAATATTTATGCGCTCCCTGAATGGCTGGCAGTTGTTTAATCATCGGAGAGCGCCTGTTCCTCCTCCATAACCCTGACGCCAACAAGAGGTTTCTAACCCTCGTCACCTTTACAATGGCGCTCCGCTTCAAACCCAGCTGTTGCCCAAAAATAGCCGCTGCTTTTTTAATACTTGGCCATCACTTGAATGTTACTGCCTGAATTCTGTTCTGTGCTGACTGTAGGTGAGGCAGGGAGGGGGTTCAAAGGCTTTAGTCTACACAAGCCTGTTCTGTCACAAGCTTTCACTGCTGTAATTGAGAATGAGCTGGACATGTTCAATGAGCAAAGTGATGGGCGCAGAGCCAATAACATCCAATCTCCTGAAACACTGAATCTCCTGAAACACTGAATCTCCTGAAACACTGAATCTCGTGAATCACTGAAAACATCAGTGCCTTCTCACACAAAACTACCGTATCACCAGTTCTTTTACAATAAAACAGACTATTTTCATTTCATCATAAATTTTCAACATATATTACAAGAGACATCTGCACTGATATTTAGTTTACAAATGCCCTCCAGATCTTGATATAATCTAGCCCATTTTACAATCTATTAATGACAAAAGTTTGCAAACTTATTTGCATATTAATATTAATTTTAACAGTTTTGAACAGTCATCCAAAACATTGAGTAAAAACAAATTGCTTTTAAGAGATGGACAACAAGTTTTGATGCTTGTGCCATGAAAACAGAGTAGAGATCAAAGCCCTAAAAACAGCAACATGTGATTTGCATACTGTGATTGACAGTCTCTTTTCTAGAATATTCTAGAAACAAACAGCTTTGTTTCAATTTTATGTGCCAAAGAGATTGTCAGTTTACATCTGTGTGTGTGTGTGTGTGTGTGTACACAAGAGATGTTGAGAGTGGTGAACCAAGACCAACAGTTGGACTTGAATGCACACAGCAGTGCCTATCTAATTAGATATGTGTATTAGAATGTTCGTGGTCACAGGGCCCTTATGGGGCATGAAATAACAAGCAGCTGTGTGCAGTGTGTGTGCACGTGTGGAGAGGAAGGTTTATTAGCCCTGTCCATAAAGGCAGTCTGGGATTCACACTAGGACGCCCTAGGCTTAAGATCTGAACGTCACACAAGGCACTGCCTCTGCAATACTAATATTAGCCCTTATTTCTGCAAACCCCCCTCCAACACCTCCCACTCCCTATCTGTCCAGGCTAAGCCCACGATTGGTCTCTGGACACTCAACACAACCTTTCTCCACCATAGAGCTCCTTACTGTCAGTAGAAATGCATGGAATCTCTGATGTAACACTAGATCAAGGATTTGTCCACAGACAAATAGAAGTATCACTGTGTGCTTCATCTGGTCAGATTTCTCAGCGGTTACCTCCTTGACCAGATACAGCACACTGTGCCATTTACAATGTTTAGGTAGCCATCAAAATCAGAATGAGTTGCAGTTACCTGTGACTCTTTTGTCCAAACATTCTGAAGCAGATGGTAAATGCTACTGCCACAAAGCTTGAGCTTAAATTTTGTGCATATTACAGTCAAAAGTAACCCTGCCCCTTATATCTCTAACTTCTGGCATTCACATTTGAGCACACAAGCTATAGGCATAAGTGCTTTTGACATAACCAAAGTAAATTATTTATCCTTAGTTATTTTAATACTATATGTATAATCAGAAGACATATTGGACAAAAAAGCATCAAAAACATATACATTTTCTTCTATGCTATTTGGAACCCGTTAATAAAATTTTTTGAAAAGCTCAAGACACTTCCTGAGTCCCTAAGGGCAAAGCATTGAGATCTGAAGGCCAAGACCTACAGAAGTCAAGCATACACCTTTTTTTTTTTGGGGGGGGGGGTCTTTTTCTCTGTATGGTAGGAATGTGTGTGAATATACACATATACATTGTTTTTGCTGTTTTGTTACTCTTTAAATGTGGCATTTGTAGTTCATGATAACTTCGTAGTTTCCTTTTGTGTGTGTGTGTAAAATGTATATGTGTATATAAATGACTCAATAATGTTTAATTGCTGAGTAATTATGCGGGAAGACGCACAGAGATAAAACAAAAAACATACATTTTCAACATTTGAATAAGTATACAACTTATTCACCATCAGCCTCATGCCAGTATTTACCCATAGAGAGAGTTAACCACTAGCTCTGGGTTGCATTCCCAAACAACACGACTCTACTCCAGATGACCACTAATCCAGCAGGACTGGGGCTGTACTGGCCTCACAACATCCACACTCTCTCTTGATCAGAAGGAACTCCATATACCACAATTCCCTGCGGCCACTTGGGATGCTGCATAACTTGGTTAATCCACACCCTTGCACACACAAAGACAAAACTTGGCACATCCAAAAATTGCCAATATCTATGTGTTTCAAAAATCACGCAGAGATTGGAGCTGTGTTAGCATGAACCTCCAGAAAAACAGAAAGATGCTTGCAGGCAAAGATCAAAACCAGACCCACTCCTCAGATCAGACTGTCCAGGATTTATGACCATCTCATGAAAATATGCATAACAGAACTGTATAGCATAATAAGACACTTGTATGTTAATGGACGACATTCTTATTAGCCAGTTAGACCTATACTGGCTCAAGACTGAGAGACTTTTTAAGTAACATTCAGGAGACACTAAAAAGGATTCACGTAATACTGACAAGGATCCAGATGAAACTGATGTGTGCTCAGTCAGACAATGTCTACTTATTGTTTGCATTAACTTTCGATGTCTCAAAAACATCCAACAGTTGTCCTATATTTATTGACTCTTGTTTAATTGAACTTCAATTCAAGATAGGATAGGATAATTTCAGTTTACATGAGGGCGATATTAATTCAGAAATCCGAAAGTAATTAAGCAGTCTTGTTTGTTCAAAATCATTTGGCGTGTTGATGAGGGATTAGAGCAGACCTCAACAGAAGCTGAGTGTAACTTGAGGAAATTTGCATCTTATATGCTCTCTGTACAAGGAGCTCAATTATTCTGAGCGCAAATTAAGTTGTGGGATAAAAATCTAAATTTCCCTCAGTGAGCTGTGCTTAGATACTACTGCATGCTTTAGAAAAAAATTGCTATGCACAAACTTATGTATTCATCGATATAAGCACACTCTTCATATTACAACAAAATGTATAGGGGACAAAAAATTCTGGAAAAACACTACATTTCAAACCTGTCAAATTCCATAGTCATAGATTATTTTATACGATTATGAAGTTACAGTTTTATCTCCAGTAAAGAAAAGTGTTTTAACCTGAAACACCGCAGCTAGCAATTTCAGCTCTGCGATTTTTTTAGAGAGCCTGTGATTGGGGAAGCGCATTAGCTTGAACCTGGCAGCAGGCATCCATCTCTCCACCTTCTCTTCTCCCGATCTTCATTCCCATCAGCACATACAGACCTCCCACCATTCCCCAAAATTCCCTCCCCAACATCACACTCTCCTCCCCCAGTGGCCATCCCCAGTCCCGATGGATGATTAATGGTTGCGTGGGGCCTCTCCGTGCAGTCAGCACATTGTTGAGGGGCTCTGAAACAGGACAACAGTTGCAATCGCCTCCTCACACCGGGCCTAAACCCCGCCTGTCAGTCGCCGGTTAGTGCCTTATTAACTGGCCAGATTTACAGCTACTAACCAGAGCTGGGTGGCTGCCTGGCTGAGAGGGAACATTCATCACCGCAACTGATGGAGCATTTTACTACCACGGCACACGGGCCACGGTGAGCTCGTCTTTAGTGCGACACCAGCGTACACTACGTGGGTGATGAACTTTCCAGAAGGAACCACGACTCGCCAAGTTAACAAAGTGCTCAGGCTTAACTAAGAAAGCAACGTCTTCAGAAACATCACCATTATGAGCTACACACCACAATTTGTACAAGGTGTGTTTTCCAATTATATTCTCCTTCCATGTTTGTTTCAAACGTGGTATTCTTAAGTGGAAGCTTTTACAGTAAATCACTAACTACCCACTGACATGCATCGATGCTTTATAAAGAGAAAATCACACATGTTCATCAATGGGGGATCAATAGAGTTCAGTTACTTTCATGTCGGATCACTCTAGCGTAGACAAGGCCAGATAAAGAGCTGATGGGTTGCATGGAACAGTTGAGAATCTCACTGTAATGGAAACCCTGGGCTCCTGTTTTGGCCCAGTGGAAAGAAGGTCTCTCTTCTCAGGGGACAGCAGTTGTAAATTCCTTCTAGTCAAACTCTTGCTATTTAATAGGTCAAGGTCTCCATCTCCACCCACTAGCATTTACATTGACAGAAAAATACCTTAAGCCCTCATCTTAGCAAAGAGGGGATAATGATAATGCTCACGGTCTTACATGCATGTCAATGCACTTGCCACAGGAGACATGTTGGTTGTGCCACACAAATCCCAACACTGCTTATTAATGAACAAGATAATACAACAAACAGTCATCAAGGATGTGAATAAATTTAACTTAAAATAAATTGTTGATATAAATGAATCATTTAAAGTAAGATTAAATTTTACCCTATCTGAATATTCAAATACATAATATTTATCCATTAAACTATTTACTTTATAGCTTTCAAAAAACTAACAAAAATATCTTAATTCTGTTTTGTAATGGTTTGGTTATAAATCAGCAATGAGTCAGGTATTACAACCCCCCCCCCCTCCCCCCCCCAACTGATATTCAGTGTTTCTCATCTTTGACTGTACCGTCAACCCTAGTTAAGTGTCTAATATATTTTTTTCTTAAGCAAACTAATGATGACTGTTCATTAATCTTTGTGTGCAATTTATATGCTGAACTAAGTGGCTTGTGAACTGGTACAGGAAATCATTATTGGGTTTCTGGCTATTTACTGGACATAAATATGAACCAGTTTGTTTCAATATGTAGTAATGCAGCTGTCTTAACGGCTCCCAGAGTCACTTATTAGCATAGAAGATTAGGGTTATTTTATCAACTCACTGTATGTGTGTTCATGTGATAAACATACCACATATGCACAATTTTCTTATTTGTTATTTTGATTTATGCTAAATATAATGCTACGACATGAACAAATGAGTCACTTTGTGGTAATTAAAAAGCCAAGAAGCTGTTTCAGATCCTCACAGTTTCAATCCAACCTTTCCCCAAAATGCTTAATAAGGCCACAATGATGCTTTGAGCAGTTTCCTGGAAAAATCCATTTGAGCAAAACTTTACTTACATGTCAAATGGGCACTGCACACTGTACAGCCAGGAATCGTGGAATTCAATTTTAAACTATTGAGCACACACAACTTTAACATCTTCAAAAGATTCACACAAGGGAATTTCTCCCCAGCAAATGCCACCATGGGTAAACAAATTTGCATATGTGGTTGACCGATCTGAGTTATGGCTCTTCCTCTTACTCCGTGTTTGCCAAGCTGCATTCTTACTGTTCATTTGCACAAGATATATGTGCTGATATCAAATAGCAAAGGACCAGAACAGGCCTCCAGAGTGCTGGGTACACCCATGTACTGAGTGAAACCTTCACTGGAGAACTGGCACAAAGGCACAGCTGTGAGCCTAAGACAGCTCACACTTGACCTTGAGCTCCACTAAAGAGTGAAAGAGTGCGAGACTGCCAAGAGAGACTTCAGATCACAGTCTACAACACATGGTTGGCTACATGCCAACCGAAAACACTGACACTAGTCAAGGGGACAGAAGGGGTTTTAAAAATTTTTAATAATACATTAATTAATTACAAAAAAAAGGTCCTTATAATGATATATTTCCAAAATGGAAAAATGTCACTTTTTCAATATACTAAGACTACTTATAATAAGGTATAACTGATATGCCAATTTAACCTCTAATTATGTTTGCTTCACATTCACAGCAAAGAGCAAAATGTGAGCAGGAGACATGGACTAATACTGTATCTGAAAGAAAACGTAACGTAATGGCAACTTTCTTACATGGAAGAGAGACGCACAAATGTTGCTCAATGGCACATGCAGCACTCTGAATAAGAAAGGCTCAGATAAAATGAGAGCCAAGTGTTCTGATCTACTGGCCTTTTTCAGGGGATAGAGAGATAATTATTATAAAGGTAAAAAAGTCAGTGATGAAAGCATCACCGTGATGCACATGCTACCGACTACAGTCATGAGGTTTAGGTGATTCTAGTCAATTAGGTTTAGGTGATTCTAGTCCATTTGAATTTTGTTAGTGTTAAAATACAGGAAATGGCCTGAAGCTTTGGGGGAGGGGTTGAGGGGGGCTAAAGGGTAAAAGAAAGCTGTCAATCAGATGGAGCTCTCATGTAGTCTTCAAACCTGTATTTGTATGAATAGAAATGAGGGGATTTAGCCCTTCATCTTTCTCTGCAAACGTGTCAAAAATCTGACCTTCGTTGTAGCAAAGGGGGAGGAGGAGACAGCAGTAAGATTTAAAGATTTAACGGGCTAAGGCTGAGGCTGGCCGCTGCATAAAAAGCCAAGAACGAAATAATGTGCGCAGGAGAACAGGGCTACATCTCCATGTCCTTTCTTCCACAGCTCTTCTCCGTGTTGCGCTGCACAACACTTTCACAGAAAATTATTCAACTTGACTCGGAATCTTATTCCGCTGTTTTTGTCCACATCTCAAATCCAGGATGTCTGCTAGCGTAGGCACGGGATCAGTCCTGCTTTGACCGGCGGCGCTCTTCTCTCAAACGTCAGATTGAGAGAGCTTCCTCCAGAAAAACAGCGCTGCAATCCCGCCCCAACATCCATTTGTCACCTTAACACTTGTTTGTACTTCCAGAGAAGCCCTGGATTAGCAAACGCATGCCTGAGTGGCTGCCCTTGTCGACAGTCAAAAATGTTAAACATTACAGCATCTGGATACTCAAAACTATATATCTATAGCTCCTTCTCGCTAGGTCCACAACAGAAAATATGAAAATTCCCACTACTAAAGTATGAATTTGAGATTATTAATAAACATGAAACATAGAAGATAAAAATAAAAGCACAAATAAGAATCAGAGAAAAATAAACACGAAACTTTGCCTTAAAAAAACATCACATTAAAAAGTGTGTTTGCCTTTAACTAATGCAGAAATTTACTTCCTGAGAAGCACCTGAGCCCTCGATCATTTTTGACCAAATCCCTTCAGTCATTGAGAGCCACCGGGAGCCACATTCCCAGCATGCCTACATTGTGCAGATTCATCAGTTTTAACCTTTTTTTTATTTGACAGCAGAAAGGATATACTTTGTTTTGGAGATTTGGTGAAATAGGGGGTCTTCTCTGTATCAACTGGACTAACACCACAAAGTCAGTATACTTGCATCCACTAGTATGCCAAGAAAATAAACTGGTATTCAACATCTTATTGTTAACAAGACCAAGTAAGAATCTGGCCCTGACTGTACATAGCTGGGGTGGAAAACACAGGAGCCATGTCCGAAACCCATGACTATACAGGCTACTCTTTGTCTCAGAAATACACAAAACATTCCTGTTCCAGAAGTGGAAGAAGAGACAACATTTCCTTTCCCAGAACAATCCATCTCCCAACCTGACAAGTCCCACTGCTATATTTACCCAACCAAAGCTGGAGATGATATACTTACAGCTGCGTGCTGCCGCCCAGCTCCACCTGCTCCTGCCAATCACAGGGCCAGTACAAGGGGAAGAGAACAGAACGTTTAAGGCGGAGAAAGTGGTCAGGAAAACACTGTGGCTAATCCACATTTCCTTTGGCGGAGTCCTTTGGTGTTGGAGGAGATAAAATAACTAGTGTGAATGCAACAGGCTTTCATTCAGCAGGCAGCTGGGCTGCTATGGACCATCAGTTTGTGAAACATGACAAAAAAATAAATAAAATTACACTACCAAAGAGGTGAGGAAAGTTTAGAGTTTAAAGTAGAGAAGTCAACTTTAGTCAGCTCTGAGAACATGAATTGGTATCTTGTAGATCCTCCACACTTTACTAAAGACCCAAAAGGGTCATCTCAACAGGCATTTAACAAGCTACAAGTTTTTAAAGAAAAGTAATAGATTTTATAAACGCCAAAGGCTAGTTAACGCCACAGGTGCTTTTACCCCATTATCTTATCAGGACTGAACCACTAATTCAGTGCCAAACCAATAGTCTTCCATAACACTAACCTTTCATTCTAACAGTTCATAGGCTATTGTGCAGTATCCCATTTTTTTATTAAAATTATTTATTTACAGATCAACTTTATACTTACTCTGAGAGAAATATCAGGATTACTGATAACGTTCCAGTCACTAAAGGAACTAGCAATCATAACTGCTGGGTTTCAGGATGATGAAGCGTGGTAGATTTCTTCCAGGGCCCAGACACAGCCGTGCCTGTCCATCTAACCGAACTCCCCAGAGATGACCCAGTGGGGGACTTGGGGTAATGGGACTTCCTACGCTCACTCTCAACGTCCCAGAGACTCATTCCATCCCTTTAACTCTATCGTTACTACTCACTTGCTTCTGCTCTAGACCAAGGCTCTATGACGCAGATGCTGATGTTGAAGTCTAAAAAAGGTAAAAAAAAAAAAACATCCAATGCATTTTGATCTGCTCTGACTGTGAATATGCTCGGGGCGGATTGGGACAGTACTATCTGCAGTCTTTGATTGGTCATGCAATGTATTTAAAATTAAACCAATAAAATAAAACCAATTTAATATAAAAAAGCACACCACAGAGCTGAGAGTTGTTCATTTTCCCTCACATGGTTAATCTTTTAAGATTCTGTTAAAAATGCTCAGAGCAGGGCACAAAACAGCTTGAAGTTATACTGAAGCATAGCAGATATCCACAAGTGTAAACGCTCTCCCTTCTAAACCACATCCTGCATCCAAACCTTTTTTCTAAAGACACTTCCATCAAACATTACTTTCTATATACAAAATAATAGACAGGCAGGGAGAGGCACCTCTTTGAAGAGCTGCCAACAGGTTGCTTAGTACACCTGGACTTTGTTGAAACTTTTAGTTGCTGATTACTGAGCCCAAGATAGTCATATAGACAAGATGCATAGTCGGTTTACACTAAATACTATAATAAAAATAAAACTATCTATACAGGTCAGTGGCCTTGGGAGAAAACAGGAATTTGTGTGGAAAATCAAAAAAATTGAATCTGGTTTGACAGAGCACGGTGCAGAATACATGTGCTAACTCATAAGCAGTTCTACAACTGTGCTCTCATCAACATTCACTTAGGTAGTTTGCCTCTGTTATAACCTTTTAACAACCATTTTTGGTAAATCCCCTTGAAACTTGAAAATGTTAAATTAGCCCGGGCTAACACGTACAATAGTCCAAACACACTGCAGTATATTCTTTGTGCTTCAGCATCATACATCATCAATAAAGTCAAATTCTATCACTACAACAAAATCCCAGTGATGGACAGAGGTTCACAAACGCACAACTGAAAAAACACCAGGGAAAAATTATTTTTTTCTCTTCGCTGACTGTCAACAGACTAAGGTCAACAGAGACAGGTCAGCCACTGTGTCAGTTGGGTCACAGCGAACGAACTGGGCAGTCAAGTGTTCTCCCACTATCTTACACAGTCATCGCATAACACTGCTGAGACACAGCTGGACGACATACAGCAACAAGCTATACGAAACCTGGAGAAGGCACATACGCTAGGCCTTCAAGCCTCTAACCATTAGGAGAAATTATAATAAATGAAATTAATGCGGCATCTACAAAACTCTGTTAGCTTACTTCTCCCGTAAAATAACCAGGAAAGCAAACCGACTTTTTACATCTACTCTGATCAGCTGAAATTACAAAAAAAAAAAATGTAATGCGTAATAACCTGTCAATATGATGTCTGTTAAAAATGTTATACATACAAAAATACCATACTATTTTGAGGGCATGTATTATTCTAATGATGATGTATTTCTACATGTATATCTGTATTCACATCTGTATTTATATTTATAGTGCTGCATTCCATTCTATACATGGCAGCCCCATATGTTTATGGTCTGTCAAGCTCAATGTTTTGATGCACAAATGTAGTTTATACAACAGCAGCATAAAATTACAGTAAAAAACAAATTTATACTGAAAACAGCACAAGATAAAGCTGAATTCTTCAAGCTCCCCTTGAAACCATAAACATCCCATCAATTATCCACAGTTTGAGACTCAATTTAATATTGATAAACTACAACAGAGTAAAAAGGTCTTAAAATGTTAGTCAGATCCATTTCGTATCCCTTTTAGTAAAATTCCCCTTTATAACCAATAACAAGCCCTTTCTAAACCTTGCACTTACGGTAAGAAAGAAATTTTATTATATTAAATAGAGGAACACTTGCACAAGACAGTCTAACATTTACTTTAGCGGTCCTGTTCATTATGAGGCATTTAGATAACTAAATGAACAAACACAGATATAGTTTCCATGGGACCTCCAACAATCATGAGGTGGAGTAAAAGTCCAACAATCAGACACTAAGAAGATAATATTGACTAACCTGAAAATGCCAACCCCTTCCTCAGTGGATATATGGCACACCTGATTAAATATATTTTTACACTGTTGTGCCATGGGGGCACCTTCATGAATATTAAATATGTTTAACTCAGTACCACCTAACAAGTGGGTCACTGACATAGGCATGTTCTCAATAAATTCAAATCAGAGTCACTAATTCCTTGCAAGTAAGCAATCCTATCAAGTTACCAGCAAATAAAGTAATTTACTAAAGTAAATAACAGAACATTTTTAGAAACAAAATGCTCAAAATGCTTTTTTTTTTATTGCCTACCTTTAATATTACTGAGTTTCTCCTTCAAGTAACTGAAGCTGTTGAGAAGTGGATCCTGTTCTTCATCCTGACAGAACAAAGTCATTTTTAATACTGTCAGTACTTCTTGAACCCACAAACTAACAACTTATACAGTGTATACAAATGTATGAGAGACATGTAATCTGGGTTTACACTGAAACTACCTAGCTAAGCTAAAACTCATCTCTGGCCTTGATCAAGACAAGAGCTCAAATCTCTACTATCCAATAGGATCAAGACACAATTTTCATTGTAAACCAAATACTATGGGCCAATTTGGGGCTAGTACTTAATAAAAAAAAGTATTTTTAGAAGAAAATGGAAAATCACTAGTGATGGAATGGTTTAGGCAGTCTAGTTAATTTAAACTTTAGTTAATTTATCCCAATAAACATAAAACATTTGGGTAACCTAACTGTGGTTTTCTACAACAGAAAAATCATATATAGATGTATAACAACCATCAGTACAGTTAAGCAATATCACGAAGAGATAGATCAGAATCTTTATGCTAAGCTTTTCCTTAAAACTGAAAAAAATACAAAGAGAGTGGATATAATTGAAAAAGAAGTGTGGCCTTCTGGGCGGAAAATCCTAAATATCAAAAATCCAAAACTGCTCCCCGTCAGCTGGTATGACATAATACCAATTACAATACCAATCTTTTAAAGTCAACTCAGTTTCTATAAATAATACAAAATAAATAAGCAAATCAAAACTTACCAGTGGTGTATGGGTACTCCATCTGGAGTTTCTTTTGATAGCACCAACAACTGTTGAAATTTCCCCTTGAACGATGTATATGTTTTTGTCCACCATTGTGAATCTAGAGGCAAAACGCAGTTATGCTACAGACATTTTCATGTAAGCATCATTAAAGTGACATCACTACAACTGTTAAATAAGGAGGCCTAGCAGGGACAGCAGTCATCGTGTTGCTCCTGCTTTATGAAACAATAGTGACTGCACTTTGTTTGTAACTTGTGTATTCGTCTGTATAATTTGTTTTTGTGTAATTTGTGTGTTAACGGGCCGCCCAATGGAGGATGGGTTCCCTTTTGAGTCTTGGTTCTCCCAAGGTTTCTTCCTATTCCCCACCATCTAGGGAGTTTTTCCTTGCCACTGTCGCCTTTTGCTTGCTCATTAGGGATTTGGACCCATAGTATTGTTAACCTTGTAAATCCTGTAAATTTGGTGTGTGTAGTTTAGTAGTTTAGTTTCAGTGTTTATATAATGAACCTGATCTAACAAAAAAAAACATTTAAATCATCAGTATGGAAGAAAAGGAGTGTGCTGAGTAAACACTGTTCTCCTCCATCCCAGCTGACATACAATGACTTCAGACACGAACCACACAGTCACGAATCACACAGTCATGAAACAAGACGCTGGCCAAAACAGATTATGTTGCAGGCCATCAGAATAAGGTCAGTGCTTTGCTAAATTAACCACCGACAACACAGATGGCCACATCTCCCCATGTAACTTATCACCATAAAGTCTTATTAATAAACCTGTAGGTCCCGACAGGTGTAGGAGTCCGTTTGGTGTGTCACTGTTCGTCCCAACACTGCAGACGTGTACACCTCATTTATAATGTCTTAGCCAGCTAGCCAGCCATGCTAGCCTCAACAGCACACCGCTGGGCTTTAGCAGAACAGGCCCAGTTTGACAGCTGACGAATACAAGCGAGACCTTATCTAAACACATCAATTATTCATCTTCGTGGAGCACACTGCCTCTGTAGTTGTGTTAATTCACCAATTTGACAACAATGCTAACCGACTAATGCTAACGCTAACAGGCTAATGCTAATGCTAACCGGCTAATGCTAATGCTAACAGTATATACGTGTGGCCGCTGTCAATAGCCAACTTCAGAGGCTTCACCCCAGCTAGCATCCAGCTGGGTCAGTCGAGTAACTTTACTGAAATCGAAGCAGCAAAAGTGACACGTACTGATTTTGAACATGAAACGCGCAGAAGTGTCGAGAAGTGCGAGGAACACTTTTACCTGCACAGCTGCGGGACCAAGATGGCGTCCGACACCTTGGCTGGCTAACTAGCTAGCAGGCTAACAGACTGGCAAGGCCCCTGGTGCGAATGGTTGTTTTATTGTGTCTCGGCGCGCATAAAAGAAATGACAGTAAGAGAGAAAAAAAAGTGTTGCACTTTAAATTTCACGTCATGTCCCAGATTTCCTTGAGTTGCGGTGGGCTGTCAGTGATCTTAGGCCGGGTTGGCGTGCTGCACAAGTAAACTAACTGACGTGGAAAAGACTGGAGTGCAACCTAACGTGACGTTCGGATCCCTGACTGACAGGCGTGTCGGCCAATCGCATGCGCGTATAATTTATCAAGGCCGAAAAAAACTGTATGATTTTTAGAGCACACGTTTCCAAAAAAAGTGACGGTGTGATTTTTGAACCAAAGAAGGTTTCATACGTACGCGGATCTTCGGGGGTAAAATAAGTCCCGCGGGCAAATTAGGCGGGTCGAGCGCCTAAAAGTTAAGGTTGAATCCGTTAAGGTTGGTTGAAAGGGAGGCAATGACGAGGACGCGCTGCAATCTGAATGCGCGTTGACGTCAAAACTTTCGTTTACTTTCGTTTAATGGACGTCAAACAGGACTATCAATTGGATAACTATACCGTGGGGAAAACAATAAATTATATTATATATTTATATATTATAACGGCTTATACATAAAAACTGTAGTGTAAAATTCAATCTAAAGGTTTTTAGAAAAGTAGACTAATCATAAAGATAGATTTTAAACAAATGGTAAACACCTGGAATCATTATCAACATCATATCTTTGAAGTCCATTATAAGACTACATTGCATTGCTATAGTCGAGTCCCCAGTTAAAGAATGTGATGGCATGGCATTACAACTGATCTGTAAGATACTACACCTTGAGCAATTTAAAATGCCTATGGTCGTGTTATTTATACAAAAGCTAAAGGCAACAGCAATAGTTGTTAAATATTTTGTGAAATAATTGCATGTAGGAAAGAAACAACTTGCATGTAAATATCATTCAACACAATAACATTTAAACAAAAGCAGATTTTTTTAGATGGTGTTGCTATGTATCTCATTCAAACAACTGGGACAACTTCATATTTGAGCTTTCAAAGGCATAGGGAGTCCGTGGACGTGTTGATACCACCAGCAGCCGCAGCCAATGCCGACTCCTATCTGAGGCCCATCATCTACAAAGGAGGGACTGCTTGGCCTAGAAATATAACTATAAACATGGACTGCTACCAGCTAGATAGCCCAATGGAGGATGGGTTCCCTTTTGAGTCTAGATCCTCCCAAGGTTTCCTCAACCTCAGATGATGTTCTTTCTGATGCACAATGTGTTTAGGAATGACCGAAAGCACAGATTACATGCTGTTTATTGAAAGAGTAGTCAGGGAGAAGACTCAAGATCAATATTTGTTACTTGAATCTTAGCAAGACCGATTGCTTGTAGGTTCACCTGTAGAGTTCCATTCTACAGTTATTTCAGTGCCACAGGTGGGACTGCATGGTACTCCCTTTAACCCTCAATGCCAGCATGTCTTTACCAAAAGCTCGAATGCCAGTCTGCAACCAGCATGCACTTCTTGCTGGTACTCTTTCTGCAGAACAAGTTCTCAGTAAAGTATGTACAGTTTAATCCTAATTAATAAAATTAGGGCAGTCATGGCCTGGTGGTTAGGGAACTGGTCTTGTGACCGGAGGGTCGTGGGTTCGATCCCCAGGCCTGATGCCATGACTGAGGTGCCCCTGAGCAAGGCCCTTAACCCTCAATTGCTCACTTGTATAAAAATGAGATAAAAATGTAAGTCGCTCTGGATAAGGGCGTCTGCAAATGCCATAAATGTAAATGTAAATCCTTTGGTGTTCAAGTTATTACAAAGAAATCAGAAGTTATAAAGTTCATTATTTGGCTTTTATACAGTAAGTAACCTTCAAAACGTTTACTTCTGTGAACCTCAGATGAGTTAATGCAATGTAAATCAAATATTTTTATTGTATCTAAATAACAATATATATTGACAGAAGAAAAGGTATCATATATGTGTGAATCTTCAGGGGTAAAGTGCCGTATAGGCAAATTAGGCAGGTCAAGCGCAAAGTCCTATGGAATCCATTAAGGTTGGTCAAAATATTTTTAGAGTACACTGTATGAATTTTGTATGTAACATGGCTACCTTTCAATTTTGAGTTCACACAACTATGCAACACACAACTTCTGTTACAACAGCAACAGAATGTTTAATAACAAATGAATGTTCTGTTAATTTACCATTTCAGTTCTAATGAATTCAATGATGTTAAGGTTACTTTTGTTACTTTTAGACTAAAACCAGTATATTGTCTGTATTTAATAGGCAGAACTTAATATGCAGAACTTAATATGCAGAACTTGGATTTTCCCAAGTTACATAAATTACTAACAATTTAGTTATTCACAATCAATCTCCAGTTTTGTCCTGCATTGTTTGTAATTGATAATGCTATTTGCAATATGAAATGAATGTAGCCTATAAGAAATCGATAAGGACGTATGAGAACATGGAATGATATGGTGTACACTGTGCATTGCCTACCACTAGAGACCTCAGTGACTTTAAAGGACCTTTTGAAAATGTTATTCAAAATGCAGTCAAGAATAAGCACTAGAAAGGCACCTATATAAATGAAGCTGTCAGTTTTTATATGTTGGAATAATGCTCCTTAAAACCTTAATGTTAGCCTTAGATTTCAAGCGTGGTTGAAAACTGTAAAATACTAAATATATCCTCAAACACGTACTGAACTCAGCAAAGATAGTTTCCAGGTACTACATAAATACTACATTTCAGACTTGATTTACTGATTAATTTACTAGTTCACCATGACAAATAGCCTACGTTGGTGATCAATTGTGAGCTCGATAATCCAGTCTGAAAAATACACATGTATTATTCTGAAATACTACCAAGTCAGAGTAAAGACGGAGAAAGAATTTACTAGTAAGACATGCAGCCAGAGTCCACATAAGTCAATCATCAATACTTTTTTACCAATACAAAAGGGATTTGGTGTTCTACATAAAGCATTTTAGAAAAAATCATTGTCCTGGATAACAATAGCGCGAGAAACAAAAAAAAATGATTTAAAGTTTATTAATAAAATTGATGAGCTTTGGCTGCTGTTCCTATATAGCTACAAGACTGTATGTGTATCTGTGTTTAGTTCAGAATCTCTACAGGGACTGCAATAGTTCTTAAGGAGCGTCACTTTTAATGTAACGACACTAATCGATCCAAGCAGTTTACAACGTCAAGTCCAAATTAGAAAGCAAACAGAACCAGTAAAGCAACGCTGTTCTTCTCACTGGACAGATATACGATGACTCTGTGGATTTCACGAGTGGAGTGTTTTAGCAGGTTATAACCATAATTGTCTTGAGAGAAGGTTACTGGCTGCATGCCACGAGATTTTTAATCGAGTCGAACAAACCGGGTTAGTGAAAGAAGCAGTACCGAAACGTGGCTGGAGAGGGAGAGGGAGAGAGAGAGAGGGAGAGGGAGAGAGAGAGGGAGAGGGAGAGAGAGAGAGAGGGAGAGAGAGAGAGAGGGAGAGGGAGAGGGAGAGAGAGAGGGAGAGGGAGAGAGAGAGAGAGGGAGAGAGAGAGAGAGAGAGAGGGAGAGGGCAGTCCTTTCTCGCGTGGACCTGTCGTGCAAGATACTTAGCATAAAGTCAGTCCCCCTCTGCGTGGGTATCAAGGCTTCACTTTCCAGTCTACTCTGACAGACAAATGTGAGAAAAGGAAACGGAGACTTTCATTTTTACAGTCCAGGAACTTTCTACATGACGGCTGTCGGCTACATCAACACAGGAAAGCAGTTATCCTACAATAAAGTTGAATTTTCCGGGGATTACTTCCACCATAACGGGATTTAATGTAAGTAAGAGCTGTTTCTGAATCACTGTGATGACATTTCCTTACAGTCGGTTGAACTGCAATGATGCGAAAGGCTTTTAAAAATCAGCCCAGGAGCGTCAATGTGACAAGAATAAGGCTTTCTAAATTTCCCGTTGGGTAAAGTGGAAAAACTCAAGCAGCGCATCACAACCCGTCGCGTTAGGTTTACATATAACTTGAAACTGGAACGTCAGCTGCTTAACCGCAAACCGAGTCCATTTGACATTTGAGGGGAGGTAATATATCGTTGCTTCATCGTGGTGGTGTGATGACATGGCTGTGACAAGAGGCTACAATTCGTATCAAATAAGTTCTCTGCAAGTCTGGATTTCCTTAATTATAAGGTACTGAAACAACGTTGCGGGATGTGCATTCTTATAAGTAGCTGACTGATCGTATAAAGCAGACTGATCTTATTCTCAAACAATTAGCTATATAAACGTTATTTAATTCAAAGCTAATTAAACGCTATTAATTAAACAACGTTTAGTTGTGACGTGACAGTTAACTGGCGCGTCAACACCGGCTATCATTTTCCGAATCACTGATTCGTTTTCATTTTACTCACGTTACTTTAGACCAAATGCTCGTTTACGTAAATAGATGTTCTGGAAAATTATGTGTACAATCTCATCATACGAAACTTGCCTTTAATTTCCTGCAAATTACTTTAAAAACTTGGCACTGGTTTAAGGTCGATATACAGGCACTGTCTAATCAGATTAAAGTCTGCCTAATCGGATTTAAGATGTCTACTTTCTATATTGGTGCCAAAAAACTAAAATGTGTTGATATTTCCCTCTAGTCTGTCTCTTAATCGCGTTTACGATCAATTAACATCGTTTCAAAATATTTTGGCCTAATGTTAATTGCCAGTTTTCATACAAGCCACGCCGTTCTACGTTGCACTGAAGTAGCCCACTCAAAGAATATATTCTCAAATGTGAAAACCTAGAAATTAGAAATTGCAAAGTTTGTGCTTGTGATAATTTGACTGGGCCTCTTGTAAACAACACTACTGAGTCCTTGTAGTAATAGTCTGCACTTATAATGGCTGATTATAACGGCTAAACATTTGTAATTGTTGATGTAATTATTTATATTATTCTTACTAAAATGCAAGTTAATCTTGTCCTCATTTATTTGTGTAATTATTTTATCTACTGAATTGCTTTGTGTTTTTGAGTGTGGAGGTTTGGCCTCCAACAAGGGAGTCTAGTAATATATGAATACTCCATTTAATAGAAAATTATAAATATTATTTCTGCTTCCTAATTATCAGTATAAAATATCCAATTTGGAAAACAACCCCTGGATAGGTTGTGCCCTGTACTTTCAACATCATATAACAGAAGGCAATATTTAGTGAGCACCTACCTTTATCTTATTATGAAAAGTGTACATTGTATATCCACGTTACTGAACAACGCTGTAAGCTTTAAGACGCACACGACACGCCTGTACTGTGCTGTGAAGTTTGAGGGTGTATTTTGTAAAGGAAAATATTAGTTTATCATGAACTAGGTCTAGCATTTTCATCGTAGCTTATATTCGATTGTTTAAATTAGTCGTGGAGTTTATGTGAAACGGAAGTTTAGGTTGACGGGTATTTGACGGCCTCGTGGATACTGCGTGACGCAATGACTAATGAGTGATGCTTCGTCAACTCAGTCGGCTGTTTCGACGTACACTGTGCTAGCTTCGTTCATTGCTTTTGAATTTAAAAAATCCTGAATGTGTAAAGTGTGAAAGTTAAAGGTCATGAATTAAATTTAACCCGTCTTGAACTTTGCATTATAGTTCCATAATCATGTAAACCGATGCTAAGAAATAAAAAGAAATAATTCAACGTTCAAGCAGTGCTGCACACAGTTTCCACCACTATCGCCATTACAGTAAGGTTGCTGAAGAACACATTTCACATTTTCTTTCTGTATCTGTGAATTAGTTTGTTCAAATAGTTTTGTTTAAAGATGAAGCACGGGGCTCGTGCAACATTCCGTCAGCAGAATTGTCGCATCCCAGTGCAAAGATTAATATAGTGTGAATAAACGTCAATGTTTTTTTGAGGAATCACTTCGTAGGTGTGCATCAACTGGTACAGGCACTTGTGAGCTACGGAGACAAGCCGCGTTTTACCACAGGGGCAAATGCAAATGGCTGTTAGGAGGGTAGAAATTAACATCTACAAACATTGGGTAGAAAATTCCATCTGCCGCCCGCGCGAGAGAGCCCTTAATAAGTTCTCAGACAGCAAAGTGACACACATCTTAATCAACTCTTAATCCAAGGAATTAATTCTGGACGCGTTTATGAATAATTCCTAGCCTAATGCCGTAGCCCGTGGAAATGTGTTTAGTCTGCCTTTGCCGAACCAACAGATGGATACACCAATCTTCTGAAAAATGAGAGGGGTTTTCATATCCATTATCTTTCCTTTTATTAGATATATATTTTAATGAGATCGATATCGCATATGCAAACGTCTCTAATAATTCAGGTCCCCTAGCCCGCCCAGACCGCGTGTACTGGACCGTGTTAAGAAGTTTTGAATTTTCTGGAAATTTATGCGTTGTTCCTTCCACTTGTTCATGGAACAACGTTCTTCTCGTTTTTCCTGACACAGAAAAGCTGGGAAGGGGGTACGTAAGAAAACACAAAGGGGCAGAAACGAGATCCTTAAAAAGCTGAATTATTAGCATGCTGTCTTTTCAGAGGTCAACAATGCACTAACAATGCAATATATATATAAAGCTGGATACAAAATGGTGATGCTAATTTTTTATGTTTGTTTAATATTACTGGAAATAATCTATAAAAAATACTTTAACATTTTTTTATTGAAGATTTAGTGAACCTAAATCTGCATGAAAGTGCAGCAATTTAATAATTATAGTTTATGAAACCTACCTTTATGGTTTTATGAAAAGTTGAAAATGCAATGTTTAAAAGACTTTAAAAAGTTATTGTTTCTACCGTTCTTTGCATTTACTTCAGGTGTAAAAGTTTATAGCTTACCCCCATCCTGAGGTGAACCCAGGCCCAATAGATAACTCTCTCTCTCTCTCTCTCTCTCTCTCTCTCTCTCTCTCTCTCTCCCTCTCTCTCTCTCTCACACACACACATACACACACAATTTTATGCAACATGCTTTCAAATGCATGTTGTTTAATAGAGAAATATAATGTGTTATAATGATTTCTTCCACCCTTCGTCTTGTTAGACTATTATTTCAATCCACATTATTCATTCTTACTTCATACTTTGCATATAATGTCATTGGTGTTCACCCTGTGGGGGCAGTGACACCTTGTTCTGGATTAAATAAGCACAAGTCACTTTCTAATTATGGTAAAAGAAAAAAGAAAGAGAGAAAAACAGGGTTGGACATTAATGCAGCCAGTCATCTGTTTAGAAAGTCAGCAGAAAACAAGAACAACTAATTTCATCAGTCCTTCTGAATGTTTGACTAATATTCACCATTCATGCTACTTTCATAACACATTTCTCCTTTCTGGGGGCATAGTCCTTTTAGCAAACTATGGAAAGTTATCCTCTCCATGAGAAAAAAAAGTGAAAGAGAAATAGCTTGACACTAGAATTGTGGGAAACTGATGTGAGTTTGCTGTGTTAATGAGACTGTGATACATACATACCCATCAGACCTCTGCCCCCATCACAGTGTGCCCCTGGTTTCAGGGAGATTCTCTTTTGCATCAATCCGTGTATCAGAACACATTCCCAGATCTTGAGACCTTGTCATGCTAGAAACAGGGACAGCGATGCAATATAATTTATTACACACATTTTCAAGAACGGACTGTCTGTAAAGAGAGGTTGGATTTGGTAGAGCTGTTCAAGGTGTAAGTGCAAAGCTGGTTTCAGCAGATTTGTTAATACCTGATTAACAAATTATTTGAATAATCATTCAAATGAAGACTCGGTATAAATAATATTTTCATATAGGATTAAAATGTATATTTCTAAAGCAAAAATACTCATTAGGCCTTTTCATACATTCATTCTGCTAGTCTGTTTTTTTGTCTTTCAGTAAAAATAAATGGTCTGAGTTAATATAGCTTTCTCCTCTTTCGAGTCTTATCGTTGGTAATGAGACACCTTGTGAATACTGATTACTACATAATTTCTCATTCAAACAAACATGGTGTTCAGGTCATCTTAAACAAATGCATACCAATAAGCTTTTTTCTTTTCAGAATGGGTGAAGTCCGTTCAGTCATTTTAGATCCACATAATTTAACGCATTTCACATTCACCGATGGTTGCCGAGCTCTGAATTATTTTGATGGGGGCAATGTTTTGCATTTTTATTGGCATTTTACATAGAAATGCTGACATTCAGAAATACTGCAGTGAACACTGGTTAACATAGCCTTGCGTTACACTCTATAATGTACTGTGATTAGTTCAGTTATATCTTGAAATTTAGATTTTTTTATTCCTACTGTGTATCCATATGGCGACTCTACTTAGAGATCACAATAATAATTTAGTTTTATGGATTTTTTTCAGTAAACACTGCTCAGTAAAATATATATAAGTTTATTTATGCATACTACAGCATAAGATAACTAAAGATAACATTTTAAAAAGATGGTCAAGATATTTTATTCAGAATCACATATAGGATAGAACACAATTCCAAGATCTACCTTTCAGTGAAGCAGTCTGCTGCTGTTTTCTATTACGAGGATGTGATTTTTGAGAAGTTTCAGCTATGCAGTAAATTAAACAATATAACATATACTGTTATATGATTAAAAAAAACCTCAATAATAATAATAAAACAGCTAAGGCTGTCCTCTCTTTGAACTTAAATTCTCATTTTCTCGCTCTGATAGGGTGAAAAGGCTATTAGCGGTTTAGGCCAGTGTCTCCGTTTTTTACACGAACGAGCAGGCGAACCGAACACTTCAAACTCTCCCGTGCCTCTGTGATCAGGAATCTTTAGGTAAATGTGAACACTAGGCCAGGGACATCTGCCCAGCACAAGTCACACAAGTAGATCCATTACGTGAATGTAAGGTGTTAATTGATGTTGTATAAATCAACGAGACGTTATTTTAAGTTTAATCGGGGTTGTTTTTTCGTGAAACTGCTAGTTAAGGATGGGGTTTCACATACTTGAGCTTTCACATGAAATTGATTAAGTAACATGTCAGAGAGGTGCGAATCCTTTTTTAATGGCCGTTGTATCAGCTGTCAGGCTGTGATGGACACATGCATCCTGTCGCTTTTTTGTCGGTAGGCAATTTTGTTGATTTATATACACGTTGGATCGCCCTGTTTTTTCGGTTTAACATGTAGGTCTAAATCATTTTATTTTTTAGTTCGATCTGCTAGTAACTTAGGTGTCTAATCACTAGATTAGTTTAACCGCAGATTGATGGCATTAAATGCTAATTTCCCAATTCAGTGAAACTATATTTCATGCATTAGTATCTCCATCACTAATTTATTTACTTGTATCTCAGATACTCTAATATAGTATAGATTCGCAGCGTTTCATTTTTAGAAGGGTGACCTCGGCCTGTACGAATGAATTCACCTTAAATAGACGCCTGTTTTAATTTGGGGATATGAGCTCATGAGAGTCAGATTATGATGAAGATGGGTTACGGTATAAGGTGAAGTATTATCATCAAATTCGTAACATTAATTGGAAGGTAGATTGTTTTGGTGATTAAATATTTGTAACTCAACATCATGTGAACGAAAACCCGTGATCTTCTGTTTGCTAATCAAATTGCATCGTTTGGTTAATCGAGTATTGGAGTTCATGGCAAGAATGATCCCTTGAGATGTACCATCTCATTTGGAACCCAAGGCTGTTACTCTCTTTTTTTTTACATTGTACCACGTGTTTACAACTGGGTTTCACATGGTTAAATGCGCTTGTTATTTCCAGAGTCTGGAGGCCGGGGTTATGGATTTTAACCTTCTGACGGACAACGAAGCTCGTAGCCCGGCACTGTCGCTCTCCGACTCCGGGACACCTCAGCACGACCAGGGATGTAAAGGCCAAGACAACAGCGGTCTGTCCAAGTTCATATGCTATCAGAATTACATCCTTCTGTAAACAAATAAAGCAGTTATTGAGAACTTTAAAAATAATATTGAACCACAAATAATGTATTTTTATTATCGAATATTAAATAATAGCAAGTAGCGTTACAGCAATGGTGTTTCTGGTGTCTAAAAAATAAAAGGGAATGCAGTATTAACATTTTTGCCAATGACACTAATTTTGCTTTATCTATAACAGACACAAGCTATATATGCTGTAAACATTATTTTTTTGTGAAGGCTAGGTCGTATCATTTTCCCCTTCTTTGCGAGCATGTATTTGAAAAAGTGGTGCGCTTCACACGGAAACTGCTTATAACGATTTAACTAATTGTGATTTAAAAGAGAATTAATCGAATAGTTGATCAACTTTATCCCTAGATGTCATTACACTTGGATAACAGAATAGGCTTCTGGAAATAGAACATATAATATAATGTATATATGAATGAATTGTATTTCATTTTCATTATCTCATCGTTTTTCCACTAATCTGAAAATTGGGTGCACTGTATGAACACAATGACTTTACAATAACGTAAATAAATAGCTAAATCATTATATTCGGCTATTGATAATAAGATAAGGGTAGAGAAATTATGCTATATATCTGTAGAAACATGTAAAATCTGATGAATTACGTTGGTACAGGAACTAAAACTAGAAAGAAATGACGCAAGAAATTTAGAATTAAGATATTTGTACTGGGAAAAGTGAATAAATGCCACCGGTTGAAAACTTCAAACGAAAGCGTAAATCGCAAGTCGTGATAAGGAACTGAATTGGACTGAGTGTATTTGTGTCTTGAAACCTTTTGAAGTAGTTCATAAATAACAGTGGTTTGGTTATCATCAAGTTGTTGCGAACTGTGTCCTAAAATTGATTTATCATATTAGGCCAGATATATTTACATTAATAATTACCTTCACACAAGAATAAACAAACAAGCACATAAATAAATAACAGAACAATGTTTAATAGCATTACAGTGTTACTTGCTTGGTGCGATTTTATATAAACTGTAATAGTAAACTGTGTGAAACATTGTGTCAAGTTATTGGCCATTATATTATGAAACAAGTTATTTTCTTTAATTTACCCTACAACAGGTTACAAATGCTTGATTTTTGTAAAATATAGTGAACAAAATGCTTTGTTAGGACTGAACAGTTTGAGTAAGCTGAAAATGTTAGTAGCCTAAATTACAATGAACTGGAGCCACGTGTGTGTCCACACTTAGACATCTTCAGTGATGCTTCGACATCAGATCAAGCCCACAGTCTCTCAGTAAACCAACCAGACGTTTACATTGTTAATCTCTTATGCTTAAATCAAGATTAAATCAGTGAAAATGGTGAGATTGGGATGGATCATATATGTATAATCACTTTCACCATTTTCAGAAAACTGGGTTTACATTTTTTACTGAAATATAAACTAAAGTATTTCTATGTTTTTGACAAACTAGTCTAAATGTCAGAATCGAGAATTTTGACAACTTTTTTGCATTAATTATTTATGATCATTACGAGGATGACAAAAATGATCATCGTCATCATCACGTTTTTGCTGATCTAAATACATGGACACGAATGGCCACATATTCCATATTACCTTGGATATTTATCATTGTGGAATATTGGAAAGTCTGCTTATCATTTAGAAATCCTCCTATAGTTAAGTCCTTGCCAAACAATTCCAAACCTGCCCTGTCACTAATGCCTGATCCTGGGATTATGTGGCCAGCTAATTTAGCCCTTTCTGTGAGGTCTTCAATTTGCAGAACTCTGCAGAGGATTTCACCCAGACATAACAAGTGCTGTTGGGTCTTGTCTGATACCTTGTTTTGTGTGGTCTTTGTCAGGCTTTTGTTTTAATATAACACTATTTATCCCTGAGAGTGAATTGTTTTAGAATGGTATTTGGACCATAGGTGCATCTAGGTTGATAATACGTAGTTTAACACAAGTCATGACACACAAGTCAGAATGTCTTTAGTCTTTATATTTTCATGTTGGTTCTATGCAGACACAGAGAAATCCCATCAGAACCAGGCAGACGAGTCGAACACAGAGGATGGCTCTTTGAAGAAGAAACAACGCAGGCAGAGGACACATTTCACCAGCCAGCAGCTCCAGGAACTAGAGGCCACCTTCCAGAGGAACCGCTACCCAGACATGAGCACACGAGAGGAGATTGCTGTGTGGACCAACCTCACAGAAGCACGTGTGCGGGTACGCACCCGGTAAAACGCCCAGCTTCACAGAACCGAGTTACTCATAGATCTTAATCAGTGTTTGATGGTGTAAAGGGTTGTTATAGTGTGCTCTGGTAATGATGTGATTCACACTGTAAGGACTATCTACATCAGTTAAGTATTCACTTGGTCAGCTACTCCATCAGAGAGAATCCTGGGAGAATTACTTTTTTCTCATGTTGTGTTCGAGGTGATTTGTTTATGGATACACTGGTATTTCATTATAGAAATACTTCTATATAATCAATAATCGGTACATACATTTAAGATATCATGCAACATATAGTCTAATTGCAAAACTGAAAAATTGAAATGCCACTATGTAAAGCAATCAGAAATCACTTCACTGATTTCCACCTATGTCACACGCAATGTAATACAATCTGACTTTCATTAGTAAGAAGCGTTTGGGTAAAATGATGTGTTTTATGTACTTCAGTCCCACTGCTGAGATCACAGCCAGGCATTTTCGTTGTTAAAGCGCAGCAGAACACAATACTGTGGGTTCCTGCCCTGACAGACACGGCTGTAGTCACAACCTTTCAGTCTGCCTGACATCTAATGGATCAGATTCATGCTGGACAGAGGAAAGGTCACATAGCATGCAGTCCTGGTTGTTATTTTGAAAGAACAACAGGACTGGAGCTGCACCTAGCCTAATATCTATCAGTGGCCTTCTGAACCGTGCATGTATGCCACTAATCCTAGCTGGACACTCGCTCACACCGCATATTTCAAATGCTTCCTCTGTCATGTTGATTTATGCAATTGAATGAGTATGTGTTCCTAGTACACTCTCAAAGCCTAAACTATGGCCCTGACCTAAAGCAAACCTGACCTGGACTGCTTTTAAAGTCTTGGCCCACAGGACCACACAGGGTAGAGTTTTTTTTATTATTGAAAACCTCTGCCCTCTGTTTATTAGACCCCTAGTCACTATGTAGTGAAACATATTGAAGTGTACTATATCAAAGATGTTTTTATTTTTGTGATTTTATGAAATAGTTTATTCTACTATTTAAATACTTCCTGTATGTAAGAACCTAAGAATAGATAAATTTCTGAAGTGAGAAATAACTACGCAAAGTCTGAGTGATTGAATTAGATGGGCAGGGGAATTGTGAAATAGCTGAGATCCTAAATTAAGATCAGACACACCCTGACAATCCAGCTAACATTTGACATTCAGTTATTTCTGTGAGGCCTCAGACACAATTTCCAAACACAAATGTCACTGGAAATGTAGGAGCACATAGGAAAGAAGACGGGGTTCCCTGTCCCTTAAAATAAACTAGGCGTGTAGAAAAGCACAACCATGATCCATCAATGTAGTATATTATATCATATAGTATACTATATCATATTTATAGTAAAAACAGCATTCTACAGAAGTGGTATGCTCTTTTACCAGATTTGGTAATACACAATGATTAACTTTTGCCCTTTTTACTATCTGACAGATAGATCAGAGATGAAACTACAGTGCCACTGAAAGTCAAGCTATTCGTGAGAATTAGATGGATGTCCAAATATTCAGTGTTTTATTATGAATAGCAATTGGTTATACCCCTTAATCTTATTCTGCAGTTGAGCACAGTGAATACTTAAGAAAACAGATTTGGAAAAAGCGAAATTCAATATTTCCTTTAAGGTTTGCAATTAAAACTTTAATCCTGCTATATTCTCTAAAAATAGAATCTTAAATTTGACTAATGTGAAGGAATATCTCCTCTGACATCTCTTATAGAAGCAGTTCATAATAAGTGAATAATTTAGTTTAATAATCCAACCCGGCATGGTTTGATATCAGAGTTTTCCTATTTAGTTGAAGCTTTAATTTTTTAATACTATTGTAATTATCCTCTATAATGTTATTTTAGAGACTGAGATGTAAGTGCACTCTTATGCAGTATGAAAAAAGTGAATGAATTTGACATATGTGACATATTTATAATACTAAGCAAAACAGTGATTTACAAAGATGAATTTGTTTGCTTGTGTTTGTTTTTGTTTTTAAATAATAAATGAGACTTTACACAGACAAATGTACAACAAAAACCAACAAATGATTCATGTATCACTCCCAAATACCCAAGGAAAACATCTAAAGACCGAAAAGGATAGAAGGACTCGTATGGCATGAAGTTCTGACTCTTCTGTCTGTGTTCCAGGTTTGGTTTAAGAACCGTCGAGCCAAATGGAGAAAGAGAGAACGGAACCAGCAAGCCGAGCTTTGTAAAAGTGGTTTTGGTGCCCAGTTCAATGGACTAATGCAGCCATACGACGACATGTATTCTGGCTACTCCTACAACAACTGGGCTACCAAAAGCCTGGCCAGCAGCCCGCTCTCCGCCAAAGGTTTCCCCTTCTTCAACTCCATGAACGTCAGTCCCTTGTCCTCACAGCCCATGTTCTCCCCACCCAGCTCCATCCCCTCCATGAACATGGCCTCCTCCATGGTGTCCTCGGCAGTGGCCGGCGTGCCCGGGTCTGGCCTAAACAACCTGGGGAACCTGAACAACCTGAACAGCCCCACGCTCAACTCGGCGGCCGTGTCGGCGGCCGCCTGCCCTTACGCGACCACGGCCAGCCCCTACATGTACAGAGACACCTGTAACTCCAGCCTGGCTAGCCTTCGGCTCAAAGCCAAGCAGCACGCCAACTTTGCATATCCAGCTGTACAAAACCCCGTATCCAACTTAAGCCCTTGTCAATACGCGGTGGACCGGCCTGTATGAATCCCCCTTCGGCCCTGTGTGAGTCCCCTTTGCCACCCTTAAACTCTCTCCCGTTTAATCCACTGTTTAATTTTGAGACATCACCCAGCAACATGCACTGGTTAAGGACACGTGGTTTATAACAAGACTGAGCGACATAGAAAAAATGCTCATGAGGAAATAATACATTTTTAAAAAGATACAACTGGACCGCAGCTCAAAAGACTCCATCAGAGTATGGTGAGGCTCAAAAGACTCCATCAGAGTATGGTGAGGCTCAAAGAACTCCATCAGAGTATGGTGAGGCTTTGATCATGAACCGACCAACTGTTTAAATAGATCTGTACAGTTTTGTCTGCCACACGAGTAGAGTTAAATGACAAAGAAGAGGACCGTAATGGTTTTACCGCACTGATAGGAACACATCGCAAGGTTTCAATGTTTGAAATTCCCTAAATCATCAAACCTACATGGGCACATGCTTTCACAATACAGGATGTACATAATGAACTTTCTGTTTTGTATGTGACAAAATATCAATGACACATAGTACTTTAAAGATGAGATAAGCATGTTCCTGAAGAGCCAGACCTGGGTCGATATACCACGAGGATCTCCTTTAGGAATTTTAATCTTTGTTGTGAATTCCATTCACCTAGGGCAGAAAGTCAAGGGTCAAAGGTTGCTGTCAGATGCAAGATGAAAAGTAGCAATGAATAGTTTGAAAGAAAGACAAATACGTACAAGAATAAAAATAAGTTCTAACTCTGTTGGAACATTTGTTTTTTAAAGTAACTAAAAAGCCATTAAATATATAGTTTTGTGTGGTGTTCTACAAAGGGAGTATATGACTGTACAATAATGTATGTAAGATTGCAGTTGTTATAAAACAAGCATTTGGTGTAGCCTGCTTTGTCTCATTAAAAGGTAAATAAATAATTATTTGTTTTATGAGTAACTAATACAGTAAAAAAAAAAAAAAAAGAACCACATAATTTGGTAATGTTATAAACTTTTACGGTGTATTCTGCCACAAATGACGCTGCCCACACCGCCCTAGATAAAAGCACAGAGTGTTCCCTCCAAGTCCTTGGGACCCCATGGCAACGCTACGTAAATGCCATGGCAACATCATACAACAGGACGAAAGAGAAGAGGGCAGCAGGAGATGCGGAGATAAAGATGTAACTGTTGATTGGTTACTGATCTGTCTGACCTACGGGCTTGGAGGGGTCCCCCCCCCCCCTTCCACCTGAATGGCCTCTCACAGGGCTTGGGGAGGGGTCAGCTGGAGGATTCTTGGTGCCTTGCCTTGCCACGCTGAGGGAACGTGGCCAGCGTTATGTAAGCACATACGAGGCATCTTTCCAGAGTGACGGCAGCGGGGACTGCCCGGTTCCCTAGCTACGGACAGACCACACCGGAGATCCCTACAGCTGTCCACAAGAGCGCTCAGCGCTCCAGGCCTACCAGTTCAGCTCCACTGGTTTACTCTGAATAATATATGTGGGTAAACAAATGAATCTGAGCATAAAGTTTCAATTAAAACAATTGTGATAAGCTCAGTAGTTGTGGTCTGTATATGTTTAATGAGAGATTTAGATTCTACAGCATGGCCAAGTAAAAATACAGCTAATTTGTGTCTGGTCTACATGATGTGGATTCAAACAAGGAAATCGGACATATTCTCCCTGTTCAATATTTATGTTAACAAGGTATTTGATATTTCATAGTTCCTGGATTACCTTGCGTTGCCTTCTACACTACAATTTTTACTACCTCTACATCTTTAACTACAGAACACCACTGTTATCCTTGGGATTGCGTGCACACACACACACACACACACACACACACACGTTTGTAGACACAAAACATCTTTTTAATATAAGTAATCACTGAGAGAAGTTCCTCTCTCTTACTATAATACTAGTCTGTGTGAGTGATCTGTAGCTGGAGACCAGGCCCTGCTCACACACTTTTGACCCTCTCTCTCCACTCTGAATCAATATCTCACTGAAAGGGTAAGACTCCACCAGTCCCCAGTGTTTACTGCATACAACAGACTGTGAACCAGAAAGATTAACAATCACCCATAGTCTGAAGAATCCTTCTAACTGGTAAGTGTAGTAACAATCATCACAGAGCGTTTAGTTATCTATAGTGATGAAAAGCTTAATATTAAAATTATGCCAAGATGTGATTCTTGTTTAGTAATGAAAGATGTTAAACATATGTATTTTAAATAAAATGCATTTTTAAATACATCATAATAACACTGAGTTGCTTGCTTAAAATCTTTAGATTTTTAAAATATAATTATCAATTTGAGGTGATGTAAAAACAATAACAATTAAATTAATATAGCCGCAAGCGGCGATTGGCGGGTTCACACACCAATAGGCATTTTGGCCTCAATAGGCAAAAGGAAGCCCAAAAGGTCCTTTAGACCTAAAAGTGAAAAAAAAGCTGTTTGGGTTTGGCCAGTGTGTGCTCTACAGATGTAGAGTGTGATGACATCTGTGTGTGTCAGAAAGGGAGACACAAAAATAGCACATCTGGCTATGGCTGCATCTATGTGAACAGTATAGGAAGGCCTGCACTTGTCTATACATGATTGGGCCTGTATATTACTGACAGAGAGAGATTGAGGGAGCCAGAGACTATGCTTAGTTAATTCACTCCTTGTACACGTAGCACGCCTAACATGACTGCCTGTGTATTCAAAGTATGAATGTAGTCTGCAAAGCCTGGCATGACTGACATGACTGGCATTACTGACATAACTGATATGACTGGCATGACTGGAATGACATCACTGGCATGACGAACAAAATTAACATGACTGATATGACTGACATAACTGGCATGACTGTAATGATTTGAAGATTTGACTGACATGACTGGACTGACATGACTGATATGACTGACATGACTTACATGACTGGCAGAACATGACTGGCATCACTGACATGACTGATATAACTGACATGACTGGACTGGCATGTCTGATATGACTGACATCACTGGTATGACTGACATATACTATACATATACTATAGATATGCATACAAACTATACATACATTTAGGTAGAAGTGTGTGTGTGTGTGTGTGTGTGTGTGTGTGTGTGTGTGTGTGTGGTAGTATATGTATTCAAACTATGACAACATATACTAATACATACATACATAAGTATACATAGAAACTATACATACATATAGGTATAAAGGTGTGTGTGTCTGTGTTTGTGTGAGAGAGAGACAAAAAAGAAGCCAAATATCAGTTTGTATAAGCATGTGTTAGTCACTGAGATATGGGTGGGTATGGCTAGGGAAGTGTCAATTGTGAATGCTATAGGAAGGCCTGCTTGTGCCTGTATGTGTGTGTGCCTGGTTAATAGACACAGAGAGATCTAGGTAGCCAGAGCAATGTTTACTTAGGGCACAGAGATGGGAGGGGGAATGTGGGTGAGAGTGTGAGAGAGACTGAGAGTGTGAGTTTCAGCTTGCGTGCGTGTGAGAAGGAGAAGGTGACAGAGGGACTTTACATGCATTCTTATGCATTGTATATAATACTGCACTGTAGAGCCATACGATAACCGATTTAGATGAAACTTGACAAATTTGTTCAGGATGGGATTCTGAATGGGCTTGTGCATTTTGGTCAGAATTGGGTAAAATATGAAAGAGCTTTAAGAATATGAATATTATATGTATCGATGCTGTCCATTAAAAAAATATTTAGCAGGTATAAGTGTCCTCAAATCCAAAATCTTTGGATTGTTTTTTGATTTCACACTCTGTAGAGTATTATAAGACTTTGCTTGACATGATAGTATGAAAATCCTAGGAGGAGTATGAAAAGTGATGATTTCAAACTATTATTAACTGTAAATAAACTGTGCATTTTTTAATAGGACATGTAATGGGAAAGTTGTTCGCACTACTGCAAGGAATCAAAAGAGTCCAATTGCATGTTCCCAAGTGGAATTATGTAGGGGATACACTTGCTTTTTTTGCAATAGCGCCCCCCAGTGGCCAATCGACACCCGGCTGGATTATGTCATAGGGGGCGTGCACTTGTCCACACCCAAGAGGTTTCGTGCAGATCGACCAATGGTAAGCCTGTCAAACGCGTGCCGATCACTGATTGGCCGATTACGTCAGCCATTTTGGAAGTATGGCATGTCTGCTTTAGGACCTGGTTTCCAGAGGCCCATAGATGATGTCTGTCAAGTTTCATGTGGATCGGCCAATCTGAGTGCATGGGGCAAATTTTTGCATGTTATAGCGCCCCCTAGCAGGTGAGGTATGGCAACCACTGCGAGCTGCCCCAGACCCTCACACGGAAGCTGTCTGTGAAGTGCCATCTCATTACATGCAAGTTTTCTTAAGTTAGAGTTCCATTTGTGCAAAATTTACTATTGAATTTACGCCCCCTGATTTGATTGGCTTATACTGACTAGGTAGTGAAGAAATTAGCATTTTTGTTGGATACATTTTAAAGTTCAGACTCTTCTGAACGTTTTGATACCACATATGTGCACGTATGTGAAAAATCCAGGGACTAGTTCGCGCTCAAAGATGTGTGTGATTTTGCACATTATGCAAATTAACTCGAAATCTAAGTGGGCGGAGCTTAATGGTTGTATATTAATTGTCCTATTGAATTTAGTCAAGGAATGCATAGGAACTGGAATTTTGGTTCTAGGACCTACGGTGTAGGAGATATGGACAAAAAGTCAATATGGTCTGCTATAGCGCCACCATCAGGCCAATTTGGGGTCCCTGTATGGGAATCTGGTCCTTGGAGGTAACTGAACCTTTTTGCCAAGATTGGGTTTTCTAGGCATTACGGTCTAGGCTGCACGATGCATTTTATGTCAAAAAATGGGCAAAAGAATAAGAAAAAATATAGCCGCAAGCGGCAATTACGGGGTCCAAGCACAGGGTATGGGCACCATCTGGCACGCCTGAGATGCGTAAGCATGTGTGTGTAATCACTGGGTAGGTATGGGTGAAGCAATGTGTATATGAAACCTATAGGTAGGCCATTGCATGTGTGTGCATGTGTAAGAAAGATGTAGGGGTAATTCAGGAAATTCTAGTATAGCGCCACCTAGTGGTGCAATTCCCGTCATACTTGAGTATGTCTTAGAGGGTGTGTAGATGAACATAATATGTGAGTTTCATGTTGATTGGCATATGATAAGCTTGTGAAAGGTGTACTGAAAGCTGATTGGTCGATAGCGGCGGCCATATTGGACATATGATGGTGCAGGTCAAGGACCTGTGTCATAGGTGCATATAGATGATGCGTACCAAGTTTGGAGTTATTTGGCCAATCGGTGTGGGCAGGAGAGTTTTTTGGCCGTTATAGCGCCACCTAGGTGTGCATGTCTGCCAAAATGTATGTACCGGTCTAGACACCCAATAGGTACATGTGTGTGAAATTTGGAGTGAATACATGAAAGTATGCCTGAGATACAGCAGAATATGTGGATTTTTGGCGAAGAAATTTTCTACGCTTGACTTGTGATGCATGTGGCCACGCCCATGTGCAGAAATGTGCACTTTGGCTCCATAACAATTAAAGTTCAGACTCTTGTGAGCGCCTGGATACCACATATGTGCATGTATGTGAAAAATCCAGGGACTAGTACGCGCTCAAAAATGTGTGCAAATTTGCATATTATGCAAATTAGCTCGACATGTAAGGGGCGGAGCATATGGCTTCAATGGAACTTTTTTTAGATGAGCACATGCCTGATCAGGTGAAGTTTACATTTTGTCTCTAGGACATACGGTTTAGGAGAAACACCAGTTTAAACTTTTTCATGCGTTTTTTTGCGCTATAGCGCCACCTATGGTCGGATCGGGCTGGCGTGTTGCGCCTGAGTAGCGGAGAGGAGTACTACAAGTTGGCCAAAGGAGAAGTCTGTAGGTCTTACGGTTTAGGCTGCACAACGAGTTTTAAGGCAGAAAAAAAATTGGCATATGAAAAGCTTGTGAAAGGTGTACTGAAAGCTGATTGGTCGATAGCGGCGGCCATATTGGACATATGATGGTGCAGGTCAAGGACCTGTGTCATAGGTGCATATAGATGATGCGTACCAAGTTTGGAGTTATTTGGCCAATCGGTGTGGGCAGGAGAGTTTTTTGGCCGTTATAGCGCCACCTAGATGTGCATGTCTGCCAAAATGCATGTGCAGGTCTAGACACCCAGTAGGTACATGTGTGTGAAATTTGGTATGAATACGTGAAAGAATGCCTGAGATATAGCAGAATATGTGGATTTTTGGCGAAGGAATTTTCTACGCTTGACTTGTGATGCATGTGGCCACGCCCATGTGCAGAAATGTGCACTTTGGCTCCATAATAATTAAAGTTCAGACTCTTCTGAGCGCCTGGATATCACATATGTGCATGTATGTGAAAAATCCAGGGACTAGTACGCGCTCAAAAATGTGTGCAAATTTGCATATTATGCAAATTAGCTCGACATGTAAGGGGCGGAGCTTATGGGTTCAAATGTATTTTTTGTAGAATGGAAGAAGACTGATCAGATGCAATTGGAATTTTTTGTTTATGACATACGGTGTAGGCGTGACAATTTTTTGCGCTCTATAGCGCCACCTATGGTCGGATTGGGCTGGCGTGTTGCGCCTGAGTAGCGGAGAGGAGTACTACAAGTTGGCCAAAGGAGAAGTCTGTAGGTGTTACGGTTTGGTCTGCACAACGCGTTTTAGGGCAGAAAAAGAAGAATAATAATAAATATAGCCGCAAGCGGCAATTACGGGGTCCAAGCACAGGGTATGGGCAGCATCTGGCACGCCTGAGATGCGTAAGCATGTGTGTGTAATCACTGGGTAGGTATGGGTGAAGCAATGTGTATATGAAACCTATAGATAGGCCATTGCATGTGTGTGCATGTGTAAGAAAGATGTAGGGGTAATTCAGGAAATTCTAGTATAGCGCCACCTAGTGGTGCAATTCCCGTCATACTTGAGTATGTCTTAGAGGGTGTGTAGATGAACATAATATGTGAGTTTCATGTTGATTGGCTTATGATAAGCTTGTGAAATGTGAACTGAAAGCTGATTGGTCGATAGCGGCGGCCATATTGGACATATGATGGTGCAGGTCAAGGACCTGTGTCATAGGTGCATATAGATGATGCGTACCAAGTTTGGAGTTATTTGGCCAATCGGTGTGGGCAGGAGAGTTTTTTGGCCGTTATAGCGCCACCTAGGTGTGCATGTCTGCCAAAATGCATGTGCAGGTCTAGACACCCAATAGGTACATGTGTGTGAAATTTGGAGTGAATACATGAAAGTATGCCTGAGATACAGCAGAATAAGTGGATTTTTGGCGAAGGAATTTTCGACGCTTGACTTGTGATGCATGTGGCCACGCCCATGTGCAGAAATGTGCACTTTGGCTCCATAACTTTTAAAGTTCAGACTCTTCTGAACGTTTTGATACCACATATGTGCATGTATGTGAAAAATCCAGGGACTAGTACGCGCTCAAAAATGTGTGCAAATTTGCATATTATGCAAATTAGCTCGACATGTAAGGGGCGGAGCTTATGGGTTCAAATGTATTTTTTGTAGAATGGAAGATGACTGATCAGATGCAATTGGAATTTTTTGTTTATGACATACGGTGTAGGCGTGACAATTTTTTGCGCTCTATAGCGCCACCTATGGTCGGATCGGGCTGGCGTGTTGCGCCTGAGTAGCGGAGAGGAGTACTACAAGTTGGCCAAAGGAGAAGTCTGTAGGTGTTACGGTTTGGTCTGCACAACGCGTTTTAGGGCAGAAAAAGAAGAATAATAATAAATATAGCCGCAAGCGGCAATTACGGGGTCCAAGCACAGGGTATGGGCACCATCTGGCACGCCTGAGATGCGTAAGCATGTGTGTGTAATCACTGGATAGGTATGGGTGAAGCAATGTGTATATGAAACCTATAGGTAGGCCATTGCATGTGTGTGCATGTGTAAGAAAGATGTAGGGGTAATTCAGGAAATTCTAGTATAGCGCCATCTAGTGGTGCAATTCCCGTCATACTTGAGTATGTCTTAGAGGGTGTGTAGATGAACATAATATGTGAGTTTCATGTTGATTGGCTTATGATAAGCTTGTGAAATGTGAACTGAAAGCTGATTGGTCGATAGCGGCGGCCATATTGGACATATAATGGTGCAGGTCAAGGACCTGTGTCATAGGTGCATATTGATGATGCGTACCAAGTTTGGAGTTATTTGGCCAATCGGTGTGGGCAGGAGAGTTTTTTGGCCGTTATAGCGCCACCTAGATGTGCATGTCTGCCAAAATGCATGTGCAGGTCTAGACACCCAGTAGGTACATGTGTGTGAAATTTGGTATGAATACGTGAAAGAATGCCTGAGATATAGCAGAATATGTGGATTTTTGGCGAAGGAATTTTCTACGCTTGACTTGTGATGCATGTGGCCACGCCCATGTGCAGAAATGTGCACTTTGGCTCCATAATAATTAAAGTTCAGACTCTTCTGAGCGCCTGGATATCACATATGTGCATGTATGTGAAAAATCCAGGGACTAGTATGCGCTCAAAAATGTGTGCAAATTTGCATATTATGCAAATTAGCTCAACATGTAAGGGGCGGAGCATATGGCTTCAATGGAACTTTTTTTAGATGAGCACATGCCTGATCAGGTGAAGTTTACATTTTGTCTCTAGGACATACGGTTTAGGAGAAACACCTGTGTAAACTTTTTCATGCGTTTGTGTGCGCTGTAGCGCCACCTATGGGCGGATTGTGCTGGCGTGTTGCACCTGAGTAGCGGAGAGGAGTACTACAAGTTGGCCAAAGGAGAAGTCTGTAGGTCTTACGGTTTAGGCTGCACAACGCGTTTTAAGGCAGAAAAAAAATTGGCATATGAAAAGCTTGTGAAAGGTGTACTGAAAGCAGATTGGTCGATAGCGGCGGCCATATTGGACATATGATGGTGCAGGTCAAGGACCTGTGTCATAGGTGCATATTGATGATGCGTACCAAGTTTGGAGTTATTTGGCCAATCGGTGTGGGCAGGAGAGTTTTTTGGCCGTTATAGCGCCACCTAGATGTGCATGTCTGCCAAAATGCATGTGCAGGTCTAGACACCCAGTAGGTACATGTGTGTGAAATTTGGTATGAATACGTGAAAGAATGCCTGAGATATAGCAGAATATGTGGATTTTTGGCGAAGGAATTTTCTACGCTTGACTTGTGATGCATGTGGCCACGCCCATGTGCAGAAATGTGCACTTTGGCTCCATAATAATTAAAGTTCAGACTCTTCTGAGCGCCTGGATATCACATATGTGCATGTATGTGAAAAATCCAGGGACTAGTACGCGCTCAAAAATGTGTGCAAATTTGCATATTATGCAAATTAGCTCGACATGTAAGGGGCGGAGCATATAGCTTCAATGGAACTTTTTTTAGATGAGCTCATGCCTGATCAGATGCAGTTTGAATTTTATCTCTAGGACATACGGTGTAGGAGAAACACCTGTGTAAACTTTTTCATGCGTTTTTGTGCGCTATAGCGCCACCTATGGTCGGATCGGGCTGGCGTGTTGCGCCTGAGTAGCGGAGAGGAGTACTACAAGTTGGCCAAAGGAGAAGTCTGTAGGTCTTACGGTTTAGGCTGCACAACGCGTTTTAGCGGAGAAAAAGAATAATAATAATAATAATAATAATAATCAGAACAATTACAATAGGGTTCCAGCACCGCTGGTGCTTGGACCCCTAAATATAGCCGCAAGCGGCAATTACGGGGTCCAAGCTGAGGTTTGGCAAGATTTTGCACCCACTGGCACAACATTATGTAAAGCTTTATGAAATGTACATGAAAGTATATGAAGCACGTTCGTGAATGAAGTACCTGCTCAAAAAACAGAATCGAAATGGCAGCTTTTTAAACTTATGGTGGAATACTGCCCAACGTGGGATTCGAACCCCCGTTGTCCACGTGCATTGTGGCTGGGAGCACATTGCTCTACCCATTGAGCTAATGGGTCTGACTGGATTACAGGCTCAACTCTAACTCTTTTGAGGAAAAGAATGACCTTTGATCTGCATGCATGTTCAGCATAGAAAATGAAAATATTCACAGTACAACCATTTGTGGATGGATTTGGCACAAACTTGGCAGATATCACCTCAGTGGTCTTCTGAATGTGTCTGTCCATTTTCATAACAATCAGACATTATATAGGGGAGTTTTTGAAATATGCAGTTCATATGTCATGACGGTACCATTGTGATGCATATGAAAAATATTAAATTGCAAGAATCTTAGAATTTGTTCCACCAGTTTTGTATTTCACATGCTGCTGGATATTATAATATGTGATTTGAGGTGATGGAGTGAAAATCCTAGGACTAGTATGAAAAGTGTAAATTATATGTATTGGATTATACACAAAAATCTGTACTTTTTTGCAAAGCACTTGCAATTACAAAGTTGTTAGTGATTTTGCATAGAATCATATGAGATCATGATTGTCCTTCTACATGAAAGCATGTAGGAGTAATTCAGGAATTTCTAGTATAGCGCCACCTAGTGGTGCAATTCCCGTCATACTTTGATATGTATTAGAGGGTGTGTAGATGAACATAATATGTGAGTTTCATGTTAATTGGCATATGATAAGCTTGTGAAAGGTGTACTGAAAGCTGATTGGTCGATAGCGGCAGCCATATTGGACATATGATGGTGCAGGTCAAGGACCTGTGTCATAGGTGCATATAGATGATGCGTACCAAGTTTGGAGTTATTTGGCCAATCGGTGTGGGCAGGAGAGTTTTTTGGCCGTTATAGCGCCACCTAGGTGTGCATGTCTGCCAAAATGTATGTGCCGGTCTAGACACCCAATAGGTACATGTGTGTGAAATTTGGAGTGAATACATGAAAGTATGCCTGAGATACAGCAGAATATGTGGATTTTTGGCGAAGGAATTTTCTACGCTTGACTTCTGATGCATGTGGCCACGCCCATGTGCAGAAATGTGCACTTTGGCTCCATAACAATTAAAGTTCAGACTCTTCTGAACGCCTGGATACCACATATGTGCATGTATGTGAAAAATCCAGGGACTAGTACGCGCTCAAAAATGTGTGCAAATTTGCATATTATGCAAATTAGCTCGACATGTAAGGGGCGGAGCATATAGCTTCAATGGAACTTTTTTTAGATGAGCTCATGCCTGATCAGATGCAGTTTGAATTTTATCTCTAGGACATACGGTTTAGGAGAAACACCTGTGTAAACTTTTTCAAGCGATTTTGTGCGCTATAGCGCCACCTATGGTCGGATCGGGCTGGCGTGTTGCGCCTGAGTAGCGGAGAGGAGTACTACAAGTTGGCCAAAGGAGAAGTCTGTAGGACTTACGGTTTAGGCTGTACGACGCGTTTTAGCGGAGAAAAAGAATAATAATAATAATAATAATAATAATCAGAACAATTACAATAGGGTTCCAGCACCGCTGGTGCTTGGACCCCTAAATATAGCCGCAAGCGGCAATTACGGGGTCCAAGCACAGGGTATGGGCACCATCTGGCACGCCTGAGATGCGTAAGCATGTGTGTGTAATCACTGGGTAGGTATGGGTGAAGCAATGTGTATATGAAACCTATAGGTAGGCCATTGCATGTGTGTGCATGTGTAAGAAAGATGTAGGGGTAATTCAGGAAATTCTAGTATAGCGCCACCTAGTGGTGCAATTCCCGTCATACTTGAGTATGTCTTAGAGGGTGTGTAGATGAACATAATATGTGAGTTTCATGTTGATTGGCTTATGATAAGCTTGTGAAATGTGAACTGAAAGCTGATTGGTCGATAGCGGCGGCCATATTGGACATATGATGGTGCAGGTCAAGGACCTGTGTCATAGGTGCATATAGATGATGCGTACCAAGTTTGGAGTTATTTGGCCAATCGGTGTGGGCAGGAGAGTTTTTTGGCCGTTATAGCGCCACCTAGGTGTGCATGTCTGCCAAAATGTATGTACCGGTCTAGACACCCAATAGGTACATGTGTGTGAAATTTGGAGTGAATACATGAAAGTATGCCTGAGATACAGCAGAATATGTGGATTTTTGGCGAAGGAATTTTCTACGCTTGACTTGTGATGCATGTGGCCAAGCCCATGTGCAGAAATGTGCACTTTGGCTCCATAACAATTAAAGTTCAGACTCTTGTGAGCGCCTGGATACCACATATGTGCATATATGTGAAAAATCCAGGGACTAGTACGCGCTCAAAAATGTGAGCAAATTTGCATATTATGCAAATTAGCTCGACATGTATGGGGCGGAGCATATGGCTTCAATGGAACTTTTTTTAGATGAGCTCAAGCCTGATCAGATGCAGTTTGAATTTTATCTCTAGGACATACGCTGTAGGAGAAACACCTGTGTAAACTTTTTCATGCGTTTGTGTGCGCTGTAGCGCCACCTATGGGCGGATCGTGCTGACGTGTTGCACCTGAGTAGCGGAGAGGAGTACTACAAGTTGGCCAAAGGAGAAGTCTGTAGGTCTTACGGTTTGGGCTGCACAACGCGTTTTAAGGCAGAAAAAAAATTGGCATATGAAAAGCTTGTGAAAGGTGTACTGAAAGCTGATTGGTCGATAGCGGCGGCCATATTGGACATATGATGGTGCAGGTCAAGGACCTGTGTCATAGGTGCATATAGATGATGCGTACCAAGTTTGGAGTTATTTGGCCAATCGGTGTGGGCAGGAGAGTTTTTTGGCCGTTATAGCGCCACCTAGGTGTGCATGTCTTCCAAAATGTATGTGCCGGTCTAGACACCCAATAGGTACATGTGTGTGAAATTTGGAGTGAATACATGAAAGTATGCCTGAGATACAGCAGAATATGTGGATTTTTGGCGAAGGAATTTTCTACGCTTGACTTGTGATGCATGTGGCCACGCCCATGTGCAGAAATGTGCACTTTGGCTCCATAACAATTAAAGTTCAGACTCTTGTGAGCGCCTGGATACCACATATGTGCATGTATGTGAAAAATCCAGGGACTAGTATGCGCTCAAAAATTTGTGCAAATTTGCATATTATGCAAATTAGCTCGACATGTAAGGGGCGGAGCATATGGCTTCAATGGAACTTTTTTTAGATGAGCACATGCCTGATCAGGTGAAGTTTACATTTTGTCTCTAGGACATACGGTTTAGGAGAAACACCAGTTAAAATTTTTTCATGCGTTTTTGTGCGCTATAGCGCCACCTATGGTCGGATCGGGCTGGCGCGTTGCGCCTGAGTAGCGGAGAGGAGTACTACAAGTTGGCCAAAGGAGAAGTCTGTAGGTCTTACGGTTTAGGCTGCACAACGCGTTTTAAGGCAGAAAAAAAATTGGCATATGAAAAGCTTGTGAAAGGTGTACTGAAAGCTGATTGGTCGATAGCGGCGGCCATATTGGACATATGATGGTGCAGATCAAGGACCTGTGTCATAGGTGCATATAGATGATGCGTACCAAGTTTGGAGTTATTTGGCCAATCGGTGTGGGCAGGAGAGTTTTTTGGCCGTTATAGCGCCACCTAGGTGTGCATGTCTGCCAAAATGCATGTGCAGGTCTAGACACCCAATAGGTACATGTGTGTGAAATTTGGAGTGAATACATGAAAGTATGCCTGAGATACAGCAGAATATGTGGATTTTTGGCGAAGGAATTTTCGACGCTTGACTTGTGATGCATGTGGCCACGCCCATGTGCAGAAATGTGCACTTTGGCTCCATAACTTTTAAAGTTCAGACTCTTCTGAACGTTTTGATACCACATATGTGCATGTATGTGAAAAATCCAGGGACTAGTACGCGCTCAAAAATGTGTGCAAATTTGCATATTATGCAAATTAGCTCGACATGTAAGGGGCGGAGCTTATGGGTTCAAATGTATTTTTTGTAGAATGGAAGATGACTGATCAGATGCAATTGGAATTTTTTGTTTATGACATACGGTGTAGGCGTGACAATTTTTTGCGCTCTATAGCGCCACCTATGGTCGGATCGGGCTGGCGTGTTGCGCCTGAGTAGCGGAGAGGAGTACTACAAGTTGGCCAAAGGAGAAGTCTGTAGGTGTTACGGTTTGGTCTGCACAACGCGTTTTAGGGCAGAAAAAGAAGAATAATAATAATAATCGGAACAATTACAATAGGGTTCCAGCACCTTCAGTGCTTGGACCCCTAATAATCGGAACAATTACAATAGGGTTCCAGCACCTTCAGTGCTTGGACCCCTAAATATAGCCGCAAGCGGCGATTGGCGGGTTCACACAAAAAAAGGCAAAAAAGCCCAAAGGGTCTTTTAGACCAACAAATTGGCCTCTTGGCCTCAATAGGCAAAAAGAAGCCCAATAGGTCCTTTAGACCCAAAAGTGAATAGAAGCTGTTTGAGTGGAAAAAATGCATAAGTAAATCAATGTGACAAAACATTCAATTCAACTGAGGCACTAAAGGCCCAAAAGGATCAAAATAATGTGTATTGGCAAAATGATTCAGATCACAGAACTAAATCACATGCTGAGATCAGCTTTGTGTGCGTTTGTGTGGTGTTTCATGTGAGCAATTGTTTTCAGTCAGTTTCGGTGTTTGGCCACTAGATGGAGCCCAAGTACTATCATACTGATATCTCATTAATCTCAGTAATGCAATGACATTTTGGTGAATTAAAAGGTTCATTTCTGGTCAGGCAGTGCACTTTTTGTTATGAGATGTAATTGCAATGTTATAGACCTCATTGATCTGAATCATACAAGCCCCATTACTTGTCTGTATTCTGCATAACAAGATTCCTGCGTGAGTTTTTATGATTTCTCAGGTTTTTGGGTACTGTAGCGCCTCCGACAGGCCAATTTGAACCAAACTTGGCCTACCTCACAAGGACCTCAGTGTATAAAAGCCTTTCAAATTGGGAGTTGATCACTTACATGGTTTATGAGTTATAGCAATAAAGGTCATTTATGGCATGGCCAGAAGGATATAATGGAAAAATTGACCAATCAGACAAATAAAAATGCAACATTTTTTCCATATTTAGTTAACTACAGTGTCTACAGATTATGCCTATGCCATTTTTGCCATCATTGGATCAAATTCCTAGGACTAGTTCTTAAAGAGCTATTTTCAAACAATTGATGAATGTGACAAAAGTATGCATTTTTTAATAGGACTTGTAATTGCAAAGTTGTCAGGTCTACTGCAAGGTATAAAAAGAAACAAGTTGCATGTTCCTAAGTGAAAATTTGGAGGAGTTATGCATGATTTTCACAAATAGCGCCACCTAGTGGCCAAATGTTTCAACACTGCACAGTATGACACATAGTCCTGGGATATGCACAGTGATGAGGTTTCATGTTGATTGGCCAATGGTAAGTCTGTCAAATGGCCAATTAATTCAAATAAAAATTAATTGGCTCATGGCGGCCATGTTTTTTGAGTGATGAGGTCATCATTGTGTGCCTTGATACCACTTGGGCCCCTGATGATGCCTGTAAAGTTTGGGCTTGATGTGACTAATGGTTTCTGAGAAACAAATTTCCCCATGTTATAGCGCCCCCTATTGGACAATCGTGGCCAGCTTTGACCTGTGACCTCTGAGTCATGTGCCCTAACAACTGATAAATTTTCATAAAGATAGGTCAAAGCATTGCTGAGATATAGCTGCTGAAGTCAATTTGGCCACGCCTCAGAGCTATTGATTGACATGTGACAACCAGACTGTATACCAATGTCACAGTTTTGTTGATGTTCCTTGATAATGAGATTCTTGTGAATATTTTGACACCAAGATTGTGGTGATCAGATGAAAAACCAGGGACTAGTATGAAAAAGTAGGTTTTGCATATTATGCAAATTAGCAAAAATCTAAGTAGGCGGAGCTTAATGGTTCTTGAGGCTTTTTTGTTTGGCTTGAGCCAAGGAATCCATCAGAAGTGGAATTTTGTTTCTAGGCCCTACGGTTTGGGAGATATGGACCAAAACACAAAATGGTGCGCTATAGCGCCACCATCAGGCCAATGTGGGTCTCTGTGCTTAAGCACGGTCCCGCAAACAGACTACACCAGTCTGCCAAGTTTGGTCTCCCTGGGCCTTACGGTTTAGGCTGCAGTATGCGTTTTATGCGGAGAAAAATAATAATAATAATAAGAAAGAAGAAAAAACCTAACAATAAATATAGCCGCAAGCGGCGATTGGCGGGTTCACACAAAAAAAGGCAAAAAAGCCCAAAGGGTCTTTTAGACCAACAAATTGGCCTCTTGGCCTCAATAGGCAAAAAGAAGCCCAATAGGTCCTTTAGACCCAAAAGTGAATAGAAGCTGTTTGAGTGGAAAAAATGCATAAGTAAATCAATGTGACAAAACATTCAATTCAACTGAGGCACTAAAGGCCCAAAAGGATCAAAATAATGTGTATTGGCAAAATGATTCAGATCACAGAACTAAATCACATGCTGAGATCAGCTTTGTGTGCGTTTGTGTGGTGTTTCATGTGAGCAATTGTTTTCAGTCAGTTTCGGTGTTTGGCCACTAGATGGAGCCCAAGTACTATCATACTGATATCTCATTAATCTCAGTAATGCAATGACATTTTGGTGAATTAAAAGGTTCATTTCTGGTCAGGCAGTGCACTTTTTGTTATGAGATGTAATTGCAATGTTATAGACCTCATTGATCTGAATCATACAAGCCCCATTACTTGTCTGTATTCTGCATAACAAGATTGCTGCGTGAGTTTTTATGATTTCTCAGGTTTTTGGGTACTGTAGCGCCTCCGACAGGCCAATTTGAACCAAACTTGGCCTACCTCACAAGGACCTCAGTGTATAAAAGCCTTTCAAATTGGGAGTTGATCACTTACATGGTTTATGAGTTATAGCAATAAAGGTCATTTATGGCATGGCCAGAAGGATATAATGGAAAAATTGACCAATCAGACAAATAAAAATGCAACATTTTTTCCATATTTAGTTAACTACAGTGTCTACAGATTATGCCTATGCCATTTTTGCCATCATCGGATCAAATTCCTAGGACTAGTTCTTAAAGAGCTATTTTCAAACAATTGATGAATGTGACAAAAGTATGCATTTTTTAATAGGACTTGTAATTGCAAAGTTGTCAGGTCTACTGCAAGGTATAAAAAGAAACAAGTTGCATGTTCCTAAGTGAAAATTTGGAGGAGTTATGCATGATTTTCACAAATAGCGCCACCTAGTGGCCAAATGTTTCAACACTGCACAGTATGACACATAGTCCTGGGATATGCACAGTGATGAGGTTTCATGTTGATTGGCCCATGGTAAGTCTGTCAAATGGCCAATTAATTCAAATAAAAATTAATTGGCTCATGGCGGCCATGTTTTTTGAGTGATGAGGTCATCATTGTGTGCCTTGATACCACTTGGGCCCCTGATGATGCCTGTAAAGTTTGGGCTTGATGTGACTAATGGTTTCTGAGAAACAAATTTCCCCATGTTATAGCGCCCCCTATTGGACAATCGTGGCCAGCTTTGACCTGTGACCTCTGAGTCATGTGCCCTAACAACTGATAAATTTTCATAAAGATAGGTCAAAGCATTGCTGAGATATAGCTGCTGAAGTCAATTTGGCCACGCCTCAGAGCTATTGATTGACATGTGACAACCAGACTGTATACCAATGTCACAGTTTTGTTGATGTTCCTTGATAATGAGATTCTTGTGAATATTTTGACACCAAGATTGTGGTGATCAGATGAAAAACCAGGGACTAGTATGAAAAAGTAGGTTTTGCATATTATGCAAATTAGCAAAAATCTAAGTAGGCGGAGCTTAATGGTTCTTGAGGCTTTTTTGTTTGTCTGGAGCCAAGGAATGCACCTGAAGTGGAATTTTGTTTCTACGACCTACGGGGTGGGAGATATGAACCCAAACGCAAAATGCTGCGCTATAGCGCCACCATCAGGCCAATTTGGGTGTCTGTACTTAAGCACGGTCCCGCAAACAGACTACACCAGTCTGCCAAGTTTGGTCTCCCTGGGCCTTACGGTTTAGGCTGCAGTATGCGTTTTATGCGGAGAAAAATAATAATAATAATAAGAAAGAAGAAAAAACCTAACAATAACAATAGGTTTCCCACACTACGTGTGTGAACCCTAACAATAGGTTTCCCACACTACGTGTGTGAACCCTAATAATCGGAACAATTACAATAGGGTTCCAGCACCTTCAGTGCTTGGACCCCTAATAAGAATATAGCCGCAAGCGGCGATTGGCGGGTTCACACACAAATAGGCATATTTTGGCCTCAATAGGCAAAAGGAAGCCCAAAAGGTCCTTTAGACCTAAAAGTGAAAAGAAGCTGTTTGGGTTTGGCCAGTGTGTGCTCTACAGATAGTGTGTGATGACATCTGCGTGTGTCAGAAAGGGAGACACAGAAATAGCACATCTGGCTAGGGCTGCATCTATGTGAACAATATAGGAAGGCCTATATTGTGTCTATACATGATTGGGCCTGTATATTACAGACAGAGAGAGATTGAGGGTGCCAGAGACTATGCTTTGTTAATTCACTCCTTGCACACCTTGCACGCCTAACATGACTGCCCGTGTATTCAAAGTATGAATGTAGTCTGCAAAGCCTGGCATTACATGACTGACATGACTGGCATGACTGACATAACTGATATGACTGAAATGACATCACTGGCATGATGAACAAAAGTAATATGACTGATATGACTGACATAACTGGAATGAGTGGCATGACTGGCATGACTGTAATGACATGACTGATATGACTGACATGACTTATGTCTGACATGACTGGACTGACATGACTGATATGACTGGACTGAAATGACTGACATGACTGTTATGACTGGACAGATATGCATACAAACTATACATACATTTAGGTAGAAGTGTGTGTGTGTGTGTGTGTGTGTGTGTGTGTGTGTGTGTGTGGTAGTGTATGTACTGAAACTATGACAACATATACTAATACATACATACATAAGTATACATAGAAACTATACATACATATAGGTATAAAGGTGTGTGTGTCTGTGTGTTTGTGTGAGAGAGAGAGACAAAAAAGAAGCCAAATATCAGTTTGTATGAGCATGTGTTAGTCACTGAGATATGGGTGGGTATGGCTAGGGAAGTGTCATTGTGAATGCTATAGGAAGGCCTGCTTGTGCCTGTATGTGTGTGTGCCTGGTTAATAGACACAGAGAGATCTAGGTAGCCAGAGCAATGTTTACTTAGGGCACAGAGATGGGAGGGGGAATGTGGGTGAGAGTGTGAGAGAGACTGAGAGTGTGAGTTTCAGCTTGCGTGCGTGTGAGAAGGAGAAGGTGACAGAGGGACTTTACATGCATTCTTATGCATTGTATATAATACTGCACTGTAGAGCCATACGATAACCGATTTAGATGAAACTTGACAAATTTGTTCAGGATGGGATTCTGAATGGGCTTGTGCATTTTGGTCAGAATTGGGTAAAATATGAAAGAGCTTTAAGAATATGAATATTATATGTATCGATGCTGTCCATTAAAAAAATATTTAGCAGGTATAAGTGTCCTCAAATTCAAAATCTTTGGATTGTTTTTTGATTTCACACTCTGTAGAGTATTATAAGACTTTGCTTGACATGATAGTATGAAAATCCTAGGAGGAGTATGAAAAATGATGATTTCAAACTATTATTAACTGTAAATAAACTGTGCATTTTTTAATAGGACATGTAATGGGAAAGTTGTTCGCACTACTGCAAGGAATCAAAAGAGTCCAATTGCATGTTCCCAAGTGGAATTATGTAGGGGATACACTTGCTTTTTTTGCAATAGCGCCCCCCAGTGGCCAATCGACACCCGGCTGGATTATGTCATAGGGGGCGTGCACTTGTCCACACCCAAGAGGTTTCGTGCAGATCGACCAATGGTAAGCCTGTCAAACGCGTGCCGATCACTGATTGGCCGATTACGTCAGCCATTTTGGAAGTATGGCATGTCTGCTTTAGGACCTGGTTTCCAGAGGCCCATAGATGATGTCTGTCAAGTTTCATGTGGATCGGCCAATCTGAGTGCATGGGGCAAATTTTTGCATGTTATAGCGCCCCCTAGCAGGTGAGGTATGGCAACCACTGCGAGCTGCCCCAGACCCTCACACGGAAGCTGTCTGTGAAGTGCCATCTCATTACATGCAAGTTTTCTTAAGTTAGAGTTCCATATGTGCAAAATTTACTATTGAATTTACGCCCCCTCATTTGATTGGCTTGTACTGACTAGGTAGTGAAGAAATTAGCATTTTTGTTGGATACATTTTAAAGTTCAGACTCTTCTGAACGTTTTGATACCACATATGTGCACGTATGTGAAAAATCCAGGGACTAGTTCGCGCTCAAAGATGTGTGTGATTTTGCACATTATGCAAATTAACTCGAAATCTAAGTGGGCGGAGCTTAATGGTTGTATATTAATTGTCCTATTGAATTTAGTCAAGGAATGCATAGGAACTGGAATTTTGGTTCTAGGACCTACGGTGTAGGAGATATGGACAAAAAGTCAATATGGTCTGCTATAGCGCCACCATCAGGCCAATTTGGGGTCCCTGTATGGGAATCTGGTCCTTGGAGGTAACTGAACCTTTTTGCCAAGATTGGGTTTTCTAGGCATTACGGTCTAGGCTGCACGATGCATTTTATGTCAAAAAATGGGCAAAAGAATAAGAAAAATAAGAAAAATACCAGCAATTACAATAGGGTTCCCACACTATGTGTGTGTGAACCCTAAAAAATACCAGCAATTACAATAGGGTTCCCACACTATGTGTGTGTGAACCCTAATTATTGTTGTTGTCCTATATCAGAGGGCTTTCATGGTGTTTTGGTTAATCTGTCCATGCTATGTTTGACACAGCACACAAATACTGTCTTTGGTTAGCTTGATTGTGTGACGCTGGGCGGCGGCAGACGGACGAGACACAGAGTCCTTGTTCTCACAGACGTCACTTTTTATTCAAACAGAGAATTGCGCAATATAGCGCACGAAGAACATATATTTAACACAGCAACGTGTGACAACGACGAGCACAGGACACTGCGCGAGCGCACATTAAATAGACAAACCACATTAACCCCACGTGATCACGAGACGACTCACAGGTGAGACTTATAAATCACACGACATAACCCTAACCACGGAGATCCACTGACGCAGACAAAGCTCGTGGACAACGTTGACACACGCCCAAAAGGGAGGGGCCGGGGTCCTCAACGTGACAGATTGGCATCCAAGGAAGACTTCCTACAACTTTATTGAGACAAATATCACTTAAATCACAATCAACAGAATCTAAGATATGTCTTAGATAATTTTACATCCTACATATATCTCATGTTATCACAAATATACACATCATATCATATGACAAATATTTTATATTTTGTATACTGATAAGAAAATTTCACATCAGAATGAATCTTTCTCCCCCCACAAACACTCTCTCCCTCCCCCACAGACTCTCCCCACACACACTCATCAGTGCCACACTAAAACACAGAAATACAACACCAAAGCATTCTTTCTTCTGTCAGTAGAATGAATTGTACAAATCTTAGATAATGTCCAATAATGTTAAATGCTAGTAGTATTTTTTCTGAGGATTACTATCATAGGAGAACTATTATAAGACTTTTAACACCAAGATTGAAATCACAAAATAATGGAAACATTTTATCAAAAGTTTAATATCAAAAGAAATCTCTACACAATACATAAAAAAAGGTATGATGCATCATATGAGGTACCTGTGCCCTAAAGTACATATATTTGGAAGTCTTATATTAATTAAATTTTTTAATCAATGCTACAGTGAAGTCATGCCATGATTAACTAAGACAAAATTAATACAAAAAATTGGATAAGAAAATGGATAAAAGTTATTGAAGCCCGTCTTAATCTTGATAATTGGTACTGAAAATAAAAACACTGAAGAAAATGTCATTTCTTTTTATACTATACTCTAAATGAGGATTAAATAAATTAAAGTGTGCCAGGAAGACTCTCTGTAATTATTACAAGACAAATGGATCAAAGACAGACGGGAACTCACAGTAGTGTCTCAATATAACTGTTTCATTATGTGTGCACAAACTGCCAAAGTAATAGTTTCAATATATAATATCATATAATATAAAAACTTTACTTCTAAAGTGTGAAAGCTTTAAAAAAAATAGTAAACATGAAAACTAAACTCCCCACACACTGGTTGTACTGGTTGTATTGGTTGAACTTGAGCTTTTTTGGCAATTAAGAAAAAATGTATGCTTATGCCTTATTTTGAGATTAGAAACACAGTCAGCAGTGCCAGGCCTGTGAAATAAAGATGATTCCAAACCACTTAAAAAAAATGTTTTTTTACTTGAACTCTTGCAGACAGTATTTATACGTACATAGTATCTATATGCACATCTTCCTATGGAATTATGTCATGCTCAAATGACCTCTGACCATCTTTAAATTATAAGCTGCTTCCCTTGAGGGCTTGCAATCGGTCCATCCTCCAAACGTGATGTACTGCTTGGCTCACATGGAGGCAAACCCCAGATTCGTTCTCCTCACACCTGGACAAAACGGCTTCCTTGCTCTTAACCCATTTTACCTTTTCACTTCCTGTCTGTTGATTTACTTTACAATAATTTTGTGGATGGCTTCATGTGTTACTGGCTCCATAAGATCAGAAATGAATGCCTCAGCAAAATCAAAAACACCAAACAAACATATTAACATCATAAAATGCATATTAATTCATTCATGTTAATTCCTATAGGCTACATCTTAAATCATTTTGTAATAACACCTTGTGGATCATAAAGCAGACAAGGGAAATAGTTGAATGCACATCATGTAGGCTTAACACTACTGGGAATAACTCACCCAGTGCACAGGTGTATCAGACACTATTCAATTAACCAATTGGCACATTAATGCATGTGGTCCAGAACTCACATTTTCAAATGATCTTGAACTTTAAGAACCAGAGCTGAGTAATCACAGCATTATATGATGTGTGTGATTTCTTTTTACTCAATTGTACTTTCATTAATTTGCCTGCTTTAGACAAATTAATGATTGTTTATGTCGGCAGATATTGTAAGCCATTTTTCCAGCATAGTTATTGAATATGCTTTGTATCCCTCTATACAGAGCTCTTTGCTGCCACCTGATGGCCAACTAAGTATATTCTTGCACACAAACAAGCCAGCAGTATTGGTCCTGTTTAGGAACAGCAGGATTGGTTCAAAGCAAATATGCCACTCGAAACTGATTATATTGGTTAGACGGAAAGTAAATATCTGACCTCAGAAATTACACACGTTCTATTTAGCTAAAGCCTGTAATAACCTGTCCATTTATTTTGCAAATTAGCCTATTTTGGAGAGGTGGAGTGTGAGAACTTAATAGATATCCTGGTTCAAAACTGCATTCCACTGCCTCCCACAGCATCCTGTCCAGAACTGATGAATGATCAGACTATATACACTTACAACAGTAAAAACCTCGGTAGACCTGCCTGGCATGTGGCCTTTGTTTGATTTATTTGAAGACGCACACATCTTTTAACAAACAACTCGAGGGCACAAATCTATGGTGAATCATCAACCAAGCATATGATTAGCACTCATGTAGACCTGCTTAACATTAAAACATTGCATTCCAAAAGCAATGGAAAATTAATTTATTTAATTTTGGAAAGTCAATGATGTGTGGATATACTGCTATTTAATAATTGGTAATGAATAATAAATTACATTTATATATATAAATGTGTAATAATTTAGGCACTTTTGATATGCTGTAATATATTGTGAGATAAGAAGAAAAGTTTCGATTCTTTTTAAGAATGTCAGTAATCAGTGTAGACATTTTCAACTCAGGCCATAAATAACAACACAAATAACTTTTTAAATTCATTTTCGTGAGTAGATCGTTCTGGGCCTCAGCAGTACAATGCAACGTTCCTCCCAGGTGAATATCCAGTATCCTGAGGTATGTGCAGGTACACAGAGTATTTGCCAAGTCTTCACCTGGGATTTTCCCACGTCCACCCCGTCCCTATGATGACCACATGTACTGTATATAAAGAGCGGAGCTGCATGTCTCAGGTGGCTGTCATCATCAGTGTAAGTACCTTTGTTAGTTTAGCTGTGGAAAAGACGGCATTTGATGATCGAGTATGTTAATGGATAGTGTGTTTTACGATGTTTTCAGATGTGGCTGGTCTGGATTGGCGGACTTCTGAGCTGCTTTTTAGCAGCTACACAAGGTAAAAAAAAAATCATGATTACATTTTCATTGCCTTATGCCAAATGTCTCTCCACTGTCTATATGCTTAGTTAACTGTTTCCTATTTGATGTCCTGTCTTGGTAAATTAGTTGGTTGTTGGTAGACACTTGAAGAACCATCGTTATCTCTGAATCACAGCAAGCAGACGTAGGTTCTGTTCATATTTTAGTCAATACCATGCACTAACCTGTTACTTTTACCTCCTCTTGGTGATCTAAATGTCTAAATGAAGTGCACGTGCTGCCTCTTGTTCGATCTTTATTAGTACTCCATATTCCATGATTGGCAGGTGCGCTTGTATGTTATGAAAACCTTGGCTGCTTCTCTAATGACATACCGTGGAGTGGCACAGTTGAGAGACCCATCTCACGCTTACCGTGGAGCCCTGAAGATATCAACACCCGCTTCCTGCTCTTCACACGGGACCTAACCGACTACGAGGTGAGCCTGTCGAGTCCTGTATGCAGTCCTGCATGTCTACTGCTTCAGCTTGGCTGAGCGGGGCAGTTGTGTGAGGGCGAGACAGCACACGGTGCCCTGCTACAACAGTCCAGGGCTGGGAATGTACACACAGAAGTTAAGGACTCACACCTCCAGAAGAGACATTTTAGTATAGCCATTTCTGGAATTGTCATGTTTATATCTACATCTAGATTGATATTTTATGTTTGGATAACACTAGATCAAACGTGAGAATATATATAATACAGTTCCTGCTGTCACAAGTCTTCAAAATGGTAAAGAGTTTAATTGCGTTTATCCAGAACATGAAATCAATTTATGTTCACTGATTCAATTTGCCCATTTTTAAAATCAGCTCTCTGCCACACTGCCCGATATCCTTAAGCAAATGTATATTAAACTGTAGCAAAACATTTTAATCAAGAGATGGAGAGATGGAGAGTCGTTTATTTCTAGAATCCTTCTTTTTTTTATTTTTACAGGAAATCAGAACAGACAAAGATGCTATTGCTGCATCTACATATAATCCAGCCAGAAAAACGCGTTTTATAATCCACGGATTCGTTGACAAAGGAGATGAGAACTGGCTTCTTGACATGTGTCAGGTACACAAAAAAGTACTTTCTTGAACATTCCAGTGTTTCAAATGTTTTCACTATCTTTCTGTAAAGGTGAAATGTCTTAAATCTGAAACGTTTCAACAGTTTAGATTATTATTTTAAACTTTCATTTTGTTTGTTTCACAGCTCATGCTGCAGGTTGAGGACATCAACTGTATCTGTGTGGATTGGAAAAGAGGGGCACGAACACTCTACACGCAGGCAGCCAATAATATTCGAGTTGTCGGTGCTCAGGTGGCTTATATGATTTCTATCTTTAAGGTAGGCTGGACAAAAGAGCAGAGACCTCACACAAGCGTATGATATTTTCATAATATAATAATATAATAGCATTACAGCCCAATATTACAACTTGGCATGACTCCAGCCGAAACACCTGCACTCACAGTGGACGTTCACAGAGCCAGTCAACAATACTACCACAAGGTCAAAGTCTAAACAACACAGCAGACCAAAACAAACGAAGGCATTATCAGTGGGACATAATGCACACAATCTAACATGCAGCCCTCTTCTTTTATATCCTCTTTTATTTTCTTCACACTTCACATACAGTGATAATAAGAATTAGTTCAAGACCTCGAGATACTTACATACTGTATGTGACGGTGGTGGCACAGTTAGAGAAGCTTTGTTCTCGCACTCTTGTCACTCTCACTCGAGCTCACAAAATAAAAACAATGACAAGGCAGTGTTAACTCAGACTGCTGAACAACATCAGTACCACAATAGAGACTCAGATTGCTGAATAACACCGGTAGCTCAATAGCAACAGTTATAACTCAGAGTGCTGAAGTAACAGTTAAGAGGGAGTGTATCTGAAACAGGCACGGGCTAGAACGCCGTGAACGAATGACCTAATAAGTGGGTGATTAGGGTGTGTGTTTGTGTGTGTGTGTGTGTGTGTGTGTGTGTAAGTGGGCGTGTCCCTCACCTTCTAAACTGCACACTTATCTGTATTGTGATAGAAAAATTACTATCATGCAACAGACTGTGATACAGTAGTGGTGTTCATAAATACATCCACAAAATGCTATATACCTACCGATTTTAAAAGCTATGACGTTCAATACAATACCTGCAGAAATACTTCAGTATTACAGATATTTGTAGGATTTTCTACCTACAGGAGAATTTTCAGCAGGAGCCTCAAAACGTCCATGTTATAGGCCACAGCCTGGGGGCCCACTGTGCTGCAGAGGCCGGAGAAAGAACACCAGGACTGGGCAGAATCACAGGTGCTACCTAGTGAACGTTGGTGGTTATGGTGCACAAACAGCACGAAAGAATTACAGCAATATCTGAAAATGTGCATAAAGTAGACAAGAATATTTTGTGACCCGTTATGTCTTGTTAGAAATCAGAAAGGTGTTTTTAAGGTCATCTAACAGGTCTGATTCACTCTTCAAGGTCTGGATCCAGCTGAACCGTATTTCCAGGGCTGTCCTACTATAGTACGACTGGACCCCTCTGATGCTCAGTTTGTCGATGTGATCCACACAGATGCACTTCCAATGATCCCCTACCTCGGTGAGATTAATTTACAACAAGGTTGTCAAACTGAAAAATTATTCATTCGCTAAACTTAATTTAGGATTAACTTACTACTTACTGTTGAGCCACACATATCTTCAGTTCCTCAACAATCCACAACCCCCCCCCCCCCCCCCCCCCCCCCAAAAAAAAAACCTCCTTGGCTACATATGCAGCAGAATCAGAAGGTTGTTCTTTAATAAGAATAATAATTTTACTTAAATTAAAGTTCTGTACTCATATCGATGTAACATGGCCTTTTGTTTCAGGCTTTGGAATGTACCAAGCTGTTGGGCACGTGGACTTTTACCCAAACGGAGGAGAGCACATGCCCGGCTGTGACAAGAACTTAATTTCACAAATTGTGGACATAGATGGAATTTGGGAAGGTGGGAGAAAATTGTATAATCCTGATACTCAGTCCTGATCAATCATCTCATAAAAAACTCCAATTATAATGAAAGAGGGTGAGAGAATGAGTGAAAATCAACATCTTGACCTAACCTTGACCATTTTGCACTTTTCAGCAGAACTCTAAACTAGCAAGTAAAATATCTGCGTGCATTTTCTCCACAGTCGAAGCTATAGCTGAAAGAGAACTGGAATTTTGTTTTTGTCAGTTTGTCATTTTATGTAATTGCAGATTTTCAGAACCAGAGCAACGGAGAATTTCAACGCCTTAGACGGCTGCGAAGCTGTTTCAGACTCCGCTGAAATCTGCAGCCACAGCTAGAGAATAATGCGGGGGATCTGTTGTTGACATCGGGTCCATAATACAAGGATGGCCTAGAGGGACACAGTCCAGTCTACTCTGGTTTATATCTATAGAGAATAGGACAAGGACCCAAAGCTGCAAAACTGAAGCTCTTTAGCTCTTCTTGTTTCTACTTGTGCCATGTTGTGAGGAGAAAAAGGAATCACAGTGATCTCTTGATCTTTTCTCCCAGTTCTGAGGTTGTTCCCTGTCACTCAGCACATCTCTCTCTCCGTTTCGCTCTTTGTTAGGCACTCGTGACTTTGTTGCCTGCAACCACTTGAGATCCTACAAGTACTACAGCGACAGCATTCTAACTCCCCAAGGCTTTATGGGATACCCCTGCTCCGACCACGACATGTTTGAGTCTGTAAGTGGGACTTCCCCGTGCCGAGACCAACAAACCCTGAAGGGTGCATCAATACAAACAGAGTATTTGAATAAGGAGCAGGATGAAACATGGGGTGCCCTTGTTTGAAATATGACATCAGTGGGTACGGCTGGAGAAGGGGACGGCGGAGAGGGGGTGTAGAGACACCACCTGTTGTTGCGCATGACATCGATATGGCTATGAACAGTTTCTATGGTTTTAGAAGTTGATTTGCTGAGATTGGTTTAGGCAAAGCCCCAGTGGATGCCCCCCCCCCCCCCCCCCCCCCCCGAAAAAAAAACCCCCCACACCCCCCCCGGCGGCTGTGTGTCCGCAGCTGTCCCTACAAATAACTCTTTATCCCCCTTTGGGACGTTTCCCAAATACATAGGGCAGCGGACACAGGGCATGACCTCATGTGACTGTCTCAGAAGGCACCAATATCTACTGGTTTCCCTTCTTATAAATGCACGAAGGTGTAATTCCTCCGTCTACCTAACAGCTGTAAACCTGCTTGTTTTCACACTATAAAACAGGGTAAACTGCTATCATTGTCATCACTGGATTTATTAAGTAACAGTCCCTAAACCCTACGCACTTGAAAGATGAGGACATGCTTTAAAACAGCACTTGAGAGTTATTTTTTACCACTAACCTCTCTGTTGGTATTGCAATGAAGAGTGTGCAACAGCTATGACAAAATATCTCTTCAGTCTATAAAATATCTGAGTATATATTTGAACATGAATGAAAAAACAGTGCTTACTGCATAATACTCTGGTTATGTCACCGGTCAGTGGGTTTCAAAAGAGAAATGATGTCTTGATGGTGAGACATTCTGAAAGAGGATGGTTGATAAAAGTAATCCCTGAGTGTTTGGCTCGCAGGGACATTGTTTCCCGTGTGCTGACGGTGCATGTGCAATCATGGGTCACTATGCTGACACCTTCCGTGTGCCCAACGGAGTGGAAAAGATGAAATTCCACCTGAACACCGGTGATGCACGACCGTTCCAACGTATGTAGCAGTGAGTCCCATCCAAACACACAGACACGCACCTTTGGTTCAGGTATACAGAGGCATACCAGCCAATTACTGGCTGGTTATATTCTATGCACTGTTTAACAGTATGTACAAGATACGTGTAGATGTGCACATATGTAAACATGGGTATAGTATGTATATGTAGGTATCCAATATGTATATGTATATTTATATTAATTATTCTTACAGTGCTTTTCTAAGCACCCAACATTACTGACCTACTGCTCCTTCTCCATTCATCCACCTACTGTGTTGTTAATGTTGTGGGATTGCTGCTCCATTTCGTTGTACACTGTGCAATGACAATAAAGGTCGATCTTATCTTATTTCCTAGATATCTGTCAGAAGATACAATACATTGCTCAGGAATTATAATTAGAGCACATTCTGTAAAGCCACAATGATTTAATGCTTTGTCCTTGCTGTGAATACATTGGGCAATGGGGTAACCAGTAATTCATATAGGCCTGGATTCCCTGAAAAGCGCTTAAAACTTTCAGACAGCCTATTTATGTCATTATTGTTATTCCCTTAGGTTATCGCTATAAAGTGACCATTACTATTGATGGCTCTCGAAGCAACACGGGATACTTCCTTGTGGCACTATATGGTGCAACAGAAAATACTCGCCAATATCAGATTCACAGGTGTGCACCATTAACCCTGTAATAAATGTTTTATGACCTCATTTAATATGTCTACAGAAGCAAGAATCATTATGTTATGTGTAAAGAGAAACGTGTAAACATTACCAGGAACAGAGTTCATTGAAACTTTGAGATCATTTTGAGACAAAAACCAGAGGCACTTTTTTCTCGTCTGTTTCAGTGGTATTCTGAAGCCTGGTAAAACCTACGAACTCCTTATAGACGTGGAAAAAGACGTGGGTGATCCGAGTCACGTGAAGTTTATCTGGAATAACAAAATACTCAATCCTCTGCTGCCTAAGTTTGGTGCCACGAAAATAATCGTGGAGAGAGGAAAGGACCGGAGAGTGTAAGCTTTCATCTCCGTCTGTTTGTTTTGAGGTGTTGCCTCTTTACCTTTGAGGTGTTGCTGACTATATCAAATGTTGGTCTACTATTCTAATTAATTATGTAAAGACAAGTTTAGCCCAAACAGCAACACTTTGCAGTACTACAGCAGTAACATCAGGATTTACCTCAAAACATTAAGTTATTCACCAACGAACTCATAGAACCCTTGAGAACCAAGGGCACTGCAGTGACAGACTGATGGAACTTCTCTCTGGTCTCTTGTAGGTTCACATTCTGTGGATATGAGAAGGTGCGAGAGAATGTTCTTCAGACCTTGTCTCCCTGCCAATGATGAACTTCAGAACTAGACTCCTCAATAAAGCATTAACACAACTGCTGGCCTTGTTTATTCTTCTGAGAATGAAAACTAAACTGTAACCAGGAGCACTTACCTTGGTATTTGATAAGTCTGTTCATAACACTGTTATGCTCATTTTGTGCTTCGTTAGAAGTATTGGTTCTAAGTATGGGTTTAGCCTTCAAAAACATCTTGTGTGTTAGGCTGTAAATGTGTGGCAATGCATGACTTTCTGGTTGTCAGAGACAAGCAGGCCAAACTCCCGCTCGCACCTGATGAAATAAATATCCCTAAAAAGCTTTACCATCTCCTGTATTACAGGATGCTGAACAGCTCAACATAAGTGACATTAACCTTAGAGGGAAAGAGGAGAAAGGACAATCAGAAAACAGAAGCAATCTACTGTTAATTATTACTTATAAATTTAATTAGGCTATTTGCATAAATTAGTTAATGGTTGGACTCCACAGTTTCACATTACCTTGTTGCAGGTTAACTTCAGAAACAAGTGTAACAGCCATCTGTGACCTATGACCTAAGGCCCAAAGGGTCATGACCTCCAACATGATGCTTCATTTTAGTGGGTCACTCCAGTTATGTAAAGAATTCATGTGTCACTGTCCCTCTGGTGTCAGTGGTCTCTGGGCAAGCTTATGGGTTTAGATGAATATTTGACCTACATTTCAGGCATACAATGTGCATAATTTAAGTTTATACACTTATATATAAATATAAGTTTACATATTGGGATACTGACCCTCTGTTTAACTGCTATGCCACTTTCTGTCTGCTCTAATTAGCAGCTATGCCACTTTTTGCCCATTGTTTTTGTTACATCTTAGCACTTAATATCTGTACTGTGATTGTTAGTATTTGTACTAACCGGATGGTAGTCCAGAGTAAGAATTTCGTTGGAAAGTAACTGCCTGACAATAAACTCTGAGTCTTGAATCATTTCAGTAGTGTTTCGTAGGTTAACTCTGGAAATACATTAGACCGAAAGGATTTGGTACCTATAACAAGTAACACACGCCTACATCTTACCTCAGCTAGGCGTTAAATACAATATGTTCTAGAATTAAATAATTGAGTCATCATAAATAAATATTCAAACAGTCAATAAAAAGTAATCACATGCTTTTGCCTTCGCGGGAAACAGTTGCTCATCAACTTCCGTTTTGGCGTTCCGTACGTGATCACGTGATCACAACAACGCGTTCTGCCGCGAAAATATAACGTGGCACCATTTACACGGCGCCCGGGCAGCTGGATGCGTTATACCGAGATAATATACCATAAATATTATAAAAACAACGTTTTGAGATACAAGAGCTAGATCATAATGTTCTGTGAAAAAGCAGTGGAACTCGTTAGAGAACTTCACCGGATGACTGACGGACAACTACCCGCTTTTAATGTATGTAGCGTTAGCTAAAACTCATTAGCTGTCGAAGATAAAATGTTTTTATATACCTAGTATAGTTTTAGGCTAAATGTTTAATAATTGTCGGAATAACTAAAACGTAGCTTATTTCATTCGACTTCACATGATGCATGATTCACCAAAACATTAAACAGTACCTTTCTGCGATTTTCAGGGTACCCGCGGGTCCTTAAAAAGTCTTAAATTTAGTTTTCCATATTCAAGGCCTAAAATGTATTTAAATGTCTGGAATTTTATGAGGGGAGGCATTAAATTATTATAAGTGTGTGTTGTTCAGTTGTTCTGGCGCGATGTGAACTTTGCCGAATCTAGCGCTAATGCAGAAAATAACCGCTCCAGGGTCCTAGTGCTAGATTTCTAGCGTTGGAGTATACGGCCTCAACAACGTCAACGATGTGGAACACACCTGCATCCCCAGTAATAGTAGTATTTTTTTCTTGTGAGAGGTATTAAAAAGGTCTTAAAAGTCATTGAATTTGAGATTTAAAAATGTGCAGATACCCTGGATTTTAGCTGAAGTGGCTCACCTAAAGGAACTTTAACCCAGACTGTGTTAAGTGTTGTAGTGACATTTGTGACATGTCCGTATAAATCAAGGCTGGATTACTACAACATGACGGTTTTGTCTTACCAGGAGGACGGAGTTCGTCAAGTCCTAGAAGAAATGAAAGCTTTATACGGGCAGAACCAAAGTGACGTGTAAGACAGGAGCTCGATAACTGTTATGGACTCTAGTTTAAACCACCATGTGCCTTTATTATTGTACAGGTGCAGATCCAGCCGTTAGAAAATGACAACTTCATCTACTTTTATCGCTAATGGCTTACTTAATATTTATAGTTGCTCAAAATAGTGTCCCTGTCTTGCCTCTAAAATTGCATGTTTTTTTGTTACCTCAAAAGTAATGAAGCCAAGACCGAGGGCAAGAGCGACCTGATCCCAACCATCAAGTTCCGGCACTGCTGTTTGTTGAGGAACCAGCGCTGTATTGCAGCATATCTGTAAATGTTATATGTTCAGCATGCTTTAATGTGTACAGCATTAGACCCTGTGACCTCTGCCTGACCCACACCACCTACTCCCACAGTTATGACCGCCTCTTACGGATCCGTGCTCTACGGTGGGAGTACGGAAGTGTACTGCCTACTGCAATTCGCTTCCACATGTGTGCGGACGAGGTGGGAATGGTTTATCACACGTTTAAATATCATGACGTCGGTTATTTTGTCAGTAACTGGTTGAATCAATCGGCAGATGGAGTGGTTTAATCAATACAAGAAGTCCTTGGCCACCTACATGAGGTCACTAGGAGGGGATGAAGGCCTGGACATAACACAAGACATGAAGCCTCCCAAGAGTCTGTATATTGAGGTGAAGTTAAATTGGTCACAGTAAATGCAAAATGGTAGAAATAAGCACCTTTCTCTGAAGGTATTGAGTTAATGTTTAAGCAAATAACTTCACAGTCCAGTTCCCATCTCCTGCACGTCTGTTTGCAGGTGCGGTGTTTGAAAGACCATGGAGAGTTCGAAATCGATGATGGCACAGTTATACTTTTGAAGAAAAACAGCCAGGTAGAGACAATATTTCCATGTACATCTATTTACAGGTGAGATGCGTGTTGGCCACTGCATGTAAACCCAGTTGTTTTGTCTTCGTAGCATTTTCTGCCACGGTGGAAATGTGAGCAGTTGATTCGGCAGGGCGTACTGGAGCACGTGATTTCTTGAGTGAACGCCTGTGTTGGCACATGGAGCCGGTTTGGGTGGCAGCTTAGAAATGCCAGTTTACAGTAGCAGTTATACCTTTATGCATGTTCATCTAAAGTATTTTAAACACAAATAAAAAACACAAGGTTGAGGAAATAGCCTTTTATAGCATGTGACATTTTGCCGTCAAAACTATACAATTACACAAACATGATATCTACAACTTGCTTCCAACATGTCAAACAGTGAAACTCAATAAAAGTACAAGTTGACTTACTGTCAGTGCATAATTTATGATTAAATTGGAATGTACAGCATTATCATGATTGAAAGTGTGCAAATACAGCAATAGTTTGTGTATCAAAACTGTACAATTGATGAATACTGTTCTTTGAATACTTCAAAAACATTGTTTTAAACCATTTCCATGAATATTCATCACTGCTTGTCTGTTACAAGGGACCAATTTTGTAACGTATTTCTACGAAGAATATTTTGCTCATTCTATATTCTTGTCTCTAAAGAGATGTAAATCTATGGCAGTGTTATTAAATGGTCATATTCTACAGCTCGATAATTCTGGTCTTTCTGTCATCCACAAGCACAGCATGGTCAGTGTATTTTGATGTTATTTGTGCATTCAGGTCACAGGAGTTTTTATGGTCTTACTGTGGACAAATGTAGGATTTAGCCCACTTCCTAGACTTTGCCCAGTTTTTCAAAGTAAAGATTTTTTGCATCCTAGGTATCTCACTGCCTGTGAGGGACAGAATCTAGGCAGAGAGAGAGGCAGGAGCAATTTTATGCAGGAGTTTGTTCAGAGCATTTACCTTCTCCTCCAAGAGGAAAGACTTCTTCTCTGAACTTTTCTGCCTTTGCTCAGTTACCTGCAGAGCCTTCATGAGCTGAGAGTTTTCTACGTAGAGGTCCTTCAGTAGCAGATCTGATTTAGCATTCTTAGCCATCTTGGGGAGAAACAAGTTGAGAGATTTGTGGTGATGTTGCATATAGCCACAGTTTAAGCACATACCCAATTTGATGCCAATGTTCTTGACCCACCTGTTGTTTTAATTGGTTGATCTTCTCCTGAAGGATCAGACGCTCGCTCTTCAGTTTGGTCTCCAGCTCCTCCATCCGCTCCTGCATGTCCTCCAGAACTTTCTCATACTGCTCCTGTTAACACATTACTGTGATGACTGTGCTGCACTAATGACTATAGTCATGAATTATCAAATAAAAGTGCGATAAGTGTCAAGTCTGGCCTTGTGGGCATAGTGGAAAGATTGAACTCCATCAGCTTGATTAGATGTTGATTGCAAGGCATATTGTATAAAATTTTCTTTTAAATGGTACTTCAAGAAGTATTTGGGTCCCATTGGTGAGACTGACCTGCTGAAGGCCCAGATGAGTCTTGGCCTGCTGGGTCTGGGAGGAAAGCTGCTCTTCGAGCTCACGTGTCCTGCTCTGCTGCTCAGATAGCTGAGCCTGCAAGCGAGACAGCTGCTCTCGGGCGCCACTATCTACCTGGTCCCTCACCTTCTCAACTTCATGGACATGTTGGGCCTGGCTCAGTGACAGCACAGCGTTTGCCCTGAAGGCCTGTAAAAAAATACACATTTATTCATTTTTACTGAAACATTTTTCAGATTAAACTTCTTGGAATGCTTTGTAAAAGGGTTTTCATACCTGTTCTTCCGCCTCGTTCTTGGCAATCTCCAGTTCTTCCCATTTGCTCTTGAAGGTAATGCATTCATGTTTTAGCTTCTGAAGTTCCATCTCCTGTGTCTGCAGCTTAGACTCAGAAGTTGCTACCTGCAAATAAATTAAAGATATGAATCACATGATCTTCACAAGCTTCTTGTTTTCAGTAAATAAAAATAAAATAAATTAAAACAACCGTTGCATGTTAAAGATTTTAAACTAACTTCAGAACTACAGGTCTACAAAACAATCTGTCCGCTTGCACACAAAATCCAGTACACATGGTCTTTATATAACCAGCCTGAAAATGACAATGACAAAAACCTGGAGTGGATACAAGAGGATTCAGCCATGTGTCAGCTTGGCTACATTTCACATGTTAATACAGGCACAAATCGTGTTGGACTGAGATTCAGATATCGAGTTTCTCCATTCCTGACCGACCTTATTAAGAAGCTCTTGATTCTGCAGCTGCATGTTCCTCAGTTCTCCTTGTAAAGCACTGGCTGCTGCCTGCTCCTGAATCCTGTGGACCTGCTGCAGCTGCTCGCTCTCTTTACGGAGTTTGTGTACGTTGGTTTCCAGATCCACTACCTGTTTTAAGCGGTGGACTTTGAGGAAGGGCACAAAGCAACAGCACACTAGTCACATCGCAGGTTTACGCTGGAGTAACCTGCTCACCTTCTCTTGAGACTCTTTCAGTAGCTTCGAGCGCGTGGCCATGTCCTGGAGGAGAGTGTCTCTCTCCTCCTGCATCGAGTTCAGCTGAGAGCGAAGCTGCTCTTCCTGTGTTTCCAGGGTGACGATGCAGACCTGAAGTTCTTCAAGCTGGGACAAGAACATGGTTCGTTTTAATATGAAATGACAACTTTGGGAGAGAGAAATTGTCTACATTTACATTTCTACATTTGACAGGACTTTCACCTTTTTGTTTCTTTCCTCCACGTCCTTCAACAACGCGTCGTTGTCTTTCTGCAGTAACTGGTTTTTCAGGGTTAGACTGGTCAATGCAGATTCAACCTCCGTTAAACGCTGGAGCTGTCAAAACATTTTACAGATAAGGAATTCAGTTTACAGTGACTTTACATTTTCCCTTAAAACGCATGTAAGCAATGCATCTCTATTACATGTACTAACCAGTAATGAAATATCTCTAAGGAAGCAGTCCTCATATATTATTACGCATGATTGTTTTTGTATGGGTTGTGTAGGTGGACCTCTCGAATGGCCAAGTTTTCCAAAAGATAAGACCTTTAATATGCATCATCACAGCTTTAAAATGTCCGTGCACTTCATACATGTTCAGCTGGAAAGTGGATGATGTACTGTACCTTGTCCTTGGCTGCTTTTAGCTCCTTTTCCAACAGGTCTTTATCCTGCTCGGTGCTGGCTTTCAGTTGGAGTTTCTCCGTCTCCAGCCGACTAGATGTCTCCTGGAGCAGACTGATGGAGACGTCTGCCTCTTTTTGCTCCTGACACACCCGGGCAAGCCTTTCAGACAACCTCCGCACTTCCTCTTGATCAGAGTGGAGACGAGAATTTAGCTCAGCGTTCTCGTTGCTAAGCTGCAGGTTTCTTGCACTCAGGTTCAGGACTTCCTCTCGACACTTCGAGTTCTGTTTTTAGAGTAAACACGGTATAGAGACTAGAAATGACATGCAATCCAATCAAATACATAAAAAAAAAAAAAAAGTCACATCTTGCCTCTTTTTGCAGCCTCTCATCTTCCTCACGAATCTTCATACAACCCCTCTCAATCTCCTCAAGTTTTTTTCTGGAACCATAATAATCAAACGTTTTTGTAAAGTGCCAAGCACGTTTGCATCATTATTTGATGGTGAACGTTGGCCGAGCAAGATGGTGAGGTTAAAATCACCCAACCTCTTTTTGTTGACATCCTCCTCAAGTCTCGTTACATCCTGGTGTAAAACAGCTAGTCTGTCTTTCAGTGCACTGTTTTCAGAATTCACCTCATCAAGGTGAGCCCTACAGATGAGAAAAACCAAATACATCTCAAATAAATTTTCTTGAGATTTAAATTGCTCCTTGCAAGAGCATTAACCTGAAAAATATAACGAAACCAGTTAATAATAACAACAAAAAAAAGACACCAATTGGACAGAGTATAAACTGCAAGGATTAGTTGTGAGGGATGCAACACTGCACATCAGTAACGTATTATTAGACAATTGTTTTGAACATCATGCATACGAATCAACAAAGAATTAGTAGGAAGCAAGTGAACACAACAACTCTGGACTAGTTAGATCTGAAGGATGCATACGTGAAGGGTTAAATTGAGGGTCATTCCCTGGCACGCAGTCCGGGATGGAAAACGGGGTGAGTAGTGCTCTTGCAACTATGTCAATCATCTCTTGGCATCCAAGTTGACGAAGTAACGAAACGAGTCGAGTCGGCGAGAATTAATCGGCTTTGTCTCGGTTTTATCTAGCAGGCCGAGTGCCACAAACCTGTGTGGACTGGCTGGGTCCATCACCATTTCCAGTGCCACGACCAGTCTCTCCATGTGCAGTAACTGCTCCTTCATCCGCCCCTTTTCCTCCTCGAATTCTTCCTCTACCTCCCGAACCCGTGCCCGAGCGTCCATCAGTGCCTGCTGCAGCCGATTGGTGGTGTTGTCCGCCTCTTCTCTAAGGGAGCACAGCTCCTTATCCTTGTCTTCCAGCAGACCCGTCAGAAGTTTAACCTCTCCAGAGACACGGCTGCCATTTTGAATTAGGTCCACCTTCTGCTGTACCTCATTCCACAGAAAGTCCATCTCCTTGGTTTTGGCTTCTAGCTGACTGCTGAGTTCATGTGCTTGACTGTCCCTGTGGTGTAGCTCTGCTCGTAATGAATCAAGATTTTCCTTGAGCTTTACCGACTCGGCCTCCATTTCCACAATCTGGGATGAAAGCTGATCCGAGAGACGACTGTAACCGAACTTCTCCTGTAAAAGTTTGCTCTTCTCTTCCTGTTCCAAGTTCAGCAGGGTCTTAAGCTGAGTAACCTTACTCTGTTCCTTGCTTAGGGCACCGTGCAGGTTTTTGACAAGCTCATTCATTTGGTTCCAGTCCTTAGACAACCTTTGAACCTGTACCTGAAGGTCCTTTAAAACAACACCTTGATCCTTTAGTTCCTCCCGAAGCTTGGCTCTGTCCATTTCTATAGACTTGAGCTCAGAAGCTTGCATCGACAGATATTCATCTCTGCTCATCAGTGCCTCGTGCGTTTTCACCAGGTTTTCTTTAAGCTCATCAATTTCCTTCTCTTTTTCCTTGAGCTGCGTTTGCTGATGGTCAAACGCCGTGGTCAGACGACTACAGTTTCCCTTCATTCGTTCCTTCTCTTTCTGCAATGTTTCCGATTCTGTTCTTATGCTCTCCAGTTCGTGGCCAAATTGACACAGTTTTTGAAGGAGCTCTTGTTCCGTTTGTTTGTCCTTCACGTGCCTCTCCTCAAGCCGTGCCAACCTGCCAAGAAGCTCGTCCTCTTTGGTTTTGTCCAGAGAAAGCCGTTCCAGAAGCTCCCCCATGCTCTCTCGTTCTAAATTTAGCTCTCGTTCCAACTGAGACACTTTACCAAGAAGTGTTTGCTCCCTGCCCTTCTCAACGATCGCCTCTTCCTCCTTAACATGCAGTTCAGAGGTCAGGTTCTGAATCAGGGCATCCTGAGCCTTCATCGTGACCGTGTTGTCCTCTAGTTGGACACACATCTCCTCCAACTTCTCCTCCAGCTGTCTCTGGAGCACCAGCAGCTCCTCCCCAGCCCTGGCTTCCGCCTCAGCCTCGTCCCGCATCCTGCCGACACACTCCCGCAGCTGCCTCACCTCCTCCTGGTGTTCCTCCTCCAGTTTCTTCCTCTCCAGAGCAGCACCGCTGCAGATCCGGGCCTGCTCCTCGCCCAAGCGCTCCTCCCCCAGGAGGTGCTGCCTGTGCACCTCCTGCTCCAGCGTCTGAACTCTGGCCTCCCACGCACCGGTTTCCCTGCAGTGCTGCTCCCTCTGCTCCTGCAGCTGGTGCAGGAGGCTGCGAAGTGTCCCGTCGTACCGAACCGTCGTTTGTGAGAACCGTTGCTCCGCCTCCTCCCTGGTACACAGCAACATTCTAACTTTGTACCCGACGATCATCCGTAGCCTTAATAGAGCTGCCAATACAACGACACTAGACACACTGGGTGAATTAACACAAATAAAGTCTGTAATGAGGGAGTCATGCATACAACGGAGGGCGTATTCTGTTCCATCACGCTCACACATATAGCAAAAACCAAGTCTGTGAGTGTAGAGGCACAGAGCATTTTGTGTTCAGACGCATTTTGTGTAGAGTGTAGAGCATTTTGAACAAAATGTATTGGGTTTCAAATGTTCATCATAAAAGGTGCGATGTAGGCAATTTATGAAAACACTATTTACACAGAGATAAAATCCCATCATGACGCCAGTTAGGTCAACGCACGAATTCAGTGGTCTATAGCGCTCTTGGGTATGCAGCCTTGGATAACCATAGCATAGTTGGGATTTAAAGTCATGTCACGAAGACCAGACTCAAACCAACCTTAACCAGTTTCACCTTTTAGGAACCACATATTAAAACAATCATTGGTATATCAGCACTGCACTATAAATATAATACTTGAATAAGTAATTCAATAACAAACTCTCAAGGCAAATCATTGGAAACTAAAACCTGCAGATACAAGACCCACAGTACGTGTGGGACCAACCCACCTAACACGCAGGACTTCCTGGTCCATTTTCAGCTTAAGTTCTGCCTCCAGCTGGTCTCTCTCGGCCGCGAGACGCTGCACGATGTTGCCGATCTCACGAGCGTAGTTCTGCTCCAGCTCCGCCTGCTCTCGCAGCCATCGCTGCTCCTGCTGGAGGTCACGGGTCACGCCCTCACCCTTGACCTTTAGCTCGCCCTCCAGCCTCTGCACCGTGAGGCGAAGCTGCTCCACCCGCGTCTCCGTCAGGGCCTTCTGTTCTTCCAGCTCGCTGATCTCCACCTTGTAGCCCTGTGCGATGTCCTTCCTCTCCACCTCCATGTTCTGCTTCATGAACTCTATCGTGCGTTCGTAGAAATTCACCTGTTAAAACGCACAGGACAGGTCAGCCCTCGCTGTGGCTACCTGGACCAGATATTTGCAGCGATAGTGTGCGACTCGTGTGACTACTATTTGCACCTTGGTCTCTAGCTGGATCTTCAGATCTTGGACTTCCTGTTGGTGTTGCTCCTTCAGCCGCTCCATGGCTAGTTCGGTTTCAATGCTCGGTGTAGGGGCCAGATTTTCCAGAGACCCCAGGGCTGTCCACATATAAAAGGAAAGTGTCAGAGACTCTCGTCCCGCCTTCACTGGGCAACGTCAGTTCTGCAACAGCTTACCATTCTTGTCACCGCCTTTCTTGCCCTGAGGAGATTTTCCCCTTTTCATTTCAGGGTCATCTACGAAGCAAAAAAAGTTTTGCTTCGGTCTGAAACATTTTCAAATCACTGCCATTTCATAATGTGAAAATGAGAACAATAAATAGCATAAAATGTACCGAAAGACAATTTCAGCAAAACATACCAGAATCAGAGTCTGTGGTTAATGTTCTGCGGCTTGACCAGGAGTGAATGGAGAAGCTCTCTTTGGTCCGTCTGGTTCTTCTGCCCAAGCCTCGACTCTTCAAGATTTCTATCTCGGAATTCAACTCGTCATTCCTGTCCTGCAACTCCTGTTACACACAAACTGAAATCAGTCATTCGGTGACATGGCAACATCAGACCATGCAAGTCAAACAAATACTACAAACTTAATGTTGAGGCAGCTCTGAAGCCATGTTAGAAGTTGAAAAGCCCAAAGTACACAACACGGGTGAGTAACTCTCCCAAAGAAATAACTTCTCAGCTGCCTGAATCAAAACACATTCTTGGAATTTTACCCATTTTCTTTGTTGCAAGGTGCCACAATCTTGTAACACTTTGTATATCACCCATGTATCAGCAAACCTGGCACATGCTCACATAACGCACTACAACCTCAGCATTGTTCAATTTTGTAGACATGTCAAGGTGCTGCTGTGTTTTGCATCATGTAGGAAGTCTCCTTTGTGTACTCTGCCAAAAGTCAAACCACAAAGCAGTCAGTGGCTGAAATAAATGTTTACCACTGTTCCAATTATACTACTGTGTGCTCAGCATTTCAGAGACGACTGCACAGTTCAATGCTGGACTTTCGCACATCTTACTCCTGAAGGACGGGACGGGTCCATCTTTGTGTGGCCCAACAGAAGGTGCACAACCTGCAAGTTTGTAGTATGTTTAATGCAAACAAGGGAGCTTTGAGCATTCCCGTGTGTAGTTGCTGGCTCTGGCTAAGCCATGGACCCAGTGCTCAACTGAGGAGTCTAACTTCACAACTACTGACAGCAGGAGGGTATGAGAAACAATTATGTGAATTTTCTGTCACATTAAACTATGCGCTTCATGAGTGACAGCTCAACTTGACATTAACCGTTCCTAAATCCTACGCCCACAGAGAAATTAGGCATGTCTGGCAAACCATAACCAACCAAGACAACTTTGTACTATGAAAGGCTTCAGGCATTTGACTTCCGTTAACGCAAGAGCTTAAATCACTAAATAATAGTGACACCACAGGAAAAATATACATGATGTGTTTAACCAACAGTCTCACCTCCCACTCCAGACACACACACACTCACACACTCACCCTGCACTGTAGTTCATACTCCTTTATGATCCCCAAGAGATGCTCTTCTGGGCTCAGTCCTGCGCCGTGTTGATCCACGTCACCATACTGTCATTACAACAAACAGTTAAACCGGCTCTTTGGCATAAACGTCAGTCAAAACCAATTCGAATTTGATCCATTAAAGCATGAAGAGCATCAATGGCAGACACGAGAGGTTTTCTTACCTTGTCCTGCAGAGCACAGTCTAGATCCCTCCTTAGTTTAGAGACGCTGCTTTCAGATTCAGTTAGCCGCCCCTTCAGGTCAGCGATCTCCTCCTCCAAGCGACTGTTCTCCTGTAGTGTCAGAAGAGCCTTCTGTTAACCCGACACTACCCCGCTCACTGAAACGTACACTCGCTGTGACCAAGTCTTCCAAACGCAGCACGGAGACACGGGAGTACGACTCGCGCACAAGGATAAGATCACAGGGTGCTGGTCTGTTATTAGTTCCACAAATTAACAAGGTAACAGCAGGGGGAAGAGCCTTTTCTTATAAGGCCCCCCAGCTTTGGAACAACCTTCCTAAATGTGTCCGGGACTCTGACACAGTCACAATCTTTAAATCTAGGTTGAAAACCCACTTATTTAGTCTAGCGTTTGATAATTAATATCCCCCTTAGATAAAGGTACAAATCCAGGGGTTCATAGACGAAGGGTTTTATGGTAGACTGGGGTGCTGGTGCTGTCATCCTGTCACTGCTCGTGGTCACTCAAGTTTGTTGACAGTGCAGTGGACGGATGCCATTGTCTCAGAATGCCCCCAAACCTATGTTACCTTCTGGTTCTGCCTTTTTTTTAGCTAGGCTGTAATAATTTAACTTAGTGCCGGAGTTGCTGCCACACTCCAGAAATGTTTATAATTTTACCTGTCCTGTATATGTCCTCATACAGAGCTAATTTTCCCTGTTTCATTTCTCCACATGGCTGCCCGCCTGCTTGAGGAATAATGAGATGTGGAGAGACAAGCGATCCATCCTGGCCGGCCACCTCCTGCCTAACCGGATGCCTACACCATGATGGACATTATTACATATTTTTCGGTCTAAATGGACATTATTGCATCTTTTACATTCTGTCTACATTCTGTCTATATTGTTGTTGTTGTCATGGTGACCGGTGTCGGCCAGAGGAGGATGGGTTCCCCCCCTGAGTCTTGGTTCCTCTCAAGGTTTCTTCCTCATGCAAAAACTAGGGAGTTTTTCCTTGCCACTGTCGCCTTTGGCTTGCTCACTGGGGGCTAGGACTCGGCACTTGTAAAGCTGCTTTGTGACAACAACTGTTGTAAAAAGCGCTATATAAATAAAATTTGATTGATTGATTGATTGAAGGATAAACGAACATTAACAGAAAAACGTTCACAGAATCAATTCACAAATTAGTAGACATATGGCTGCAAAATATTTCACCAAGACACCATAAACATATTCTTGGCATTATTCCAGCAGCCATTCTTCATACAGAGTAGGATTATATTTCCCTGTGAAGTGTACAGGTTAAAATGAGCTTTCAGTGTCCTTCATGTACAGGACTGGTAGCCATTGCTGTACAGATAAACGTAGCTCAAGTGATGAAGGACTGTGGTCACCTTAATGGCACTGGCGGCCTCCTCCTGTAGACTTGCTTCTCGAGCCCTGAGGAGCTCCACCTCCTCCTCTAGCTTGGCTTGCTCCCTCTTAGCCTGCTGTAACAGCACCTCGGTCTCCTGTTCCGCCTCAGTTCTCAGCGCGCTCAGCTTATCCCTGAAGTCCAGCTCCAGATCCCTGACGAGTGCAACGACCACGTCTCGTCTTACATTATTAAGCGTCAGTTAAACGGAGTGCGTAGTAGTTAAATTCTTACTTGATTTTAGACTCGTTAAGCGACTCCATGGTGGCATGACGATCATCGATTTCTCTGATGAGCTGCAGGTTACGACGGTCAATCAGTTCCAGGTCAGTCTTGACCTTGTCCCTCTCCTGACAGGCCTGATTTACCAGCCCACTGAAAGGGCAACAGATTACCATCTCACCAGGAGCATATTATTCCTATTGACCTATATACAACCATCTTATTCATGCCAGACAGTGTTGTTATAATTTCTTCCACTAGGTGGAGACAAATCACCATGTAAATGGTACTATTCACTACAGACATTCACCGAAATGACAAGTGTCTAAAACGCACTGTAGGAACTGGATCTCGTCCTTGTAGGAGATGAGGGCAGCTTGGTGGATGCCGTTGTCACTGACCAGCAGCTCGTTGTCCAGGGCGAGAGCAAGTTCAGCCAGGCTCAGCCGCTCTTCTAGAGGAAAGTCCAGAGTCTGGGCAGAGAAGTTAGTGGATAACTCAGGAGCTCAGAGACAGTCGCTTTGTGGTAATCGTTAGACGAAACCTTCACAGGGGCAGCATAAACTAAAGGCTGAAGGACATAGATCTCATTTCATTATAAAAATTATACTGCTAACAAAACCTTTGCTCTCGTGTGCGTGTATAAAAGAAAGAAAAAACACACGCCACAGTCATCTGAGGACAATTTCTAGCAAGAACAGCAGTGATTTCCCAGATTACCTTAAGAGCAACAAATGACATACAAAAAGCATACGTTGATTGCAAATGCCAATTAATTTTGGTTGTCGAATTTTCGATGTTATAAATATTGTGAAGCATGTAAATAAAAAGTATTATTAGTATTACAAGTTCTTGGTGATATCTAAAGATTCTACCCAACAAGTCCAACTTCTCTATAAACACCATTATCAAGGGTCTCCATTTTCTCTTTAGCATCCTTCACAGTACACATGACATGGTACACTGTGATGTCCCACTCGGTGTAGTGCTGTATATCTGCTGATTTATTCAGAAACCATCTGATCACCTGTTCTAAGACGTAAGATGAAATAAGACTTAAAGAACAACTTCATCAAACTGTGCTCATTCTTCCTGCCTGCCGCGTGGCAAGCGACCCATTTCTCACCTGTAAGATATCCTTGCTGTTACGGATGCCTTCCTCGGTCCAGAGAGCAGCAACTTTCTCTGGGCTGGAGCAGCCCGAGCCGTCATCCAGCCGGGAGAGCAGCCTCTGGCCCACCGTGGCGGAGAGCAGCGAGGGTGAAATGGAGCGGACCGATCGCTCCTCAAATGCCTGAGAACACACGAGGAAGGATGGGATAAACCAAAGCAGCAGTCTTTCTCTGGCTCTCCCCAGCAGCTAGGAAAAGCGCTTAAACAAAATACAAACCTGCCTTCAACTTCTCAGTACTATAGCAGGGTTATGTCCATCTAACTCTAGACAATATCAGCCTTGAAAGGGCACTGAGACTCGGTCATAAGTATTAGTTCACAGAACACTAAAAAAAGCCCTGGTGTTGTAACATTTAAGCTAGCTTAGACTGATTTCAGCAACAATCCCCACATTCAGGAGGCTAACGCTCACCTAATATGCACAGGTGACAGATAAACTATCTGTCTATAATTTCAGAAAATAATGTAATATGACTCTCAAACATGAGAAGATTTAATTGAGAAACAGGAAGATTTGAGAGGGAATATCATTTGTGTAATTTATCAGTATGAATAAGTCACCTCAGGAGAGTCCAGACTGCTATCTCTGAAAAATTCAACGTTGTCTCTAAATCCCAATGTCAATAACCTTAAACCAGGTAAAAATGCTGAAGCGCAATACATTCTGTCTCAATGACACATTACTTAAATTACATAAAAGAGAACCCCATTTCTCTTTTATGGGCAGAGATCTAAAACACAAAAGAAGCTCCACCTTCCAAGTTAACTTAATTGCTTCCAGCATCCACAGCCCTCAGTTATTTGGCTTGAAACTAGAGAAGCTTAAACAATCCTATTCAGCAGCCAGATAAGTAGCTGTCCATGTTATCTGCCTGCATAAAAAGGCTGCTAAAAACCTCACATCTATGTATGATGCAAAAATATTTGTGGTTATTTAATGGATAACAAAAAAAAAACAAAAATGCCACAAAAGGAAAGATATGTGATGGACCACACAAATGTTTGTGAAAGTCTTTGTATGTGCACCATCACAGCCTAAACGTAAGTAAGTAAGTTTTCTATGCAGGATAATTTACATTCACAAACTCACAAACTTTTATACATATTGAAATTTTAATCAGAATTAGTCGCATGTGTCTCATAAGTGCAGTTTTAGTGACAATCAGTGATATTTCCAGCGGCTGAAACAACATTAGTGAACAAAGGCGGGAGTTCAAACTACTGGAGCTGCTTCTCCTGACCTGTGAGAGAGGACGCTGGGGTCGGGTAGGCGTGGACACGGCTGGGGCTCCAGGCAAACCTTCATGTTTCAACAAACCACTCTGGAACTCACTCAGACTGACTCTGCCATCCTGGTCTCTGTCCAGTTTCCTGAAGAGGGCATCTAACTCCTGTGATGAAACACAAGTGGATGGTGTTCAGAAAGTCAAAAATATCAGATCAGTTAGAAAATAAATTGCATTGGTAAATAAAATATATATATATTTTTTCTGAATTATTATGAATGTTATTATGAATGTTACTGAATGTTATGAAAGGGATTTGGTGATCTAGCACATTATTTTAACCAAATACAGGAAGGACTGCAGCAGTTTTGCAGTAGGGGTACAGGCTGGGTTCTGGAGTCTGCACCTGAGCTAACTTCTCTAAAGAATGTAAAGTTGGGGGTGGGAACTGTGTGGTCAGCTCCACTTTCCACAAATATGAACTGGAGCTCCACATTAGGGAGTAGCCTTGTAGGGGAATTCCTGTGAGGGATAATTACCAGTAGAGTGAGGAGTGAACAAAAACGTTATTTTGTGAAGAAACACTGATGGATATGCCAGACTGAGCATTCTGAAACCCAGGGATTACACATGTAGCACTTAACAACATTTTTTTTGTGTCATTCACTGTATTCAAAGTGGACTGTGCTGGTTAACTCGGTGTGATGGTACCTCAGATTGTAGATCTTTGAGGCCGATGTGTTCACAGACCAGTGACAACTCCTTCTTGTTAAGCGATCCTCCAGAGCCAACTCCTAGCTCCTCCCACACTGCCGTCACCTCTCCATCTGTCACTTCCTGGGAGGGGCCAGTGGAGTGACTGGGACTTCCTGAGCTGTCTGGCTTCCAGCGCTTTAATTGGCCTACAGTACACCGACCACGTTTATATGAACAGAGATATACACAGTCAAGCAGCGTTCTCCAGACACAAGGTGACAGTTCGGCTGAGTGTTTTCATGGCCTCTGTACTGTTCTTACTGCTCACATACACTACACTGAGAATAACATATTGCCTCATTAGTTAACAGGTCACCGGGTTTGATACGTGCTGTCTGACAGTACATTTACATTCTCAGATGGCCTTATAAATATAACAATAACATTAATAGTAAAATATTCTGATGAATTTAAACAAAACACAAAGAGTAAAGTTATCAATCACCTTGTGCCTCAAAATAGTACTGAATGGAGTGTTTGCTACTCCCGGGGTCTTCATCAGACTTCAAGCTCTGCAAGACATGATGCAGTTTTAATTTCTCCCTTTAATAAAAGGATCATACAAATCATAACTGCTGTGTTAAAAGGAGGTTTTGGTGTCCCAGCAAAACACATCATCACACGGCTCTTGTGTCTATTTGTTAAAAAAGACAGTAAGATGAACAAACACAGCAGTAATTGAACAGTGAGTGATGACCATAAAGCATTTCAGCTGTCAGACTGTGGTTTCATCCTACAGAATGAAGTAGCACTTTCCAGCAACAAGATCTCTGCCCTCCAACTGCTAAAGGGCTTGTGCACTCGTTCCAGTGAGTGCATGAAGGTCTCTCTTATGACACCTCACAACTTGTAAAAGCGTAAAAAACATAACTCTACCACGGTATCTCTTAGAGGTCTTGTGCAGTTTGCTCTGTATGTCTGAGTTCTGGGTAAAGAGTGTAGATCCTCTTTATTGCACTTTTGTGTGCTGCTGTTTTTGGCTTCTGAAGTCGCTTTTCCGCTGCTCGTTAACGGCTCGTCGTTTCTCAACTCTAGTCACCTCCACCCGCTGCACCTGGGAACTTTGTTTCTCACTGCAGACAGCACTCCCTACACCAACAGGGTCTCGCTGGAGTTACTGAACCCTCCTCACATATCAAAACAGCATCCTGAACAGATTCTACAAATGTCTTGTTGATTACAAGAACAACTGCAACACAATATGAAATGGCAACAACAGCTCTAGAAAACAACATAAATACAAGCACATGGCGCAATAATAGCACTAAGTAGCTAATGTTATCTGCGAGCTCACACAATCTGATGCAGTGTAGTGATGACTCTCTCTGACCAATCAGTATTCTACTGTGTTTATGTCATCTTTCCGTATGGACTCATCTTGCTTAGAAGCTCAATGGAGACAACATCAAGAAAGTACCAGGTACTATATACAGATTTTACCAAAAACGCTGAGTAGAATCAAGCTGAGCCCAACTAGTACCATGTAGTAGACCTGTACGTAAATTTCCTGCAAAATTTATTAAAGGGCAAATATTACTAAAATCCATATAATAAATTACAAAAACAGGAAAACACGTGTATAGTATCACAAGGAGACTTTGTCAATAGGATGCACAGATGAAATCAGCCTTTATAAATATGTCACAATTTAGTCTGCAGCAGTAAGTGATCAAACACAGGCTCCTGAATATGGGACAAGCAACAGTGGATTTGCAGATTTATTTACTGAACAATATTACATAACTGCTTACAAACTGCATTTCAGCAAAGACCACAGCGCTCTTTGTCTTTTCTGTTTCAATCTCTCTTTCCTCCCTCTCTCTTCTCATCATTCTCTCTGTGTGTCTGCTTCTCTCTTTTAAATCTGGGTAGTTATTTGGAGAATATAAAGTAGGATCTTAAGACTCTAACAAAAGTGACTTCACATATTTGACACAATAATAATATTGCTTAAATTAGTTTAAAATAATACAAAAATGCTGTGTGTGGTGTAATATTATTGACTGAGGCTTTAACATAGACAGGGACATAAACAGCTTGTCAGGAACTGAAGAGGTGGGAAGCATGTCATATTTGTAAGAAAACAGAATCTATCATAACAGACTATGAAGGTCTGTGTAAAATATTTACCGGTGCCAGATCACATATTTACATAACAAGAACAGTTACTCCCATGGACATTCCAGAAGGATTATCTGTGATCAGAGCTATGGCACAACTGAACTCCTCCCCACACGGAGACAACCGTCTTTGCCCATAAAGTCTCAGATATGCTCAGTTTCAAGCACTCTGGGGAAACTACGCAATCACACAGCACGGAAGCTCTGTTCATAATAGTGACCCTGCTAGACATGTTGTCTGTTCAAAAGAGCGTTCTGAGAGAGAGGTTTTGGCTCTGTAGGGTGAGACACAATGTCTGGCGTTGCAGTCAGATGTAGAGAAGAACTCATGTAAAACTCTCTGAGTGTTGGAATAGTCTCCGCTGGCTGGGTTACATAAAAGTTCTGAATATTTCAAAATGAAGAGAGAAAAATGTGTTCCTAAAACAACTCTGCGAGAAGACGCTTTAGACCCAGTTTCAGTCAAATGCTGTCCATACTTGGCTCTCTGCTGCCCACTCTTCCACAAGCAAGTTGTACATTATTTAAGACCTATATGAGCCGTCAACCTGGACGCCGCCCATACCAGCAAAGCAAAACACACCAAATCGCTGTCTGACACGTAGCCATACATGCACTAAAACACATGCTGGCTCAAATAGGGCCTGGCAAACTGTTTTATAAACACCAGACAAACGGTGCCCCCTGCCAACATAAACTCAGCACAAGCTTTAATGTAATTGACTAAACTCATTGCAGGAAGTCTTTGTGCTGAAAGAGATCCATCTAGCCATGACCTTCCTACAGACCACTGATTTACACCCTGAAAAACGCACTTAACAAATCTGCAAAGCGGTTTCTCCCCTGCCTCTCTCACAGACACAGATGGGTTTTAAACAACTGCTACACACAAGCATCTGTTGCCACAACCACAAATGTGGTTTTTTTACCTGTAGTGTGATGGCAGTATGTTAACTCATCTATACATGCAAATAAAGAACAGCTATAGCATCCAGTTTTTTCCAAGAAAAAAATTACTGAAGGAAAAAAAACAATTCAACAAAGGGGTGTCTATTAACTAACCGACTACAGACACTAAGTGAACGAGACCATTCGTTGATCCTACGCCAAACGTAACATGGGGGCTGGTGAAGGTTGAGGTTGTAGAAGCTGCAGCCACTTGCACATTCCTCGCGGCCAGAGACGCAGACGGCAGCGGGACTCACACTCCCTCAGTGCTGGGGACACTCAGTGACTCAGGCATTCAGTGCTCTGATGGTTCTGTGCAGCTACAAACAACTCTAACAGCAATACCGAGCACCAGCGAAGCAAATTATGAACTATGCTTTGAGACCTTTGTAAATGGCATGTACAGTTCCCTGCTCAGAGCTATAATCATGCAGTCTGTGATAGGCTGAAAGGTTCCTATATGAAAACCTCATGTTCTTTTTTAAAAACTGGATTTCTTTATTTTGTGTGAAAGTCAGCTATGTTACCTCAACACTCTCTAGAGAAGTGGAGCGTCTGAGCTTGGCTCTCCTGCCTCCGGGACAAGGGGTCGCGTCTTGGTCCGCTCTGAATGGAGGGGAGTCTCCAGAGCCGTTTGCTGTCAGCAAAGATGATGCCTTATCAGGCCGTGACTTACGTCCGTAGCGTTTGGTGCCTTTCACAAACTTTGGTTTCACCTCCTCCGGGACTGCTAGGGGCAGAATGAAAATCAATTAACAATAAAGAAATGACCAATTAAGAAGAGACGAGTAAATATGCAAGAGTAGAATAAATAGGATTGGCAATCACATAGACACCATAATTCTACTTAATTATGTAAATAATATAGCTAATGTTAGAGTTCCCTGTATGAGTACTCTTTACAGACACGTAACAGATAAAGTCCCTCCAACTGCTTCTTTCATATGATTATAGTAAATGATCCCACAAAACACACTTCAACATCATCTTCCTAAAAAGCAAGGGTGACCCATATGTGTGCCAAGAAGGTGATTTCACCGTATTACACATCTGTTGATATTACAATAACTTAGTCTAAGTCATAAAACATATAAAGTTTTAGTATCTGGAGGAGGGAAAAGGCCCTTCAAACACTCCTTGACACCCTTAGTGAGGTGTTTTGTGTACCTGGCTCTAGGTAGCTGCTCTCCTCTTCCGATGTCGAGAGGTCCAATGATCTGGAGAGGACAGCCACAAATCCCTCCTTAAATTCTTCAAAATTTACCTGAAAAAAAATATATATCACCAATAATAATGATCAATGATAAATGATAAAATGGGCTGTATTTTCACAAAGCTACAACTGCAGAAGGTTTTTTGTTTGTTCTCGTCGAAGAAAAGTCATGGTGATGAACTTGTGTATCTCACCCTTGCAAAATGCTGTGGTCCCAGAAGACTGTCCAGCAGAATTGGGAGGTGTGCGTCCAAACTCAGCTTACAGCACAGTGCAGTGAGCTCTTCTTTGTCAAGGTAGCCAGTGCCTGTAGTATCACAGCTATCAAACTCTTCCTTTAGCTGGGCCACATAGCGGTTCTGTTCGTCCTCATCCATCGCGCTACATACTGCAGAACCTGCTGGACCTGTAAGCAAGGTTATATCATGGTAGTGAAGTACACGATTATAACTACTGTTAATTAAAATCAATACCTATCAATAAATCAAGGGTGTACGACGACTTTTAGACAACACTTTAAGTGGAAACCTACAACATCAGTTGGCAAACTGGAGCCACGTTTCATAATGATCTTAGACCTGCTTTAACCAAGACTGCAGTTTGCAAGACCACCGTCATTTAACCATCCCCATTATTTCCCTCAGTCTATATTCACTATCAGAGCTAGTTAGTGACCCCTGACCACCACACACACACACACACACAGAGAGAGAGAGAGAGAGAGAGAGAGAGAGAGAGAGAGAGAGAGAGAGAGAGAGAGAGAGAGAAAGAGAGAGAGAGAAAGAGAGAGAGAGGTGATTGCTGTAGTACATATATACAGACTACATGTAAAGTCTAAACGTTATGCTATGTTGAAGTAGGTACAATCTTCTGCCCTTCCTCTCTCCTGCCCGGGGTTAGATAGGTAGACCTGCAACCTTCACCATGGGAACGGGCAGTATACCCAAACAAAGACTCACCGGGCTGGGGGAAGTTCTCCATGCTTCACCATCAATACGGTTAACTATACTAACTAAACTATTATTCTCAAATGACACACAACAGATGCGAGGGCGAGCAGATTTAGAAAATATGCGCACGTAGTAATGTGAAAAGGGTGAAATCCAAGTGGATCCTACCGTCTCAACTGCACACGGCCGCTAGTCCAGTTCAGTCCTCCACGTTGTTCGGATAACACACAAGTCATGTGAGCGAACCTCTTCACCCGCTGAAGGACATGCACAAAAGTCATCAGATCGGCGGCAAACACACACATTTACACTACAGACTGTACAGACTGTACGGGGAGGATCTTACTGGACCCCGTCCGTGCAGCGGTTCTCTGCCTGCAGCACCAACTAGGTGCTCGCTGCTGTTTTGCAGCCCCTACCGGCCAGGCGGTTGAATTTGGGGGGGGATTGTGAACAGGGGTTTTATGAATAACAATATAACAATACATGTTAATGAAGAACGGGGTAATAGTGGTCTGATTTATCCAGATGAACTGGTTAGATGTTATCTGATGTCCCCCATGCGTTCACTCAGCTCTTTGATGGTTCTCAGCTTTCTTGTGATCTCGGTTGCATCATGCTTATAAATATTGTGGCGTGGTGTAGGAGGGAGGAGTCAGAAAGCGATCCATTTTGCAATATAAGCACCTTTATTTATATCGCCTTGGCAACGTAATCACGCTTGGAGACGTGAACACGCAGAACAGACTCAACAACACATGAAACATGAGGGCAGGTCATCAGTACCGTAACATCACACACACATGGCAGGTAGACTCACACAATGTATAACTACTTAAACTAATACAGGGTGACTTAAACTACATAACACACACAATCAAACACATAACCAATAAATACATGCACAAACATTACACATAACAGGAACAATACCGGAGCCGCAGGGGCTCATGGGAAATAGCGCCGTCCCTCAGCGGACCGACGCTACAATATTATGTTTCATCTTCTCTCCATTCCGATTCACAGTACCTACGTTAACATTCACTATAAGTTAGACCAGCCTGTGACTTCAGTGTAGGGTTGCCACCAGTCCCGGTTTTCCCGGGACTGTCCCGGTTTTCACGTCGCTGTCCCGGTTTTCCCGGGCTGTCCCGGTTTGTCCAGGTGTTACACCAGATTCTGTTACCGTCGAGTTTTGTGACCACAGGGGGCGCTATTTCACAGTTTCTGTTCACAGACACGAGCGCGAACGCTACGTACGCTACACTGATGCGCTTTCTTCTTTTGTTGGCGTCCACGAGCTGAAAGATGACCGATGTTTGTATTTACATTATCATCTCTTAATCGCATAAATGTACAAACAAGAATGTTTAGTTACATCATTTTACAAGCTTCATCGTATGCAAGCTCTGTAAGATGCTGTCATTATGAATTGTATTTCTGCCCCTTTTGGATAAAATGTGTAGTACTAATATGTGATAGCTACAGTTTGGTCTAACAAAAATAACTTTGTCTCAAACGTGGTTCATATTTGGCCTTGAATGATAATGCTGCCTCTACTCAGCCAGAGATGCCAGGTGTTGTCAGCCAAATCTGGACCAAACACATTTACCAGACACAATCACCAAACACGGGCCATATGTGTGGCAAATTATGGGCAAGATCAGAGCCAAATTTAATAGAGTAATAGAGCTTACATAGAGTTTCGAGAAGCATCTCATTCACAAACTAGTCACGCCCTGGGGGAGTGGTGAAGTTGAGTAAAAGTTTAGGATTTTCGGTTCCCGCCCCCATATCCCCATCCCCCTGAACTTCGTAATTATCCTGGACTCCATATATTTCCAGAACATATTATAAAATTTAGAATTCCATCTATTTTCCATGCCTGGAAAACAAATCCATTGATTTTCAGAATTTTCCAGGATGCATATTCACATGTTCAAATCTTATTTTTCTTTTAAAAAAGCAACAGCAGTGTACACAAAGAAAACAAGTAAAATGTGCATGTCAACACAATAAACCAAGGAACAGAGACTAAGATCATCAGACTAAGTTATTCAGTTCGCTGCTGGTACACTATACTTCTCTGTCTCCAGCAAGATGAATCTGCCTTTTAATCCATCACTCCATTTCCTGATCTGTCCATGTTCCAGTTAGGACATTTCTTCTTCTAAAATGAGATACAGCAGAAATATTGTTGTGCGGGTTTCTATTCTGTATTCTATAGTTGTTAGACGTTATATATTTTTGTAGCCTTACATTGATCGGACTGCTTTCCACAACATATGTTGATGTAACAGAATGTGATGTTACGTTACAGAAACAACTCCCAAAAGTTTAACTGTGATGGGTGGTGCAGAACACAATGCAGACACTAGCAGACTAAATAGGTTTTTTTAACAGAGGCATACGCAGACAGGACAAAGGTAAAAACCAAATTAGTAGCAAAGGCCCAAATACAGAAACCAAAACCAGAGTCAAAACAATCCAGATCAAATTCACGGTACAGCAATCAAAGGCAAGCAAAGGTACAAGAAGGCAAATACAAAAGATAAAACCAGAGAGAATTTGATATTCAGAATATAAACACTCAGTATGCTTTCTACTGGTTTTGGCAATACTTTGCAATGAAGTGATGCAGAATCCAGGTATATATGGAGGTGTGGTAATGTGGAACATGTGTGATTAATAATCAGTGGAGGAGGTCTGGTTAGCTGGTGCCAGGGATCATTCATGCAGCACAACATGCCAAATCACCTGCGTCTCTTGTATTCATATGTGGTTAGATGCAATCTTATATCTGATTACTCTAAAGCATACAGGGTACAAAAATGATTTCTGGAGCCTCGACAGATAAGCAGGTCTGCTTTTCAAGTACAAATTATATGAGCAATGGCCAAAACAATGGCCATTTCAACTACTACTACTTTTACTACAACTAATAAATAAATAAATAAATAAAATAAAATAAAAACCTACAAAACCACACACACTAACAAGAATAACCATTAGCCCTTTGAGGGTGAGGTTCTTAAATACACTACTACTTTGGCACTGATTAAGGAGTACAATTAATGTTTGGTAAATTGGTAAAAATTAGACAATTATTGGAGAAAAGTTTTGGGTAGATGTATATAAAATCTGCTTAATAATAACTTTTGGATTGCAACTTCAAACCAGGAAACGTGACGTGTATTCATTGAGTTCAACAGTATGACAGTATGATTTTATGCCAGTGATGATGACTATGCACAAAAATCCACTTGAGCTGGTTCCTTGTCAAACAAGATTGTATGGGAAGAGATGAATGTTTTCTATGTGAGGGCGATAAGGTTAAGTCGCGCAGGTCAGACACAAGGAGCAAAATCAAGAAAACCGCAACAGCGAGAGCAGAGGAACAATAATTGTGGGGTCTAGCACTAATCGATTGTTCTGGTTCTGGTAGATTGTTCTACCCAGTCTTAATCTTTAAGGTATTTCATCTTATTACGAAGCGAGCAGAAATTTCAGACGAAAAAAACCGCGCTCAAAACAGCGTAATTTAGGGAAGTTTCATGTTCAAAAAGCCAGAGCCTGAATCTGAACCTGTAGGCAACATGTAAAAGCAAAGGGAAGCAAAGTTATCATTTTGACCACGCCTCCGTGAGAGAAGACCACGCCCCTTCTCCCGGTCCTGTTTCAGTCCCTACAAAATACAAGTCACAGGCAGCTGAACAGAAATACGTTTTGTGCTTGTTTGAGATCCTTCTTTTCGTTGTGTTCCAGATCTAGCGGTCGGTTAGGTAAGCGTATTCAATTCAATCCGAGCATACAACCAACTGAAATGTGCGGTCTAGTTTGTAAGTTTAGTCGTAAGATTTTAGTTCAGGCTAACAAAATCCAACGTCACTATGTGTCATCATATTAAGGCATCGTGCACTATGGCATCTAAATGCATAACGTGGTACTGCATAAAGACAGAGACATATGTCAAAACAGTTCTCAACATTTCCTATCTTGGGTTTTTTTTGTAATCCAATGCAACCTTGGGTCAGCATTAAATCCCTTATTTGGGCTTTTCAAAACCCAAAGCTAAAATCTGGCTCAACTTGGTTATGATTATGTTTATTAAGTTGACACTGCATAGGATGGTGTTAACCAGTTAAGGACCAGCGAGCAGGTAAAAATTTGTTGGACATCTTTAAAGCAGAAACTTGTACAAATCTCGTAAGGACATGTATGAATCTGGCAACGTCTTATGAGCAGTTTGTGAGGTTAGAAGCTTTTCTTTTGAAGTAATTTATTAGAGATTTGTTTAACTACAGGTGGCAGTTGACTGCTAATTCAATTTCATGCTCTGGTATAACATCTTCCACAGAAGCAGAATCAGAATAAGAACATATAGCTTTAACCTGTGCGTTGTCCAGACTAAAACACTATTCGGACTGATAAGAAATCACGGCATAAATGACGCATTAGTGTCATCTCCAAAAAATAAATAAATAATTTAATTTTTTTTTCTGTTGTATATTTAGCTTATCAACTAAATTATTTACTTTATAACAGTAAGTTTATTGAGTTTAGTGTATTAAATTTTGTTTGTTAAATTTAGTTTAGTTTGAAAATTAGCTGGCTACATTTTAATAACACGTATATATGTTACACAATGACCTAAAACTCCCATGATTTGCCATTGTTGTATACTGGATACTACACTGCAGACTACAACAGTATGCAGTATATAATATATGACTGCAGTATGTAGTAGGCTTTCGAAGAGCCTCCAGAATAGCATCCTCATGTCCCTAGTTAACTACTTCCGTGTAGATGTTGCAGGACGAACTACGTCAGTAGCAGCATGCTGGAATAGAGTCATTTCAGGACACCGGAACCCAAATAGGGGCACGAACACCCATCGCATACAAGCTAGGGACGTAAACAAGCCGCAACAGTGCCCTCTAGCGACTGACTTGTCTCATAACACCTACAAAGATTATTTCCAGCAAATAACCAGCTAGAGATATCTACATGTAGTTGAGGGTATTTAGCTGTGGGGGTAGTGATTGAAGGTAACGTGTTTGGGGTAGTTCATGAGAGGTTGTGGGGGTAATTTTGGTTGAGGGTGATTGGCTGTGGGCTATTTGTGGCTGAGCAGTATTTAGTTGTATTGGCAGTAGTGATTGAAAGCTGTTGTGATTGAAGGCTGATGGGGTCGATGTTAAGGGACTGTGGGAGTAATTGAGGGGTAATTGGCTGAGGGGTTATTTATCTGTTTGGTTTGGGGCTATTTGGCTCTGGGAGTAATTTAAGTTGAGGTGTGGATTGATGTTGGAGTGATATTTAGCTGTCGGGGTGGTTGTGGTTGAAGGTGGTAGTTGTTGAGAGATATTAGGGGGAGGGGGTCATTTTGGATGAGAAGTAATTGGATGTGTGGTAGTATATGCTGAGAGGTTGTTTAGCTGTCTAAATAGTTCTTGGGAGGGATTGAGAGAGAGAAGAACATATGTGCTTGTGTGCTGTGAGACTACATGACATCTAATAGAAACTTTTAAAGTTCTCATTACAGACATTGTGTTGTCATTTATCAGCTCTTGATGTAGACTGCATTAATATTAGTAAATGCCAACTTATAAAGGCTTTTAAATGCTCTTCAAAGACTAGATTAAGTATGGATGTGAAGAGAAGAATCCAGTCATTATTTTAGACTTTGAACAGTGATAATTTAATTGGCAAAATACACCTTTGCATGAAAAAAGTGTGGGTGGGTGACATGATGCTTAATTTTAATGTAATCAAATACAAATATTTATTAAAAAGTGATTTTTCTCCAACAAAAACTTAATGCAAATAATGCATACATGTAATGTTTTATGTAACTGTTTCATTTTTAGATGGAAGATGTTTTATTTTAGTTTTTATTGTAAGGTACACATGCAAAATGTCCTGTGGTGTGACTGTAATATAAATGAAGTATGAAATATAAACAAATAAAAAATGAATCAGTAACACCTGGAACTCTTTATAAATACTTTTGGCATTATAGCATAAATCTTTACTAAAAAAAAGATTTTAAATTGCACAGGACTCCTACAACAATAAGCACAGTAAACTTTTGTAATGAAAATTGTGTCATGCGGCATGACATGGATTGGCAGGTTTTTAAAACAGGCAGTTTGATGGGCAACTATAGGGGGGTCTTTTTGTCAATCGAGAACCAGGAAGTCACTAATATTTTTGCTTTGACGTGAAGGCCGGACAGTGAGTTTAAATCGTTTATTCATTTATCAATTTTAATAATTTCGATTAACGATTAACGATTTTTCTTCGTAATGTGGTGTGACGGTTCTATTTTGAAAAAAATGTAAAATATTATTTTCTAAAACTCACTTAACGTTAAAACTGTGTATTTAGAACATAGATATAATGGATAAATGGATAGAACAAATAGGGCTCGTGTGTGTGTGTGTGTGTGTGTGTGTGTGTGTGTGTGTGTGTGTGTGTGTGTGTGTGTGTCCCAGGTACTTCACTATGGGAGGCCAGTTGTCCATCAATGACAGTGTCCATGTGGTGATTGTTGGTGGTGGCTTTGGCGGAATTGAAGCTGCCCAACAACTGAAACATTATGGGGTGCCATTTATGTTGATTGATCCTTTAGACGCTTTCCACCACAATGTTGCAGCCCTGCGTGCTTCGGTTCAAAGTGGTATGTCAAACAGTACAACATCTTTATTATTAACTTTATATAATTATAATTATTGGAAATGGTTTGTACTGTGTCATAATGATGCAGCTCATATCTGGCGCAGTCACCTATACCTCAGCCTTTCCAAAGAGCTTCATTAAATTCACAAGTGTACCTTTAGAGATTGGCTCCCTCCATCCACACACACACGTTTCACATGTCAAACAGGTAATTCAAACAAGTTTGACAAGATTGACAAGAGAACATCAATATATGTTCACATTCCTGAATAAGAACATGGATAGCAGTTCTGACATTCTTTTTCTCTATTGTTACTTTTTATATATCTACTATATCTAATTCTTAGTTATATTAGTATATTTTATCTAGATTTTAGTTTATTGTAAATGATAAACAAATAACGCTGAGTACCATATTTTTGTTTTCTCCTTTTTTTCTTTTATTTACATCCCTCAGGCTTTGCTCAACAGACTTTTATTCCATACAAAGAGACCTTTGGGTTGAGTTTTCTGCGGGGCCGTGTCATACAGGTTGACACTACAGCGCAAGTTGTTGTGCTTGACAATGGAAAGGTACAGACTCTTGAATCTTTTACAGGTATCTTGTACTGTATACACAGTGATGAAAGATTGCATGACATTTCAAGATGTTTGTTTTAACAGGAGGTTCGTTATTCACACCTCATCCTGTGCACTGGGACCGATGGATCCTTCCCTGGAAAATGCAGTGCTGTAGATTCTTACCAGAAAGCTGTCCAGCAATATGAAGACATTGTGAGAGAGGTGGGTCTTCCTGTGTTCAATATTATGATTTCTGTTCTAGCAGTTATGCAGTTTTGTTTGGATCTTTGGTACAAGCTCGTGTTACCTTGGCCCTCTCGGTATAATGTATACCAAGGTAGATGAGCCAGGTTTATTTACTTCTCAGTGTATTGTGCTTTCTTAGATCCAAACATCAGACTCGGTCATTGTGATTGGTGGTGGAGTGACCGGGGTAGAAATGGCTGCTGAGCTGAAGACAGAATATCCAAAGAAGAAGGTAATTTTCCTGATTTCCTATCTGAACTTTCAACATTTGTCATTAATGTTATAGTAAATGGTATGTGGGTCCCAAAGTTACCGGTAATTTATGTGCACAATTAATTGATGAATTGCTATTGACCATAAATTGGATTAAAGAAATGAAGCCCAGCATGCATATTAAAACAACAAATTAATCAATCACTACACAAAGTCCAAACATGGTATTCTCGGAACAAATGCATGAAATAAATGGAAGTATTGAAGCTTATTTTATTTTAATACAGGTGATTCTTATTCATTCCCATGAGAACCTGGCTGATCCAGAATTGCTTCTCAGTGTGAGAGATCAGGCCAAAAATATTTTGCTGGAAAAAGGAGTGGAACTTATTCTAGGTAACTCCTCATGATTGCTTGTGTATGATTGTGTTCTTTAGCATATACGCATGTAGCACAAGTTCACTTACAGTTAAATATATATATTTATATATATATATATATATATATATATATATATATATATATATATATATATATATATATATATAATAGCTCATTTATACAGTTAAATGCAATGTGACTCAACTCAATTTTACTATGATTTTATGATGATTTATGATTTGACCTGAATTAATTTGTTGCTGTTTTAAATGTACATTTTTAATTTACACTTTGTTTTTGTTTTGTTTTACCTGTTAATGTGATAATAGGACAGAAGGTGTCCAATTTGAAAGAGCTGGAATTCAATGTGACTCGGAAGGGCACAGTGATTAAGACGGATAAAAATGAACAGATCACTGTTGATCTTGCAATTTGCTGTACAGGGAACAAGATCAACTCCGGTGCATACAGGGCCAGTCTAGGTTAGTCCTGTTGTCTGTGTGTATGTGCACCTTGATGTTTGAAGTTGCATTTTTTTACATTTGTCAAACTAAATAATACACTTAATACATCTTTTGAAAATGGATTTTTGTAGGTGTAATTAGAGGTGTCAATTCCAGGTTCAGAGATTAAAAGTCCTCACCAGGATTTTGCTCAGGCTTCCTGGATTGTGTTGATTCCACTAATTTTACCTGGATTGCTAATTAGAAAATCTAGCAAGCTTGAGCAAAATCCTGGTGAGGGCTTTTAATCTCTGAACCTGGAATTGACACCACTAGGTGTAATAAAGGTCCATGTCAAATTCTAATAACCTTCAACTGTTTCAAAATTTCTTTCAAAGTGGTGTTTTTTCTATAACGTTTATTGTATTTTTTAAGACACTGGCTGCTACATCAGTGGTAAAATTTCAAGACTTTTATCTACCATTTTATCTGAAATTAATATTTTTGATTATTCTACCATGCATGTAGGACTTTTTTTTTTTCTTTTTTTTTTTTTCTTACATTTTTAAAAACTACAAATTGCTAAATTGTTGGTGGTTGTGGAACAAAAGGAGCTTCCCTCTCACAGTAAGCGTGCTGTGGTGGTGTTTACTTGTATTAATTCAGCTGTTCTTGTTTCTCCCCATGGTCCAGGTGGGTGTATGGCGGAGAATGGGGCCCTGAAAGTAAACGAACACTTGCAGGTGGAAGGGTTTGACAACATCTATGCTGTTGGGGACTGTGCTAATGTCAATGAACCCAAGATGGCTTATCATGCAGGTCTCCATGCAAAGGTGGCTAGTACAAACATTATTAACATGCTGTCTGGAAAATCACTGACATCATACCATACAGGTAACCAAGCACACCTCACCTTGCTCTTGTTACGACACATCATTCATGTCTTTAATGGTTTCTAGCTGTGCATATCTTGTTAATGACCAATTTACTTTTAATAAATAAAACGTGACACTGGGATCTTTCCCGTTTTCTCGTAGGAAATCTAACGATGGTGGTGGCCATGGGAAGAGATGACGGAGTGGGCCAGTTTAACGGCTGGCAGATCCCTCGCTTCATGGTTGCGATTGGAAAGAGTCGGGGGCTGTTTGTGTCGAAGAGCTGGAAACTGATGGGCCAGACCCCCCCCAACTAGGAGGTGGCAACAGACACTGCTGATGGATAATGAAGTACTACATTTTTGCCGGGGGGGGGGGGGGGGGTTGGGGGGCGTTAGAGACGTCTAAATGAGTCAGTGATGATTTTCTTCACACAGTTCAGTACAAATAAATCCAGTAATACAGTGTTTCACCGTGACTCGTAATGGCCTTTTTGCACCAAAATAACCAAAGTGATTACTTCTATTTTGGTACAGTGAAGAATTGGTTTAGGTTAAAAAAAAAAGAAAGAAACGGGAACAGGGATCAAAGTGATGTTTAACTCTACGATTTATTGGCTAGGACCTCTCCAACTCTTGTCTGAAAAATGACAGGAACGCTATATCTAGGTGGAGTCAAAATGACAAATCTAATTGAATGTGACATGATTGTCTATAACATTTTATATAGTGGAAATAGATTTAGAAACAGTTGAAGCATCCTATGGGAATATTTACATAATATGTACATACTTGAAGGAACTTGATCTTGTTTCTAAGCAGGATGCAGTGAAATACCTAATAGGCAGTGTAGACTAAAGCTAAATCAGGAGACATCTGTGAGTGCATTTACAGGCACTTAACAATCTCATAACTGCGGAAAATGAGATTTTGTCAGTAATCCGATCAACGTGTTTTCTATGTACTTGGGTGTTCGGATAATGGGGAAATTCTGGATTTACACGAGACGGGCAATAATCAGATTGCTAGTTTGCAACCAGCCAGTAATTGCACAGAATGATGTGACGTACACTTCAAGGTTCCTGCCGTGGCTTTTTGTAAACATGGACCCATTTTACCAGTATATGACTATCTCTGTATTTTAATGGATATTAATTATGTGCAATACTGTCATTTTTGAAGTTTTCTCTATGGTGATGCAAATATCTAAATTAGCCTTTTTCACAGAGTGTTGGTCCTGCATTTAATTCTGCTTGCTGCTTCTGGGACGTGTCTGCACTCTATCCAGTTATGTTTGTGTGCATGCAGAGACTGAGAAATCTGGGAGAAATCGGAGAAAGGATGTAGATGTGTTGAGCAATCAGATTACTGAGCTTAAAATGTCTGTATATTGAAATGTCAGCAAGTGGCATTGTGACGGTCTTGGTAAAAAATAATTAGCTTTCTAAATGTACTTAATTTCAATTGTAGGATATATTGTACAATTACATTACTGTATCTGTTATGGTGTATGTTACCATGTATGCTACTTTCATTAAACTCAAATGTTTATATTTAATATAAAATATGACATTTTGTATCATAATCTTTTGAGTAAAAGTACACAATAGTGTCATTCAATTTCTCACTTGGATTTTATCTGTAGTCTCAGTGCTGGGTCTTGAAACCCATCCATTAATTGCCATAATTACTGATGTGCCTTTAAGAATATGGACTTTAAGATAATGCAACATGTTTTGGGGTGAGTCCTTGTAATTTTTACTTCCTAGTTGTACAAAATGACAGGTGTGACATTTGGGATATTTTATGGATGAGGGAAAGGTAAGCCTTTAAGTTTAATTTTCAGTTAATAATTTTCAGTTTATATTACGTTTGTATGTTCAGATTCTTTAATTTATAAAAATACTGAAATACTGGACAGTTTTAAGGATTTTATTGCAAATTGTACATTTTTTACTGTAGAGAACACTACCTACATATTTGATCATTTTCACACAAAAGGGAAAACCTCAGTGAAAGAGGAGAGGATGAGGGTGAATCTGATCTAGATATGTCAGATGAGGACGTACCAGAAACGGAGACTGAGGTAGAAATATCAGATGAAGAGCAAGACCAGGAGGAATAACATTGCCCTCTACGGGTCAGGAGTAAAATAGTAAGCTATAATATTTTCCAAACATTAGGCTACTCACATCCATTGTAACGCATTGAAAACATAAATATGTTAACAGAAACAATATCAATATAAATACTGCATCATTGTATCTATATTAACTCCTCTTACATATAAATTGTAGATTTAAGTTTTTTTAGTCTCTCGCAGATGTTTAACATGCAGGTAAACAGGAGTCTCTCCAGGCCAACAGTCACTGAATGATTTACCTTTTGGCTAAGCTAGTCTAAGGATATGAACACCTCAAAAAATTGATAATGACATTTTTTAGGATTAATTGGCTCATCCATGAATACAGAGTTAAACCTTAAACTTATTACTTTGTGCAACTTGGGAAGATAAATAAATCATTTTATATAGCACTATTCACTTCAGGGTGGTACTACGGCTCAATGGATCAGAAAAATTGTATTTGTTATTAATATTCCTAGTTCTTCCAAATAACTCCGTAGGGAAGTGTCCTTCACCTTTGAATTTTGGTTGTCAGGTGTTGGTGAAGGTGTAATGGAATTTGAGGCCATTGTTAAAGCAAAGGTATTGTGCAGTTTTAAGAAGGTTTCAAACTGAATTGACACTTGGGTTGTCCTGGTAATGAAAAGAGAAAGTCAGGTTGTAAAAAGGGTTGATAATCCTGTAGCAACTTTAACACTTGAATATATTTTCAATCATAATTGATCATATTAAATTGGGGCACAACACTGATTTACATGGAAAATTAATTAATTTACACTTGCTTGTTAACACATTATTTCAGTCTCATGAATGTCAGAATGTATTTTTCATCTATCAAAATCAATCTCAACTCACAGGTGTTAAAACTAAGCATATGTTTATTGGGTACACAGAGATGCATGAAAATAATACACCACGATTACACTAAAGACCAGGAGATTTGAGCTTTCTAAAATCACTATGGTACATCTAGCATGACACAGCAAAAAAAATTAACTAGACTGGATTCATGGGGCATGGCCAACTGGTAGAAGTTAGAAAGAAAAAGACAATTTTAAACTGGACAAACCAAGTTAACTCATCCAGTTTAGATGTATAAACAATGAAGTTAACTATTGACACTAGATGGTAATGTAAAACAGAGATGCTCTGTCTTATGACTCGTTGGCTCAACCCCGTCAAACTCTGTGGATGGCACAGAGGGACAGTGTCCATTTCCATCAGAACATCGAGATGGCACGGAGGGAGTGTCCGTTTCTGCCAATCTGTCTGCATGGCACAAAGAGAGTGTCCAGTTCCCGTAACGTTGCTGGATTGATCGTGCAAACGATGTGCACCAAAGACAGTGGCATGACTAGGCTTCTTCATCCATGAGGTTGGATTATCAGAGCTGACTTGGTTACAGAGTCAAATTCCCTCTTGGGTAGCCATTCACAACATCACAAACATCACAACTCACAGATTACATTAAGATAGCCATATATTACTTGCTGATTACCATTTCAGTGTGTGTGTGTGTCTATGACACTCCAGGCAGTAAAAATGAACTTGTGGTTACAGACTTATTTGGCACGTTAATCTATCAAGGGGTTATGAATATATTATTCCAGCCAAATTTAGACTCTACTAACCTCTAAGCTACCCCACAGAGTTGAACCTTAATTAATATGCTCCAAGACTCCATTACTATGCTCCATTGTTGGGCATTGTAGAGATATGTAGAAAACTAGCAGATCAGTATTTATTCTTATTACTCAGCAAGGCATACTGTATAGTGAAGAATTTGATCATTTTATAATGTTTGATTCTGATATAAAATTACAGAATGTTCAATAGGGGTATCTGATGTATCAGATCATACAGGCATACAATGACAAAACAACTGAACACTATATCCAAAACAGGGAAGACGTGAAAGCCAGCAGGTGGATCATCCTCCCTTTACATTGCTATGATTTATGTCTGCATGTGCCCCATGGCACCTTCAGTGGTAGACACCACTCACTCATGCCAATACCTTGTCCCTCATGGGTTTTTCAGTGACACTCTGTTGTTTCTGATTTCTTTGTTTAATGAGGTAGAGATGGACAATTTGGTTTTTTAATTGTCTGCCTGAGCCCATCATAACAGCATACTTTATAAATTATATACAATTTATTATCAGTTGAGATACACTGGTTGAAACCTACTCAGATATTGTGCCGTTGTATGCTTCTTTTTATGCTAAGGCCTTAGCTTACAGACAATTGAGCCTTAGTTAGTGCAAGGAAAAAATGAAAACACTAAGTGAAATGATAAACCCTGAAACTAAGAAGGTGATGAGACAGTGGGATGCTCATCCTTTCAACCTATCTCTGGATTAAATATGAACTATACTGAGGATTATATTGTGGATTATAAACTATATTGGATCAACTTGGCAAAATGATTTAAACGTGTGTTAAAGGGTGCTAGTCATCCCCTGTACCTTATACTTACGTGTACCAGTACCTCTGTCAAGCTGATTATTAGAACCTCATATAAACTGCTTTATCCAGGGGACAATGTGACACTCACCTGTTCATGTTCTCTCTGCAATTACTCTCAATACATCTAGTACAAAACAAGTAACATTAACGTTAAATAACAATGTTGGCCTGGGTCCAAAAGGGCACAAAAGAACATGTGAGTTAGTAAATGACACAACACAACAAAGTGCACAAAAAGAACATGTGAGTTAGGCAATGACACAACAAAGTGCACAAAAAGAACATGTGAGTTAGGCAATGACACAACAAAGTGCACAAAAAGAACATGTGAGTTAGTAAATGACACAACACAACAAAGTGCACAAAAAGAACATGTGAGTTAGGCAATGACACAACAAAGTGCACAAAAAGAACATGTGAGTTAGGCAATGACACAACAAAGTGCACAAAAAGAACATGTGAGTTAGGCAATGACACAACAAAGTGCACAAAAAGAACATGTGAGTTAGGCAATGACACAACAAAGTGCACAAAAAGAACATGTGAGTTAGTCAATGACACAACAAAGGGCACAAAAAGAACATGTGAGTTAGTCAATGACACAACAGAGGGCACAAAAAGAACATGTGAGTTAGTCAATGACACAACAGAGGGCACAAAAAGAACATGTGAGTTAGTCAATGACACAACAAAGGGCACAAAAAGAATGTGTGTTAGTCAGTGACAACAAAAGGCACAAAAGAACATGTAAGTTAGTCATTGACACAACAAAGGGCACAAAAAGAACATGTGTGTTAGTCAATGACACAACAAAGGGCACAAAAAGAACATGTGAGTTAGTCAATGACACAACAAAGGGCACAAAAAGAACGTGTGTTAGTCAGTGACACAACAAAAGGCACAAAAGAACATGTGAGTTAGTCATTGACACAACAAAGGGCACAAAAAGAACATGTGAGTTAGTCAATGACACAACAAAGGGCACAAAAAGAATGTGTGTTAGTCAGTGACACAACAAAAGGCACAAAAGAACATGTGAGTTAGTCATTGACACAACAAAGGGCACAAAAAGAACATGTGTGTTAGTCAATGACACAACAAAGGGCACAAAAAGAACATGTGAGTTAGTCAATGACACAACAAAGGGCACAAAAAGAATGTGTGTTAGTCAGTGACACAACAAAAGGCACAAAAGAACATGTGAGTTAGTCATTGACACAACAAAGGGCACAAAAAGAACATGTGAGTTAGTCAATGACACAACAAAGGGCACAAAAAGAATGTGTGTTAGTCAGTGACACAACAAAAAGCACAAAAGAACATGTGAGTTAGTCATTGACACAACAAAGGGCACAAAAAGAACATGTGTGTTAGTCAATGACACAACAAAGGGCACAAAAAGAACATGTGAGTTAGTCAATGACACAACAAAGGGCACAAAAAGAACGTGTGTTAGTCAGTGACACAACAAAGGGCACAAAAAGAACGTGTGTTAGTCAATGACACAACAAAGGACACAAAAAGAACATGTGAGTTAGTCAATGACACAACAAAGGGCACAAAAAGAACGTGTGTTAATCAATGGCACAACAGAGGGCACAAAAAGAACATGTGAGTTAGTCAATGACAACAAAGGGCACAAAAAGAACATGTGAGTTAGGCAATGACACAACAAAGGGCACAAAAGTAACATGTGAGTTAGTCAATGACAACAACAAAGAGCACAAAAAGAACATGTGAGTTAGTCATTGACACAACAAAGGGCACAAAAAGAACATGTGTGTTAGTCAATGACACAACAAAGGGCACAAAAAGAACATGTGAGTTAGTCAATGACACAACAAAGGGCACAAAAAGAACATGTGTGTTAATCAATGACACAACAAAGGGCACAAAAAGAACATGTGAGTTAGTCAGTGACAACAAAGGGCACAAAAAGAACATGTGAGTTAGTCAATGACAACAAAGAGCACAAAAAGAACATGTGAGTTAGTCAATGACACAACAAAGGACACAAAAAGAACATGTGAGTTAGTCAATGACACAACAAAGGGCACAAAAAGAACATGTGTGTTAATCAATGACACAACAAAGGGCACAAAAAGAACATGTGAGTTAGTCAGTGACAACAAAGGGCACAAAAAGAACATGTGAGTTAGTCAATGACAACAAAGAGCACAAAAAGAACATGTGAGTTAGTCAATGACACAACAAAGGACACAAAAAGAACATGTGAGTTAGTCAATGACACAACAAAGGGCACAAAAAGAATGTGTGTTAGTCAGTGACACAACAAAAGGCACAAAAGAACATGTGAGTTAGTCATTGACACAACAAAGGGCACAAAAAGAACATGTGTGTTAGTCAATGACACAACAAAGGGCACAAAAAGAACATGTGAGTTAGTCAATGACACAACAAAGGGCACAAAAAGAATGTGTGTTAGTCAGTGACACAACAAAAGGCACAAAAGAACATGTGAGTTAGTCATTGACACAACAAAGGGCACAAAAAGAACATGTGAGTTAGTCAATGACACAACAAAGGGCACAAAAAGAATGTGTGTTAGTCAGTGACACAACAAAAAGCACAAAAGAACATGTGAGTTAGTCATTGACACAACAAAGGGCACAAAAAGAACATGTGTGTTAGTCAATGACACAACAAAGGGCACAAAAAGAACATGTGAGTTAGTCAATGACACAACAAAGGGCACAAAAAGAACGTGTGTTAGTCAGTGACACAACAAAGGGCACAAAAAGAACGTGTGTTAGTCAATGACACAACAAAGGACACAAAAAGAACATGTGAGTTAGTCAATGACACAACAAAGGGCACAAAAAGAACGTGTGTTAATCAATGGCACAACAGAGGGCACAAAAAGAACATGTGAGTTAGTCAATGACAACAAAGGGCACAAAAAGAACATGTGAGTTAGGCAATGACACAACAAAGGGCACAAAAGTAACATGTGAGTTAGTCAATGACAACAACAAAGAGCACAAAAAGAACATGTGAGTTAGTCATTGACACAACAAAGGGCACAAAAAGAACATGTGTGTTAGTCAATGACACAACAAAGGGCACAAAAAGAACATGTGAGTTAGTCAATGACACAACAAAGGGCACAAAAAGAACATGTGTGTTAATCAATGACACAACAAAGGGCACAAAAAGAACATGTGAGTTAGTCAGTGACAACAAAGGGCACAAAAAGAACATGTGAGTTAGTCAATGACAACAAAGAGCACAAAAAGAACATGTGAGTTAGTCAATGACACAACAAAGGACACAAAAAGAACATGTGAGTTAGTCAATGACACAACAAAGGGCACAAAAAGAACATGTGTGTTAATCAATGACACAACAAAGGGCACAAAAAGAACATGTGAGTTAGTCAGTGACAACAAAGGGCACAAAAAGAACATGTGAGTTAGTCAATGACAACAAAGAGCACAAAAAGAACATGTGAGTTAGTCAATGACACAACAAAGGACACAAAAAGAACATGCGAATTAGTCAATGACACAACAAAAGGCACAAAAAGAACATGTGTGTTAGTCAATGACACAACAAAAGGCACAAAAGAACATGTGAGTTAGTCATTGACACAACAAAGGGCACAAAAAGAACATGTGAGTTAGTCAATGACAACAAAGGGCACAAAAAGAACACGTGAGTTAGTCAATGACAACAAAGGGCACAAAAAGAACATGTGAGTTAGTCAATGACACAACAAAGGACACAAAAAGAACATGTGAATTAGTCAATGACACAACAAAAGGCACAAAAGTACATGTGTGTTAGTCAATGACACAACAAAAGGCACAACAGAACATGTGAGTAAGTCAATGACACAATAAAGAGCACAAAAAGAACATGTGTGTTAGTAAATGACCCAACAAAGCATCAACCAAAACCAGTACTAGATGCAGTTTGGGAGCAGCAAGCTCATGTTTATGCTACTCCTAGCAATGAGGAGCCTGTTGATGTAGCACAACAAAAACATCTAAAGCTACCACAACTGCAGCTCAAATGGGGAAAAAGGCTAGATTAACGCTACACTACTCACATCACTCTTCTGTGCTGACTCCTTCCCTTCAGCCACATCACTCTGATACCTCAGTTTGACTGCATCCTTACATTTACCAAATATGTAAAACAATTATGACTTACTTCTTGCTCCCACACTCAAAAAGACACATTGAGCGAAGAAGGTAGACCTGCAGAGCTTGTGGATTGATATCAGGACACAAATGAGCTTAAGGAAGTCAAATTCAAATTGCCCTCCCTGGGCAGAATGTAGAGCTTCAGTGATGTCATGCTGAGGAATTTAAAGCATCATGCTACTGTCAGAGCTGTTTGAGTATGCAGAGGGTAGAGGTTGACAACTTCTGTGTAAATTCCTTTCCTGCGCTTCAGACTCTTCCTTGGGTAGGTCAGCATCCTTACATTTACCAAATATGTAAAACAATTATGACTTATGACTTCCATGCGTGGACTTCACCACAGAGCTGCACACAACCATAGACTCCACCACAGGGCTGCCCACAGCCGTAGACTTCACCTGTGTCAAGCTCACTGCACCACCCACCTGATCCCCCACACTCAGGCAACAGCCCATCCTGACTATGTCAAACCTCCAACACTGCCTTGATATGCCACTAAGTGGCACCATGAGGTGCATTCGGCATTAAAGAAATCTGCCATTAATGATCAATTTGATCAAACAGCTCTACCATTGGACATGTAGTGAACTGAGTTAATGCAAAACGAACCTGTCTAGCCTGTAGGGCTATAACAAAAGAACAAGAACACATATGCATATGTCTGATCATGTGCATTCTATATGTCCTAATCACCCTGGTGTTGCTAGGACAATTGAGGTAATTTTTGTGCTTCCTTATTCTATCCTGGATAAGCATTTAATCCTCTTAGGTATCAGAACGTTTCTTTGTTCCAGCATCAATAGGTTCAGGAGCTGTGGGGAATGTCCTAGATCAAAGACTACAGCTGATATTAACAATAGGCAGCTTTCATGAAGACACCTTGTCTTTTCTGGATATAAACTCCCCCAAACTTTCCATGGCTTGCCAAACATGATCTCCTGGAGCCACATGTATTGATAGCCAGAGGTGTCAATTCCAGGTTCAGAAAGTAAAAGTCCTCACCAGGATTTTGCTCAGGCTTCCAGGACTGTGTTTATTCCACTAATTTTACCTGGATTGCACTAATTAGAAGATCTAGCAAGCTTGAGCAAAATCCTGGTGAGGACTTTTACTTTCTGAACCTGGAATTGACACCTCTGTTGATGCCCAGATCTTGTTCTTCTCAGGACTTGTCGTGCTCTTTGAAGGATTTTGGCTGCAGCCGCTTGCGGTCTCTCTTTGATTCTGATTTGTCTGTGCAATTCCAAGATACTTGTAGCTGGCCTCAAAATCTGATATGTTTCCTTCTGGTAGTACAATTCTCCCAGTCCTAGCTACTTTCCCTTTTCTTGTAACCATCTGACCACAATTATCCAGTCTGAGTAACAGTCTGACGTCGTTATTGTATATCCTGTATATCCAGGCCAGTGAGTCGATGTTTCATTCACTTCTGGCATGCAGCGTGATGTCATCCTTGAAGACAACTATGCCATCTCCTTTGCACTCTTGGTGATGATCAGGGGGTTCAGAGAAGCTGCGAAGACATTGCATCTTCTGCACTTGATGGGAACTCATGCTATTGGCCTGAGGTTGGCCCCTAGAGCGGGCTTCCTCAACCCCTTTCATTTGTCTTTATTGAAGCCAGTGTTTCTTACCAGATAACCAGGTCAGAGGGTGAACCTCAGCCTTCGCTTGACATGAACGTCTCCTCAGCTTAGAGCCATGTTAAAGTCACTGTGTCAGGATCAACAGATGTACCTGGTGGACTAGGAGGTGTATGGTCTTAAGGAACGGTCCTGGGACAATATACTGGATCCATCCTTGATCTCATATTTTCATCATGAATTCCTGAATTGTCCCTTTCGCAGGCCATGAGGTTGGCCATGGCTTTGGAGGAATTTTATGAATAAATCTACCTGCACTTGGAGTCTTATCCTAGCGTCTTATCCATCCATCTTTATTCTGGTTTAGCTTCCTTGTTTCCTTGTGTGTACCACTTTGTGTTTGTTAGCCTTGTATGTCCAGACTCGAAGTTATCCCTACATTCTGTTGTCTCGTCTAATGCATTTAGTTTTGTCTTTCCTAGTTTCGTGTTTACTCTAGTTACCCATCATCCATCATGTATCTGGAGTTTCCGTTAGTTTAGTCATGTCCCTTTGTATTGTATTTGTATTGTATTGTATCATTCTATGTCTGACTACCATCCTAATATGACAGTGACCTGTCTAATGGACTCTGATTATGGATTTGTCCGTAATAAATCTCACTCTTCTCTGTGTTCGCATCCGCCTTGCTCTATGCCTACAGCGTTACAGTGTATCTTGATAAACTTTAGTTCTAGCCTGTTAACCTAGATTTCCTGTTGCTGTGTCATATATCTGGTCTGCCTGCTCTTTGTAGTATGTTTCTAGTTAAACTTATGTAACAGAATGGACTGTGTTCAGGGTGGGTGTAATGCCTGGGCTGGGACAATAGGGGAGCTGTGGCGCTGAGTGACAGGAAGTGCCCAGTTTGAGATGATTGCTCACCTATAAAAGCAGGAAGTTGGAGGTGCTGAGGAGGGTTTTCTTGGTCTCCTTTGTGCAGGGGGTAAGGTTGGTGGCGTGCAGGTTGATTTCTTTTTGGAGTGTCTGTGGTAGGTGTGTGAGGTATCATTGGTGTGGTTGTGTGTTGAGGCTGTTTGACTGGTCTGGTTAATTTATCAGTGACTTGCTTGATCTTTGTGGTTGGGTTTCGCTGAGATTTGGGAGAGTGTATGAGTGGGTGCCGTTTCAACGTGTGGTTTGGTGTATGGTTGTGTGTGTGTGTGTGTTCAGTTGTTTTTTGTTTGTCTCCGACTGGGTGGCCAACCGGTACTGGGACACTGTGCGCCACCAATTATTCTAGCCAGTGGCTTAGCATGGGCAGTAGTTCGGATTCGGCCATGTGTTTGATGTACGTCTTTTAGATCTTCTTTTAAAGCTAATAAAGGTAATTCTATTTTATTAGTGGGGTTTAAGCTTGTGCATTGGGGCCACTGGCTGGGGTGAGGAGTCTAGCTGTTCACCACAGGCTTAGTCCAGGTTTTGCAGAGGTTTATCTCTGATGAGCTGTAATAGTTTTACCCCTGTTCACACCAAATGGTTGGGTGGTTTTGTAGTGGTTTTGTAGCTAGGTTGTATGATTGCTGTGCTCCCTGTTTGTAGTGTTGCCCCTGTAGGTGAGCAGCTACCCCTCCAATCCTCCCATGAGTCTGATGTATTTGTTTTAATAAACCCTCAACTACATTTGATCTGTCTTACTGCTCTTCTGTGGTGTCGTCAACTTACTGGTGTCGGAACCTTGTGTTACATCTTGGCGTAGCCGGCAGGACCAGTATTTTAAGGTTGTTACACCATTGAAGATGTCTCAAAGTCGGAATGAGGGAGTTGGGAGACCAAGAGCTTTTTCTATGCCATCCCTCTTTCCATATATGATGCCTTGCTCTAGATTCTCAGGGGGGCGAGGGGCAGATGATATTTCTTTTAAGCAATGGAAGGGTGATTTGGAAATGTGGTTTAGAATGTATGCTATACCTGAAGAAAATCAAATTGATTGGGTTTTTAGCTGCTTAGATGGAGAAGCAAAGAGGGAGATGGCCATTCTGCCTAACACTGACAAAGATACAGTGGCAAAAGTTTTCCAAAAACTTAACGATTTATATGCTAGCCATGCCTGTGCTTCAGTCACTCGTTCACTTTTTTCAAGTGTAGGCAACACTCAGAAGAGAGTGTGAGAGGCTTCGCGCTCCGTTTACAGGAGTGTTGGCAGAAGATGATGGTGAATGACTCTGCAAATATCCTGAATCCAGAGGTGCTGATGCGAGACCAGTTAATCTCTGGACTTTCAGATGAAGGGCTGAAGAGGGACCTGAGGTTGAAGGTAACATTGAGTAATGCCCTTACATTTTCAGATGTGAAGACTGAGGCTGTACTGCGTGCAGGGTTAGAGGAACAGGGCCATGCTTATTGTGGAACAGTGAGGAATGCCCCACAAAAGCAACCGTGGGATGATGATCTTAAGAAACTAAAAGGGGAATTGAAGGTGGAGCTGGCAAAGGAAGTCGAACTCCAGGTGAATACTCTCTCCCAGACCCTCTTGCAGGGTATAAGGGAAGAGTTCCAGAAGGCAAGACAGCAGGGGAGTCCCCAGAGCAACGGCTCATTGGAGGTCCCTCAAAGGTCACGCAGCTATTCCCCAGGCCCAAGACACCAACGGGCAGGCCAACAGCCTAGGCCCCGTGAGTATGATGACCAAGGGCGCCCTATATGCTTTAACTGTAGGACTCCTGGTCACATTGCCCGCCAGTGTCCTAAGCAGAACCTACAGCCCACTTTAAACTAGTGCCCCCTACCGTTGAGGATCGAACAGTAGGCCTACTGGCAAATGATCCATTACATACAGAGGAAAATTCATGCCCTACTCCTTCCCAGGTAGTGTCTGCAGTAAACCCTGCAAATTTTTAAATCAGTCTCCCAGGACATTGTTTCCGTTCCACCAGTAAACCCGTCCCCCTTGACGCTGTCTACACCAACACCTGACCTATCCTATCCAAGCCCTCTGTCACTGCAAGTAGTTAACTCCACAGTAGTAAATGGCCCTTCAAGCACTAGTGTGCCCCCATGCGATCTTGTTGGAGAATGCCCAATGATTCAGGTGTCCATGGATGGAGTGACTGTTTCATGCTTACTGGATAAGGGCTCTCAAGTATCCATGATGCGTCAGGACTGGTTTGAAGAACACTTTGGAAAGAATGGTCAGCGGTTAAGGGATCCCACTTCTTTGCTAAAGTTGAGGGCAGCCAATGGCAAAGAGATACCATATCTGGGTTACATAACGCTTCAGGTGGACATTGCTGGTGTAGAGCTAGAGAATGTGGGCGTAATTGTGGTAAAGAATTCATGCCTGACAGTCTCTGCACTAGTGGGGATGAATATATATCAAAGTGTGGCAAGTTTTGTTTCAGAAGAGCGGCCCCCGTGTTGTCAAGAATCCACCACCATTGAATGCCTTGGGAAAAGTGACGTGGCAGAAAGCTATGCATATCTGCCAAAAAGAGCATCGCTTCACTTCACCAGAGGGCTTTGTGGGCTATGCCCGTCTGGCTAGTCGGCGCCCTGTCACAGTGCCAGGTAATTGCGAGGTGCTGTTGAGCTGCAGAGCTAGAAACGGACCTTGTGGTCGAAGTTATGAAGCCCTCATGGAGCCGCTACCTACCAGAGATGGCCTGCTGGTGGCTCGTACTTTGGTGAAGGTGAAAAATGGCCAGATGCAGGTGCGTGTTAGGAATATCAGTGCTACACCATTGGCCGTGTATCCATACCAAAAATTGGGAGAATTGCTGACATTAAGTGGGTGTGAAGTGTTTGATGACTGTCCTGACTTGCAGTTTGCCCCCAATGATGTTGGCGAGGTGCCCGTCAAGGTCGTGGGAGTAGGTAGTGTGAACACCAATTCACCACCTCAATTTGATCTAGAAGGGGTTCAGCTGTCAGCTGAGCAAAAAGAAAAACTGGCCACACTGTTGATCAAACACCAGTCTGTCTTTTCACAGCATGAGGAGGACTATGGCTGTACGGAGACTATTTTACATGAGATCCCAACAGGTGATGCAGCCCCAATCAGACAGAGGTATCGACAGATCCCTCCTAATCTGTATGGTGAGGTCAAAGCTCTGATAAAACGAATGTTGGATGCTGATATAATCAAACCTAGTTCAAGCCCATGGTCTTCCCCTATAGTCCTAGTACGAAAGAAGGATGGCTCCATTCGGTTTTGTGTAGACTATAGGCAGCTGAACCAGGTAACCAGAAAGGACTCCTATCCCCTACCTCGGGTGGAAGAAGCGTTAGCCAGCTTAAAGAAGGCCCGCTGGTACTCTACTCTTGACCTTGCATCTGGTTACTGGCAAGTCAAAATGCATCAAAAGGATATGGATAAAACTGCTTTCACCACCCCTATGGGGCTATTCGAGTTCCAACGAATGCCGTTTGGTCTGTGCAATGCACCGGCAAGCTTCCAACGCCTAATGGAGAGCTGCTTGGGGGATCAAAACTATCAATCACTGCTGATTTATTTGGATGATGTGATCGTTTTTGCTGCAGACTTTAGTAGCCACCTTGACCGCCTTGATTTTGTTTTTTCTCGCCTTTCCCAGCAGGGCCTAAAGTTGAAACCAGACAAATGCAAGCTTCTCAGAAGCAGTGTCCAATATCTGGGTCACGTGGTGTCTGATGCTGGTATAGCTCCAGACCCCGATAAGGTGATGGCTGTTCAGCAGTGGAAGGTACCAAAGTCTATTACAGAGTTGCGAGCCTTCCTTGGCCTGGCTGGGTACTATCGCAGGTTTGTGAAGGGGTTCTCACAAATAGCAACACCACTGCATAAGCTACTGGGGGGGCACCCTACTAAGAAATCTAAGGCCAAAGCCTTATGCCCTCCTTGGGATTGGTCTAATGACTGTGGAGCAGCTTTTGAATCCCTTAAACAAGGTCTTGTGCAGGCACCAGTCCTGGCATTTGCAGATTTTACGCTACCCTTTCTGCTTTATACAGATGCAAGCCACAGAGGCTTAGGGGCCGTGCTCTCACAAAGACAGGACGGACAGGAGAAAGTTATTGCTTATGCCAGTAGGGGTCTCCAGGGTGCAGAACGCAATGATGCTAACTATAGCTCTTTCAAACTGGAACTACTGGCTCTTAAATGGGCCATCACTGAAAAATTCCACGAGTACCTCCTCGGCTCAGACTTCACTGTATATACTGACAACAATCCCCTTGCACATCTGGCCACAGCACGATTAGGGGCGGTGGAGCAGCGGTGGGTGGCTCGGCTGGCTAGTTACAGATTCCAGGTCAAACATCGCTCTGGCAAAGCAAATGTAAACGCTGATGTTCTGTCCCGCTACCCAGTAGGTGCTGCAGTGGTGCCAGAGGACGACGATGGTATGGAGGTTCCCGGGTTCCAAGAGGTGGCCGTCGAAGTGGTGCAAGCTTGCCTCTTGGGGTCCAGCTCAGTGGCCTGTAGCGGACCAGCACCAGACCGGCCACAACCTTCTGGGGGTTCCAGAATAGGACAGGACTGGACAATGGAAAGGTGGGCAGAAGTGCAGCAGCAGGACTCTGTAATCTCTCGCGTATTGCATGTCTTCCAGAGGAGGAGACCGTTGCTGTGGGACGAACGACAAAGGGAAGCTCCCAATGTACTGAGGCTGTTGAAGGAGATGCCTGTTTGCAGCTTCAAGAGGGGGTGCTATATCGCTGCACCCAAGACCCAAACACTAATATGCCACGGTACCAGCTCCTCCTCCCTCAAAGTCTTCAGAAGGAGGCATTTACTTGTTGCCATGACAAGATGGGCCATTTCGCTACTGAAAAAACCTTGAAAATGCTGCAGACAAATTACTATTGGCCACACATGGCTATTGACGTTCAGAAATGGTGTGCGGAATGTCCACAGTGCACCCTTAGGAAAAGGCCGGGCACTTCAGCTGTTGGGTTGACCCCTGTTGCTGCTTCTTACCCTCTCGAACTGGTCACAATGGACTTTTTGTCTCTTGAAGCTGCCGTCGGAGGCTTCCAAAATATTATGGTGCTGACCGATCAAACGGCGGCCACCACAGTGAGGGTTATGTGGCAGCAGGTCATACAGTACTTTGGTTGTCCATCCTTGTTCCATTCAGACCAGGGTCCAAACTTTGAGGCGGCAGTAGTAAAGCAGCTCTGTGAACTATATGGCTGTAAAGAGTCATACCACTCCCTACCATCCTGAGGGTAATGGCCTCACCGAGCGCTTCAACCGGACCCTACTTGGAATGTTGGGAACCCTGGTGGATGAAAAGAAACAAAGGTGGGCTGATTACTTACCCGAAATGCTGCATGCCTATAATAACACTGTCCATAGTTCCACAGGGTATACACCATCCTATCTCATGTTTGGCCGGCATGTCAGGATCCCCTTGGATGTGATGCTGGGACACCCTGTGGAGGAACAGTACTGTGGAGGAGTGGGTGAGAAGACACCATGAGCGCCTACATTATGCCTACAGGAGAGCTGGGGAGTTGACGGGCAGGGCAGGGCAACATCAAAAGAAGCAACATGACAATCGGGGTCTTTTGGGTCCTTTAATGGTGGGAGAACGGGTGTTGGTCCGAAATGTTGGTCCTAAGGGACAGGGCAAATTGGCTAATTTCTGGAGCAGTACGCCCTATGTGGTGATTAAACAACCGAACCTTGACATACCTGTTTATGTTGTTAAGCCTGAAAAGGGAAGTGGGAAAGAAAGGGTTTTGCATAGGAAGTTGCTGCGGCCATGTCCTCTGTCTTTACAGGCTCCTGGGGAAGAAGCGGCGGCAGCCACAGATGGATCTGGACCCTTAACCCAAGCTGCCAGTGAGGCTGGGCCCTCAAACCCTTGGTTGTTCCCACCGACCTGGTTTCTACCACCTCTGACAACCTGCATTCCCCCTGCCCAACCGTCCATAGAGGATGGGGCGGCCCCTGATGCTGGGGGACCCCGTCGGTCACATCGGACTACCAAAGGCATCCCACCAGGAAGATATGGGGATGCTTGAGGTCAGCCTGAGGACAGGCTGTGGAAAAGTGGAGGGGGATGTAACAGAATGGACTGTGTTCAGGGTGGGTGTAATGCCTGGGCTGGGACAATAGGGGAGCTGTGGCGCTGAGTGACAGGAAGTGCCCAGTTTGAGATGATTGCTCACCTATAAAAGCAGGAAGTTGGAGGTGCTGAGGAGGGTTTTCTTGGTCTCCTTTGTGCAGGGGGTAAGGTTGGTGGCATGCAGGTTGATTTCTTTTTGGAGTGTCTGTGGTAGGTGTGTGAGGTATCATTGGTGTGGTTGTGTGTTGAGGCTGTTTGACTGGTCTGGTTAATTTATCAGTGACTTGCTTGATCTTTGTGGTTGGGTTTCGCTGAGATTTGGGAGAGTGTATGAGTGGGTGCCGTTTCAACGTGTGGTTTGGTGTATGGTTGTGTGTGTGTGTGTGTTCAGTTGTTTTTTGTTTGTCTCCGACTGGGTGGCCAACCGGTACTGGGACACTGTGCGCCACCAATTATTCTAGCCAGTGGCTTAGCATGGGCAGTAGTTCGGATTCGGCCATGTGTTTGATGTACGTCTTTTAGATCTTCTTTTAAAGCTAATAAAGGTAATTCTATTTTATTAGTGGGGTTTAAGCTTGTGCATTGGGGCCACTGGCTGGGGTGAGGAGTCTAGCTGTTCACCACAGGCTTAGTCCAGGTTTTGCAGAGGTTTATCTCTGATGAGCTGTAATAGTTTTACCCCTGTTCACACCAAATGGTTGGGTGGTTTTGTAGTGGTTTTGTAGCTAGGTTGTATGATTGCTGTGCTCCCTGTTTGTAGTGTTGCCCCTGTAGGTGAGCAGCTACCCCTCCAATCCTCCCATGAGTCTGATGTATTTGTTTTAATAAACCCTCAACTACATTTGATCTGTCTTACTGCTCTTCTGTGGTGTCGTCAACGTACTGGTGTCGGAACCTTGTGTTACACTTATATCTTGTTTTAGGCACACTGTCAGCCTATTGATCATGTTTCCTGTTCAGTTTCAGGTTTCATGTTTACCTGTTAATCAATGTATTTGATTTTGTTAAGCCTTGTATTTGATTTTCTCTTAATTGGTTTAGTTTTGTATACTGGTATGATTTAGAGTATTTCAGTCTTGCCTTTTATTGGTTATTTCAGAAGGCAATAATTTAAATTTTGTAAATTAGATTAAAATGTTGTGGCTGCCTAACCTTCACTTCACCTTTATTTTAATAGGTCAAAATAATGTCTTGCATGAACTAAATGTTAAGTACTTAGAACTCTAAGGCACCATCAACCAAGTGGTAGACCTCATACATAACTTTCAGCTTGCAAAAAAGGTCACTTAACCGTTGATTTGTATGGTTGCTATGTACACAACAAAAAGCTCATTATAAGCACTTATAAGCTTACTGTGCAGCACACATTTTTTTCATGCACATGGGCTGCACAGCCAACAAGGCTGGAAAACAAATCCGTGCCAACATCTATTTGATTTTTTGGTCTTTGAATATGATCAATGCGTTCACATTCCCACATTAAGATCCCTTATGCATGAAACCCATCTCTGCTAAGGGCAACAGCATGGGGTGTAGGAAAGAAACAAGTATTGCTTGCATATTGTCCAAATTATGCTGTAATAGTTAACAGGACCACTGTCATGCATTTGGCTTTCATGTTTTGGTATAAGCATCATGTATTTGTGCATAGAATCCATGTAGCATTTGTGATATCCAATATTCATCAGCAAAGCTAACTAAGTAGATTATTTGATGTGCTATTGTTTATATTTTTGTTTAGGGGTCAACATGGCAGTCACAGGTCGAGTCTACACTGGAGGACTGAAAAGGCAGCAAGCACATTCACTGATGCCTAGACGTGACAGGTTGAACTAGCCTCCTGAAGGCCTTTATTTTTAGCGCTAAACTGAAAATGGTCCTGGTCTCAGCTAATGAAGGTTAACGTGTAAGGTTATAGCTGATCTGTGTGCATGTGATTTTTTAATGACATTTACAGTGTGTGTATGTAACAATGTGACCTCTGAGTGAGTACTGTATGCTGTTTAGTCAAAATGTTTTGTAGAAGTTTGAGTGGCCTGCTGTCATAGGACAAAGTATTTTTGAAGCAATGTCAACTGGAATAGCATCCTTATGAAAAGGTGCCTGAAACGGACAAGGAAAAACTGCAATTGCCTTTTCCAGGCTTAAAAAAACTAAAACCTAAAAAATGTACACATGCAATTCTAAACAATACTTAAAAATAAAATGCTAAATAACAACCTGAAATGCTAATAACAACCAACAAACTATCAAATAACTAACATTACAGCAAAAAAATTGTTGTCCTCTGCTTGGAGGTTAAAATTGGATTGTTATTGGATCTTTCCCCAGGATAATGATCTAACGCATTCCTCCAGCTCTGCACAAAAATGGCTCTCACCACAAAATGAAGATGTTTTTTTAAGGGTGATCTCAGTTCTGTGACCTAAACCCCACACACAAACCTGTAAGTTGAGCTAAAGATGAGAAACCACAAACAAGGACTGAAGCCTCTAGAAGACGAAGGAGAAAAATGGTTTCATGTGCCCTGCGTTGTGTCCTATTACCCCAACAAAAATTATCTGAGAGAATTCAAACCTCATATTTTTATGAAAGAAGCATGCAAAAGTACTATGTAAACAAATCTAAATTACTTATTTTCAGAAGGTACATTTTAAAAATGTGATGTATGATATATTAATTTTTCTATTTTTACTTTTCCAAATCACAGGAGAAGGTACATCATTACTGTGTCAGTCATCAATAATAGACATAGTATCAACATGCAACCCTGTTCTTGATTGGAATTATTCTTGTTTGGATGTGATGTACACTATTAAACATGAAAAAGGGTTCAGTGAAAGATTCATTTGGGGTCTTTGAACTAACTGGGGCATGAGTCAGATATCCTTATGTCATCCCAAATACATGATTTAATACAGATCCGTAGCAAATTGACCTAGCTCATCAAATAATTATAAAGCCCTTCATAAGTTGGATCACATGTGCTGGTGCAAGACTGCTGGTCACCAGAATTGAATTTGAGAACTCTTTCCTGTGGAAATGGTTTGCTTAGGGGCAAACTGAGCAATGCTAAACTAGTTCTACTTAGGTAGTGCTCAAGGTCCTTGTAGACACCTGGGACATCAAAATACTGTAATTATTTATATTGTACTTTCCTACTATTTATTTTTAAGCCTAATGTAATCTCACACTCTCTCTATATTTTCATCAGGTCATACTATCCCTCAGTTATTTCCAGTTAATGCAACTCAAGTTGCTATAAAATTAATTATGTACAATATAATTAACGACAGGAATTAACGTAGCAATCATTAAGTGTTTATGCAAAATAATCTTTCCTATGAGAACAGTGCCAAATAAACAAACACTGTGTCTGATGACAAAACCACATGTAAGACTTTAAAATAAATATACATTGTGCTTTTCATCCCAAATCACTGATATGTAAATTTTAATATTCTCATGTATTGATATAGAACAGTAATACTTCATCAATTCCATATACCTAATATATACCTAATTTGTTTATTTAAATAATAACTACTACTTAATTAACTCAGAATAACCCCTTTTAGATCTTCATAGAGAACACTGATGCTTTGAAAATTTGTGTTTGTTTATATACTTAAACATGCATATATGTGTTTTGTATTACAAAAATACTTTGAGAGGTCTTTCTTACAATGACAACAAATACATTTACATCTAGGCCATTTAGCAGGAGCTCGTATCCAGAGCAACTTACAAAGTGCTTTGCATCTGTTCACAGAATTCATCCTAGATAGCAGCACAGATAGATCAAGATAACCTTGAGCCAGACTACTAATAACCTACAGGAATCATTACCATTACCTAGTGGCAACATTGTTTTGGTACACAGGCCTACATTTTGTTTTATACAATATACCCCCTTAAATACTGTGTAATTTATAAATTCCACTTAATGGATTTATGTTGTTTATGTTTCTGTGGCTTGACAAACAACTCTCTTGTCTGTCTCTGGAAAACCAAGTGTTTCTGGCATGTTGACTTTATCCTCAGAGTTCAACCCAAAAACACAACAGTGAACTGATTCATACATCTTTTTGGTTTTTCTTTCATATCAATCCTGAGGTACAGAGGTTACATTGTTCCACAAAGAGGCAGAGTTCATAATTCATACTGTGACATGAATTTGTAGTGAGGTCACTACTTCTGGCTAATTAGGATTTCTCAATTCCTAATTGACCCATGTGTCTACAGACTTTGGAAATAGGTGCTTTACTGTGTTGCACATCTGTTTAGTGCTTTTCAGGAGCTTCAGATGTGCAATACATATCATATGTATATATGTTATAATATATATAAATATAATGCACTATATAGAGATATTAGATATATTAGATTATATAGATAGATTCCAGCTGAGTAACTGAACTGCACTTTACTAAGAGATGTAGAGATATTCAAAATTTGCTTGCACAGCTCATGAGAGACTTCTGACTGAAACGTTCTTTGCTGTGTTTTTCTGAAAACTTTATGTACTTCACTCTCTCTCCCTCTCTCTCTCTCTCTCTCTCTCTCTCTATATATATATATATATATATATATATATATATATATATATATATATATATATATATATATATATACATGCATACACAAACACTTTCTGTATATATGTACACACACCATACTGTAACTTGTTCTGATATAGGTAAATGTGGATGCTAATGAAAGTGTGCATATGCACATGTGTTTGACACTTTTTTGCTGCTGTAATACTAAATATTACTAAATGTTAGTAATATAGAATTTAAGCAGTCTTGTTATTTAGTTTTCTATGGTCACCCAAATTAAGGTTTAGTCTTTCACATATCTAAACACTTTCTACACAGGTGTAAACAATAAATCTTAGCGGTAGATCTCGGCGTATGTGGCAGTTAGAGGCAAGACGGTGGCAAAGGTGCAGCCTCTTGTTTTTCTCGATTACCTAAATGGATTTTAGTGTGGACTTTTTTCTTGGGCCAGAGCCAGAGGCTAATGCAGTATCATCTTGCCACTCCCTGACTGTAATGCAGAGACAAGTGGAACGGACCAGACTGACGGACTGTTGAATATACAAAACAAATTTACAAGGCCTGTCAATGACAAAACCTTAGGACTCCACTATGATGTCTGTCTATCTGTCTGTATGTCTATCCATCCATCCATCCATCCATCCATCCATCCATTCATCTATCTGTCTGTCTATCTGTCTGCCTGCCTACCAATGACAAAACCGGTCTGTCTGTCCGTCCATCCATCCATCCATCCATCCATCCATCCATCCATCCATCCATCTATCCATCCATTATTTATGTCTGTCTGTCTATATATCTAGTTGCCTGCCTGCCTACTTGCGTCAGTTAATGTTTAATACATTTCCCTAATATTTATTTCACTAGTATGATAATAATCTGTTTTGTGTCTTGATTACACTTCAAAGTTAAATGGATAAATGCAGAAATGAACGCAAATGTTGTTTGTTTGAGGACAGACATTGAAGGTCAGAGCCTACACTCGTGTCCTCGTGCAGCCTGTAATGATACACCCTAGAATGTTTTGATCAGTGGCCGAACCTTTTACCAAATAATGCTTAATACTAAATATAACGAAGATATTGTTTGTATACGTTGTGGGCTATAATGGGCTATATGGGTTGTAATACAAAAAACACAGCATGTATGTATATATATATATTATACATATTTTATCCATTAGATGACTATGTATAGAAGTAAATATGCAATTCATAAAACTGCTGCAAATTCTGTAATGGACCAAAGCAGGTGCGTTATTACTGCATCTGTGTAGAAGCAGAATGCTGGACTGAAGCTGACGTCATTGTCTACTCTTTGGTGAGGTCACTTTTATTATTTGGCCTGAATCCTAAATCATTTAGCCTTTGTGGCCATCTTAGCCCATGCTCAAATGAAATGAGCCCGACAGACTGACTTTATCATAGCATTTTAACTAAATGCAATGACAAGCCGCGGAACCTTTGAAATGCTATATAGCTCCAGCACAGAGTTTCCAGGTCTTGCTTCCGTCATTACCTTTCATGCTCATGCCATTTTAGTCTCCTGATGGGCAGCATCCTTCATTCTTCTCTTCCTGTCCTAGACGTATGAAACGTTGTATGGTGCGATGCCAAATTCAATTATGCACCCCATCTGGATGCTTTGAAAAAAAAAGAGAGAGAGAGAGAGAATGTTTTTCTGAAGTCCTAGACAAATCGGCTGGTAAATTGTCCTAAATGTCCTTTCCCTGGTTGGTCTAATCAATGAGGAGGGTGGAGTTCAAGAGGAATGAGGGAGGGGCTGAAATGGAGCTGGACAGTCAAACCACTCCCACTCCCCCCCCCCAACAGCAAGACCTCCCCTCTCCCTACACCCCTATAATCTGTTTTGCGTGCTGCATGGAAGCCTGTGTTTACTTCACAGGCACCGAGAGGACAGCATCACTCCTTCAGTGCACTTCTAACTATTGTGGATGCAGCAAAATATTGCTAACTAAACTTGCTTCTGCCAGAGACCGTCTGCTCTCCCGTTCTCCCTCTGTGTGCCTCTGTCTGCGTCTAACAGGGAAGAGGAGCCTGTGAGTTCGGCAGCTCCAGGGGGAGTGGACAGACGCTGCGTGTGCCGGAGCAGCATATTTTGGGACACGACCTCATTGGACACCCATCAAAGGATCTCTAGAGGACAGCCACTATGTGTGACTGTTTTCATCTGGCGTTCCCTAACTGGCATGGGCCAGCTACGGGTGGGCATCATCACATTTTCTTTCTCATTCTCTCACTCCCTCTCTCTCTTTTGGCACCTTTCGCTGTTTCTCTCTTTTCAGGTCTCTCTGTCTTAGTCGCATGCTCCTACCTACATCTCTGTCTGCTATTTTTAGCCCTGATCACTCAGCACTCCTGCTTTGTAGTATATCCTGTTTCTTGGGTGCTGCAGTGACTTGTGTGTGTGTGTATGTGTGTGTGTGTGCGTATGTGAAAATCTGCTGCTGCACTTGCTACCAGCATCACTTCACAGCTCTGTTGACACACTGACTCTGCAGTGGGGGGGGGGGGGGGTGATCTGGGTGTGTCTGCAGTAATGTGGGTGTGGCCGTGTTGTTGTGGGTGTGTACAGCACCATGTGACGGGAGGCAGCTGCAGTCTAGAGTAAGTGTGTCTGCAGCACCACTGGGACAGCTACTGCACACGCACTTTGCAGGAACGAATACTTATTACAACCTGAAGCAACAGCTGCAAAAAAGTTCTTGTAAAAGTCACTTTAATATTTACTAAAGTACTAAATTAAGCAATGGGTCAAATCCTGAATTTTTTCTGCTAGGTTTTGAGCCAACATGTTTATGAGATTTTGCATTGCATATATTAATGATTTTAGGCAGGTTAATATCATCTTACTTTAGTTCTCCATTATCGATATGCGAAGAAAATCCATTTGCAGTATAGGGCAATATGGCAGGTTTTTCATTTTACAAAGTAAACAATGGCATTCTACTCTATGAGTAAGAAGGGTGTGCGTGCACAGTAAGCCTAAATATGCAACCTAACATAACCGCACCTGAGACGTGCCCTTCCCCCGGGGAATGTTAAACAATAACTGTGCAGGTATTACCAAATCAAATGACAGTCACTTTTCATATTTTTGATGCCTTCTTTCACACATGCCTCCCAAAAATTAAAACATATTTTAATCCATTATGCCAGGATCATCACTGCAGAACCTGACAGATGAAATTCATACTCAGACAAGAACAGGCTAAAATATGATTCATACAGCACTTTAAGTATGAAATTCCACAAATTCTGAAATTCATAAATGTCCTTTTTAAAGAAATGGTCTTAGTAAGGAAACGTATGCAGAATATTTTATTTGTTTGCAATTGTATCAGTAATCAATCTAAAAACACTCTTTGTCCCTTTTCATAGTGTATAAAACTATAACTTTATCATCCTAGGTTTGATGTTTGCAGGAACCTTTTGGCATAAACAATCTTTGAAGAAATTAAATTTGAGCAGACAAGGACATTTTAGATTTCTTTACAAGCTCAGTCTTCCAGTTTACAACATATCCAAATGCAACATGAAAAAGTGGGGCATAAAACTCTTCAAATTAAATCAACTAAGCTGCTATTTACAAATATAAATAATATAATGAAATGCATAAAGTCATTTTTAACAGAACCTAGATAACAGTTTTTTCCACATTTTAACTGAATTTGAACTATTTAAAAGTTTGTATTGCTTCATGTGTGCATTACATCTAAACGGCACTTTTAGATATATAGACATATGGTGTGTCTCAGGTTAATAGTGCGATGTCACAATGTCACTCAGCTTGTGAGCTATGAACAACTCCCAGAAATGATGATGCATTTATTCCCCAAAGTGCACATTGAAGATATAAAAGTAACTGAATTAGTCAAGCAATTAGAAAATGATCGGAATTAGTCAAACCTTTATTAGACTTTCAACACTTTTTGAACCACGGTGACATGTATGCTAAGATACCACAAACAGTTCCTTTGTTGCCAAGCTGAATTTAGACCAAGAAATGCTAAAGGAGAAGAAATTGTGGCCGGTCAAAAACTGGCACAGCAGGCAAAGCTCATATATTAGCCACTAGTTATGTGTACTTAGTGTCCATTTAAAAGGTAGACTAAAAGTGTCTCCCATTCTTTTATGGTCTTCCTGCCTATGAATAATGAATGATGCTTACTGCGCATTTGGGTGCATGCACTGAGAATGTGATCAGGACCAAGTGCCTGGTGGTGAGTTTTATAAGCTAAAAGTACTTTCTTTGAGTAACTTACATTAACATCTTTTCTAAGGTTGTCCATCCATGATCCAGTCATCATGGCCTTTCCGTCCACTACATTTTTCTTACTATCCACTTGTAAGTCAAGGATAAGTTTCCTGGCACCTGGTTAAATGTTTCTGGGTAACTGGAAGAATGACGTAACTCTAAATCCACTTTCCCCCCACTACTGACTACGGTCAACAGATACAGGAAAACAAGCTCTAATACCTGTAATCTTAGTCATGGATGACTGGTTTGTTACAATGACAGAAACAACAAAAAATTATGATTATATGACTTTAATTCAATTTAGTAAAATCTCTACAAATAGAACTTGCTATTAATAAACTTTGTTCAGAAATTTCTCTTATGTATTGTGCAGATTGTATTTTGCAACCAAGAACCAAACACAACAGTAATAAACTTTATTGCTTATATAATGACCACACACAAATATATGCTTAAATTATGTCAAAACCAGTACAAATCCCACAGTCAACAATCTAGGGCAATAGACTCACTATAATTCAATGCCTTCCTTTTTGATAGACCCTACCAACCACCTAGCTTATGATATAAAAAACAAAGCATATATATATAATTTATTATGTTTACTAGGATGATCTTATTTTCAAATAAGTCTGACAAGGACATTTTTTTGCATCTTCAGTTTGCAATACATAAATTCAAGTGTCCCGAGCCAGTCTTAAATGTAAATGTGCCATATTTTGTCAATTTTGATTTTTTACACCACAATCGAAATTTGTCCTCCGCTTTTAACCCATCTGTGCAGTTAGAACACACACACACACACACACACACACACACACACTAGTGATTACTAGGGGGCTGTGGATCACACGTGCCCAGAGCGGTGGGCAGCCCTAGCCCGGCACCCGGGGAGCAGTTGGGGTTAGGTGCCTTGCTCAAGGGCATCTCAGTCATGGCCTCAGGTCTGGAAATCGAACCCACGATCCTCCAGTCATAAGACCAGTTCCCTACCACTAGGCCATGACTGCCCCAGTCTTAAACATAAGACAAGGTTTTCTGTCAACAGAAAAGTAAGGGAATCTATTGCAAGTAGCCATATACCTTTAGGACCAAATCTAGGACCAAAGTCTGGGTAACCAGACATACTTGAGGAACTTGTGGCACCTGGTGTGGAGACTACAATCAATGTCGATTATACTAATAGTGGATATAACTAAAATGGCCACAGCGAGCACAACACTGTCTAGTCATGAACTGCGTGCTGATAATTTGCTATCACACATATACCACTGGGTGAAATGAGAGCTAAAAAGTCATGTTACAATGTTCAAATTACAATGTTCCAACTTACAAAATGCTTGTTTGGTTTCTGTCAATTTAACACAAAACATGCAAGCTCCCTTCTGTGAAAGTGCAAATATTTCCATCTGTTTTACAGTCTTATAGCTTGTGTCAGGAATGGACAACTTAAAACTAACCTATGTAATTCTTGTAATGTGACTGATTCTTAAACCTAGAACTTATTAAAAATAAACATTAAACTAATGTTTGTTGGTAACATGTGAGTTAGTAAGCTTTGCCATAACTGTGTTATTCTGAATATAATTGTTCTCTGTGCCTAAAATGTAAAGTGAATGCACCATAGTCCATTGGTGTAGATTTCTGCAGAAATGTCTTGGCAAGGCTTATATAGCACCTTTCATACACAGAAATATAGTAAACCTTTTACATAATTTATTAGGATTGAAATTGAAATATTAAAAACAAAAAGATAAGTTAAATTAACATTTATACTTATGCTATTGTGACGGGCGGGGGTGAGCAACAAAAAGGAAGCGATCACGCCAAGTCTCAGGGAAAAATACGGAGCCCGTAAAGTGACATCATGTAAAAAAATAATAACGCGTGGCCACGACTTACTAACGCGTGCGAACGCCTTACTAACGCGTGGCCACAACTTACTAACGCGTGCGAACGACTTACTAACGCGTGCGAACGCCTTACTAACGCGTGGCCACGACTTACTAACGCGTGCGAACGCCTTACTAACGCGTGCGAACGAGATAATTAACGCGTGCGAACGAGATAATTAACGCGTGCGAACGAGATAATTAAGTATTACTTTATATAAAGCCAGGTTTATCTTCCTTGGGCAGTCAGTTAGTGTACATCCCCTCCTTGGCAGTCAGTTCACAAACAACCCTGGGATCTGCTTGTTTTGCTGTGAAAAAATTTACTTTGTTGTCGCGCGTGAAAGGCGACATTAGTATCTCGTTCCCACGCGTTAATTATCTCGTTCCCATGCCTTAAATATCTCGTTCGCACGCGTTAGTAAGTCGTGGCCACGCGTTAGTAAGGCGTTCGCACGCGTTAGTAAGTCGTGGCCACGCGTTATTTTATTTTTTACATGATGTCACCTTACGGGCTCCGTAGAAAAAGGATGGTTTAATAGAAAGTGTGCAAACCTAAAACCTGTGCAATATCTCCAAATTAAGGATATAATGACCAGCGGTCAACTGGTACAAAGACAAGACATATATAGGCAAACAAACGACCCTCAGGTGAGACGGATCACGGGCTCCGCCCACCTGAGGGACGCACATGACGTCACACAACAACAACAACAACAGCTGCTGTGGACAGAGGCGGCCGGTAGGGGACCGCCTCACCGTGACAGCTATAAAATGAAAAATATCCTTATATTATAAGAATTATAAATAACTAAAAATAATGCAGTACCAAAAGTTGAGGAGCAACACCACAAAAACAGCTTAACAACTGTAAGCAGCAAACACAACACCTGATTGGCAGATTCCATGATCCAAAGCCTTTAGTCCAAAACAAGTATATATTTCTATATATTTCTATTTTCTCCCAAGAAGAAATCTGTAGTCAAAGAAAATAGGTTGATTTAGGCCAAAAAAATGCCAACTAATATTAGCAGCTATAAAGAAAACGTTTCAAAATATATTGTAAAATATTTATTTTAGCTACTCAGCTGTGCATCTAGACAGTCACATGACCATGAACACATGCTCAAAAATGGATTTTTAATTTGGAATAACAACTGTGCATTCTTAATTGTCCATGTACACATTTGGACAAATCTCTTATGTTACATATCAGATATAACCGTCATTGAAGTAAGTAACATATACTTAAGCTAACAATTTCACAGTTAAATCATATCTTTACATTATCATATTTAAAGACTTTTCACTACATCATAGTATATTTAACGTGGTCATGGACAATACATAGGCAGTCTGAAAAAAACACTCAGTGTATAGGTCATGTTCTTATCACCTTTTAAACAGCACCCTGAAAGTAAATATTTGATTAGGGAGGAACTTTATTATGAATTTACAAGTGTTGCATTTCTCAGACTACACAAAATCACAAGCAAGTGATTGCAGGAACTGCAAAATCATGATTGGTTGATGTGGGAAGAGATATGTTAAGTGCTTTGTGGGGGATAGGGGTTGTTTGGTTTTGGATACCTCATTTACTGTATCCATGACTGACTGCTTTTATAAAAAATGTTTAACCCCACCCCCCTCCCAAAAGCAAAATAAATTGCAGAAAGAGCGTTCAACCATGTGACCATCTCAACTATTATTTATTTGAATGTATTTTTATTGTTAAATATCTGCATTCCTTTGACAATTAGGAAACACGCGCACCAAGAACAACATATTCCCCACTAGGTTTAATGTACATTCATTCATCCATTTGCGCACGTACACTTACAATGAAATGGACAATAGCACATTAAACACATTCAAATTCTGGATTTTATTTCTGAGAAGTATGCATGTTGTTGCCTGTGCTGCCTAACAAGTGTTCCCTGTAAGGGGCAGGGCAGTGTGACTCCTCCCGAACTCAAATACAAGCTGTTTCAAAGCAAGAGTGTTTAATGAATTGGTTGCAGTCACACAGGACATACAGGGACAGTACCATGACATATAAATCTAGATAGACAAACAACCCAGGTGAGTGCAATCTGCAATTTCTGAGCTAAAATGTGCAATTGTTTTGAGGAGAATCTGATTGAAAAAACTGATGCAACAGTCTACTTTTTTGTTGATTGCATTTGGGCATCACATAAAAAAACATACTGCTGTCTTCACACAGTGAATTATTTAATCATATAATAATTTCATTTAAATATCTAATTTTAGTAATTTTCTGCCGAAATTGACAAACATCTGGAGTAAGCTGATAGTAATAATACATTTCCTGTGTTCAGTTTCTGCTTGCTCTTGTTAATACATCTGAACACTTTGACCTTTTATACATTTATTGGAACAAATTAATTCACACAAGCACACACACACACACACACACACACACACACACACACACACACACACACACACACGCCTACACTTACATACTAAAACACAATTGCTCTATCTATAATTGGGGGTCTATTACGTTCACCAAGTCATGCACTCAAATTCCAGTAAAAGGTCTTGAAGTCCTGTCGTAGATGATACACTAACCAGGATGTTTGTCCTCGGCTGATTGTTCTTAACGCCAGGTCACTATTAAGTTAATCTGTAAGTAAATACCCCTCTGCTTAGTCATTAGACTGCAGCAGCAGGTGCACTGATGATGCTTATTGGACAAAGCACCAAGACAAGACAAGACTGCATCAGCTCAAATTTATGTGTCTCTAAAAAGGGCTAGTTCTGAATTCCGCAGAAGAACATCTGTTTACAGTGGTCGTTATAAGCTTACACAATTTGAGTTTTGTTACTATTGGTGGTGCATTTACATTTCTGACACTTAACCCTTGATATACTCGAGCATAGATATTATTGTATTTAACATAGTAAAATACAAAGACTCTTCAAATGTGCATAAACTGTGTGCATAAAATACCAGGGTATGTAACATTTGTGTCACAAGTTCAATCAGTATAATGCAGCTAGACTTTAAGGAGCTGTGGGGTATAGGCCTTTAGCAAGGTGAGCTTCCTGATCATGTGAAAACAGTTTCATAGTGCTAAGAGCGTCACATTAAGAGACATGATACATGGCTGTAGTATAGATCACTGTACTTTACCCACCAACATATTAATGGCCTACAAACCATTAATAGTATGTCAGCCACAGTGGTGTTTCTGAAAACTTGGAGGTAACACACATTGCTAGCATTACTACATGGCTACATTACTACATTAGCATTACTACAATATCATTACACTACATAGCTACAATGTCTCTATTATTAGCATATTTACGAGTGGGTCATGAGAGCATATGTGTGTATTTCTTCCACGATGAAATGCTGGTGTCACATGACTTTTACTCAGCAAGCAGAAACATGCTGCACCAATTACTCAGCAATAAAGCAATTCATCTTCATGAGTTGACTACAGATTGTCATGGGTGTTGTGTGTGCGCATATGTGTACAATGCCAACAGGTCAGAAAATGAGGATGCCAAGCAGTGATCTTATGCAAACACATAAGTTTAATAATAGCTTATAATAATAATAATAATGTTAAAACCCCTGTATACTCATTTTGATTATCATCTTCTAACTATATAGTTTTGTGGGTATTTTACAGTGACCTAGAAGACACTGAATAATGTTGAGATTTTTTGTTGTGAGATTTTTTTTTTCTGTTAGATTTCAGCCGGACAAAAATGTTTATATCACCTACCTACCGCATTCGGGCAACTCTTGTATTTCACAGGCTCTGATTATTTCAATACTGGAAATTGTATCTTCTTTCATCATGTGTCATGTTTTAGGAGAGAATAGTCTAAAAATGGGTGGGTATATGAATGCGGTGGGCAAGGACACAAACAAGGCTTTTTGTGGTTTAAAAATAATTCTGCTCCAAGATACATGTTAAATCACAGACAAATTCTGCTTTGTTGCAGATAACCAACCTTTTTTTAATGCACTACCATTTTGAATGCACTTACAAATGTTATAGCAAAATGGTGGAATATTTTCATGTGAAAATCTTGGTGTTTCTTACTTATTTTTTTCTTTAACATACTTATAGTAAAGGCTTATTCCAATCCATATCTTAACTATTTACAACTTTTTGACAACAACTTTTAACCACGTCAAACCAAGTTGACAGGATTCCAGTATAACTAGACAGTCAAGTCTCATTTTGATTATGTAGTTGGTTTCCTCCATTCCTCCATACAACTTGGTCTCTGCTAGCAGCCTGAGCCCTACAGATCAATAATGTGCTTCAGTCTGCTCACATTACAGACAGAACTGGAAGACAGAGACTACATGGATCCTCTTGAGAATATTTTCCAGGAAATAGTTTCGAAGGCGGGGGTTGGGGGCTCAGAGCTGTGGTCTAAGCAAATTTTTAATATGGAAAATATTATTAAAGAGTAAATTATAACATGTAATGCATAATACAAAGTAAATAAGAGTAAATCATTTGTTTTTTTTTTTGTTTTTCGATTTATCAGAAATAATGATTTATTGTTTCATATTGCTGCTTCCAGATCGTCTGACATTCCTCAACAATTCATGCATTATATCACAAAAACATAGTGTACTGAGTATTGTGCTAACTGAATAATTAAATATCTGCTTATGCTGCATTTTTTAAATAGGTCCTGGACGTAGGCTGAGGGGGCCAGAGCAAGACTTAGAGGACGATTCAGTAAGTGATTCCACAAAAAGACTGCAGAAAAACTCCACTCCCACATTTTTGCTAACATAAAAACGTCTAATGAATTTCTATCATTAGGTATTTGAGGAGCCTGAGATTTTAGAGGGGGAAAGACCTCGGCCTCAGGGCTCTTCTCCTGTAGAGGAGTTTCCAGCCGAAAAACAGGTCATTACCACATATCTACCACAACATCAGTTAGGTCAAAGTCTGGGTTTATCAGTCTGACTAATTTTAAATGTGGTTTTTGCCTTATATACATTTTTTCTTCTTTAAGGTAGAGGAGGACCTATATGACTCACCACACAAGAGCAAAAAAACCAGAAGAATTGGTTTTGGATCTCTGTTTGACAAGCGCTCCACTGCAAAAATGAGTGAGGTCTGACAAATTAAAACAGTCATCATCATTTGTTTTGATTTAAATTTTACAATATAAAAAAACTTTTTAGAATACATTTTCCAAATCAGCTGTAATGCCCGGAATATGTTTAAAACAGTTGAAAACAAGCAGACAACTCTCGTATAGTGTACAAATATTTATTATAAATGCTAGGACATAAATATGAAAGTTTCAGCCGTTAAACCTTCATCAGCATCCTAGTGGGATTCAAAGCAACAAGCCAATAAACCAACTTATACACAGTTTTTAAAAAATGAGGGAAATGTCTATGATAATATGCCAGTATGCATAATGTATTCAAGGGATGAAGAGCAATGGAAAAATATATTCAAATTATACAATAAATGTATGGATGTTCTAACAGAACAGAGGCATATAACTATAAATAAGCATTTTGGATATATGAATATATTTAATTACATAAAACAGAATAAGCAGAAAAAGAATAATCTTCATCCCATGAGAAGACAGTGTTAAGATTAAAAATGTACCAAGCCTTCCTCTGTGAGAGCTGATTTTCAAGGTCTCACCTGTATTGGACTGATTAACAATTTCTAGCTCCATAAAATGTAAAGAATTAACTTAATGCCCTGCCTCTGCCTCTGTTCTTAATTGACATTTTGTTTTGCCTACTTAAAAATGCCACAGGGACAAACTAGCAAGTATACCATAAACGTAAACAAACAATATTCTTCCCCAATTGTTACATTTTTTGTGTGCATGTACAACAGCATATTGAGTCAGCATATAGTTGCACAAGACACAATTACAGCACTTAGCATTTCCATCAGGAATCTAAAAAACTGAGCACAAACTACATAGTCCTTTAAAAAGTGGGTATCCATGGGTCACTACTTCAAATATGCCAATGGCAGTGCACAATACACTTTACGAAATGAGAAAGAGGGCTGTATGTGGATACAATCATAAGGGACACAGATTCACTGATGCGTTGACAGTAGCAGAGAAGTTTGTGTGTCTGCCACACTCCTTTGTTGTATCTGGTTAGTGTTCAGTGCTCATCATGGTTGTGTGAGACTGTGCATCACACCCCTGCTGTTATTGCTTCCCTCAGTGGTTCGTAAAATTATCACTATGGCCACTCTTCGATTTGTTGTTGTTAAATAAAACATATGTGAAATGTTACAGATATTCTGCTCATATATATCAATATCTCACCATCTATGTCTTTAGGACATACAGAGTGGAGAGTCTGGAGTGGTTATGAAAACAGTGAAAGAAGCGTGTGCTGAGGGCTTAGTGTTGACTGGTGGAGGAAGAGAGGGAATCTTCATCAAAGAAGTGAAACCTGACTCACCTGCTTCAAAGCACCTGAGTATGAAAGAGGGTATGTACAGAGCAAACAAAACATGGTCACTAGTTATACTTTGACCTGAGTGTGTTATAAAGGATAGTGATTGCATTTTAGTTATTGATTATCGTTTTAATTTAAACATTGAACACAAGTTTTCATCCTCATTTGTATCCCTTCAGGTGATCAGATACTTAGTGCCACGGTATACTTTGATAATGTGTCGTATGAAGATGCGCTGCAAATTCTTGAGCATGCTCAGCCATATAAAATGGAGATTTGTCTCAAACGCAAAGTGGATTCAACAATGCCAGAAGATGCTGACATTGTACACCCAGAGGTGGTGACTACACTGTTCTTCTCTTTCAAACATTTCTTCACATTCACAAATGTTGACAAACCACTTAAGATTCCCTTTAATTATTCTAGGGCAATGTGGAGAGCTCACCAGAGATGAGAACTCAGAGAAAAATGAAGAAACAGCAAGACCGCATATCATGGCCAAAATTTCCTTCTTTTGGCAGGGGACGCAGAGCCCAATTCAAGAGATCTCACAGTACATCAGAAGCAGAAGAACACAGGAAATTAGAAATGAGCCCACCAACAAGTGATACAGAATCCCCATTCAAGTCACCATTAAAATTTCCAGATGAAAAAGAACAGAAAAAGAAACAAAAAATGCAGTCAAGTGGCAAGACGAAAGGCTACAGGAGCAAATCTGTTGAGGAACCTCAGAGAAAGGGGAAGGAGTTAATAACAGAGAACATGGCAGTTTGTGAAAATCTACAAGTTGATAGTGTGGAAGAAAAGTTGCCTGAAGAAGTTACAGCAAAATTGGAAGACACTGCACATGTAGCAGAAGAAACTGAGAGTGAGATATCTTCCAAGATCAAGCAAGACCATGCACTCTCAAGTTTGTCAGAAATGGAACAGCAACATAAGGTTCATTATATTAGTTTGGGCAATACATTAAAGACTACAGATATTTCAGTTACATTTGCAGAGGGTTCTGCAGGTATTATGAGGACCCTGGAGGAAGGAAAGGTGGAGAGATCTGAAATGAAAGTTAACATTCATCAGAAAGAGAAAACGGATGCAGGAATAGGTAACCAATCAGGTGAAAATATAATTTCAGATATATGTGCTTCTGACAATGATGGAGTAAGTCCTGTTGTAATATCACAGGCAGAGTCTGAAAGATTTCAGCTTAACCCTGACTTAAACACACAGGTGGTCATCAAGGGCAGTTCAGAGGAAGACTTAGTATCCATAAATACAAAAATGACCACACCAAAATTAGATGATTCTCTAGAATTATTTAGTGTAGGAGAACTGAAAAAACCACAGACGACAGGTGGTGAAAAAGAGTTGAAGGAAAGAAACGTATTTGAAAATGAGAGTTATGGGATTCGAATCAGAGGTCCATTGGCTGACATGGCTACAACAAAGCCTCACTTTGCTAGTGCAATGGATGGGTTTCAGTTCTTGCTACCAGAGTGTTCTGACAAGAAACAAGAGAGCGCTATCACTGACACACAGGAAGCAAGTTTTGTCATACCTGATATTTCCCAAGCAAAATCTAAAACAGACACTTCAGTTTCTGCTTTAGACATGAAGGATTTGGAAATAAAAAAGTTTATGCTACCCACAGTGACATATACTGACCACTTAATAGCAGATGTAGACAAAAAATCTGAATCAAAGTTTAAATTGCCAAATGTTGATTTCTCCAAATTTGCAACACAAGACCCAATAAAAATGACAAAACAAGAGCAAATGAAGACCTCTCTCCCAAAAAGAGAAGACATTGAGATTCCAGGGATAGAAGCTAAACCATGTCTTCAGGCTCCTGTAATTAAGGTACCCAAAATAGAGAAGATTACTAATATTACTAAAGAGGTGAAAATCCAGGCTCACCAAACAGATGAACAGTTCAGTGTTGAGGATGTTAAAGTGGCTGTCTCCAAATTTCCAGCTTTTAAACTACCTGAGGGTGATGTTACAGGCGTGCTTGTACAAAGGGAAGTCACAATTATGGAAATGAAGGGAGATAAGTCTAACATAACCCCTAGAGGTTCTCCTCGTAAAATATCTGTGACTAGTGCAGACAGTAGCACTACATTAACTAAAAGCCAAATGGGTAAAGAAAAGTCATCAGCTTCTGATATTGCAGATAAAGACCTTGGGACCAAAATACCAAATGTTGAGCTACATTATGATCCTGAACAAATTTCAGTAGCTATAAAAAAATTAGATTATACAAAGCCAAACATTTCAAAACCAAACACTGATACAATGCTAATCACAGATGATGAGAAAATGTCAGAGGTTACATTCAAACTTCCAAAGCGAGAAGACATTGAAATACCAGGGATGGAAGCCATAAAGAAATCAAATATACAAAAGACAAAAATCAAAGCAGACAAAGATATACAACCTGGTGAAAAGACCAAAACGAAGAAATATGGGAACCAGAAAGGACAGGAAAAGAAATCAAAGAAAGCAAAAATAACCATGCCAAGCTTTGGAATCACCAAACCTGACATTCGGTTCCCAGATATTGGAACTGATTTTCCAAAAACAGAAGTCCATAAAAATGATGCTGGAGAAATAAAGATTAAGAAATTTGAAGTGGATGTACCTCAAACTGATACCAGCTTGAAAGATGTTTATCTTCCTGAAGACAAAGACCTAAAACTACATACAATAGAGAACATACGCTCAAAGTCATATACAAAGTATGAAAAAAAGGAGGCAGATATACCTATACATGAACAGTTTGGAATAGGAAAAAGTCTTCCAGACAAGAAAGGTCCTGATTTGGCCAAAGAAGTACAGTTGTATAATGTTGATGAGAAGACTCAAAGTACTGAAATGGCAGGACAGGGAAGCAAGTTCAAGCTACCAAAATTTGAGATCAGTTTTCCAGAAGTAAAAGTGCCAAAGATGCATTTTAGTCCTTCCAAAAAAGATACTGAGATTTCTATAACAGATATGCCAGCAACGTATGCAGCTGAGGTTGAAATGCCAGATGCAAAGGCAAATATAAAAGAAGATGTACCAGAAGAAGATTGCAAAGATCATGAAATGAAAACAAAGCGCTCAAGCTTTTCATTTCCTAAATTCGGATTTTCTAAGTCTGACACTAAAATCACAGAAGCTGATGTGACTCTTAAAAATGCTGAGGGGTCTTTACCAGAAAGAAATGTAGATGTGGAAGTTGAGAATACAGAGATTACACCTTCAATGGGTGATAAAAAACAAGAAGATGAAACAAAGTTTGGCTCTCCAACAAAATTTAAAATACCCTCAATTTCCTTGCCAAAATTTGGAGCCAAAACGTCAAAAGTGGCAGTAGACGTCTCGGGAGTAGAATCACAGGTTCCTGCTCCTGAAACAGGTCTAAAACAAGCAGAAGTAACAGTGTCAGATGAGCCATTATCACTTAACATTAAAGGTCCTGATGACGACAAAAAAGGAAAATTTCACAAAGACATCCAAATCGATGGACAAGAGAGTAAATTCAGATTGCCAAAATTTGACATAAGTTTTCGAGAAGTAAAAGGACCACAAATAAACTTACATGCAGGCAAAACAGAGGCTGATATTTCTGCACAAGAAGGAAAGGAAGAAGTGCACGAATCTGATGTGGAAGTGTCATGTTTAAAAACTGAAGTAAAATCAGAAAAACCAAAAGTAGATTCTAAATGTCAAGATGCAGAAATAAAGAAACCAGTTTTTTCATTCCCTAGGTTTAGCTTTTCTAAATCAGAAACTCGGGATGCTGAAAGTGATGTGAGTCTTCCACAAGTTGATGTATCTTTACCAGAAGAAGATGTAAAAATAGAAAAACAAGATGCAAACATTAAACTTGCAATGGGCTATACAGGAGAAGAAGACACAAGGAAGGTTGGATCATCAACAAAGTATAAACTGCCCACAATATCCCTTCCAAAATTTGGAACTAAAGCTCCAAAGGCAGCAGTAGAAATCTCTGAAGCAGAAGTGCAAATGAAAGGTCCTGAAATTAATCTACCCCAAACAGAGGTATTAGTGTCAAGTCAGCCCTTATCAGTGGATGTAAAAACACCTGAGGTAGGCAAAGAATCAAAGTCTGTAAATGTCGACATAAATGCAGAGGACATAAAAATTGAGGGACAAGAGAGCAAAATCAAAATGCCAAAATTTGCGATAAGCTTTTCAGAAGTTAAAGGACCAAAAATAGACTTAAATGGATGCCAAACAACAGAAATTTCTCTACCAGAGGGAAAGGGAGAACTGAATGCACCTGATGTTGAAGGGCCAGATGTAAAAACTGAAGTGAAATTAGATTTACCAAAAGGAGAAACTCAAGGTGTTCAAGTAGAAATGAAGAAATCAGGTTTTTCATTGCCCAAGATTGGATTGTCTAGATCAGAAACAAAGACAACTGAAGCTGATGTGAGTCTCCCACAGGTGGATGTATCTTTACAAGGACAAGATGTAAAAATAGAAGGACCAGATGTAGAAATTAAAAGTGCAATGCATGATACTAAAGAAGAAGACAAAATGAAGGTTGGATCTGCAACAAAGTTTAAATTGCCCACAATCTCCCTACCAAAATTTGGAGCGAAAGCTCCAAAGGTGGAGGTAGACATCTCTAGAGATGATGCACAAATTAAAGCACCTGAAATAAGTCTACCCCAAACTGAGGTAGCAGTGTCAAGTGAGCCCATGTCATTGAGCATAAAAACACCTGACATAGACAAAGAAGTAAAGTCTGTAACTGCTGATATAAAAGCAGAAGATATGAAAATTGAGGGGCAAGAGAGCAAATTCAAAATGCCAAAATTTGGGATAAGCTTTCCAGAAGTAAAAGGACCAAAAATAGACTTATATGGAAGCAAAACAATGACTGACATTTCTCTACCAGAGGGAAAGGCAGAAGTGCATGTACCTGATGTTGAAATGCCAGATGTAAAAACTGAAGTGAAATTAGATTTACCTAAAGGAGAAACTCAAGGTGTTCAAGTAGAAATGAAGAAATCAGGTTTTTCCTTGCCCAAGATTGGACTGTCTAAATCAGAATCAAAGGCACCTGACACTGATGTGAGTCTCCCACAGGTGGATGTATCTTTACAAGGACAAGATGAACAAATAGAAGGACCAGATGCAGACATTAAACTTACAATGTGTGATTCTGGAGAAGAAGACAAAATAAAGGTTGGATCTGCAACAAAATTTAAATTGCCCACAATCTCCCTGCCAAGATTTGGAGCTAAAGCTCCAAATGTGTCAGTAGACATCTCTGGAGAAGATGCACAAATGAAAGGTTCTGAAATAAGTCTACCGCAATCAGAGGTAGTAGTGTCAACTGAGCCCCTGTTATTGAATATTAAAAAACCAGACATAGACAAAGACGCAAAGTCTCTAAATGTTGACATAAAAGCAGAAGACATGAAAATTGAGGGGCAAGAGAGCAAATTCAAAATGCCAAAATTTGGGATAAGCTTCCCAGAAGTAAAAGGACCAAAAATAGACTTACATGGAAGCAAAACGACTGACATTTCTCTACCAGAGGGAAAGGGAAAAGTGCATGTACCTGATGTTGAGATGTCAGATGTAAAAACAGAACTCAATTTACATTTACCAAAAGGAGATTCAAAAGGTCTTAAAGTAGAAATGAAGAAACCAGGTGGTTCATTGCCCACAGTTGGATTTTCTAAATCAACAGAAGCATCTGATGCTGAATTGAGTCTCCCACAGGTTGATGTATCTTTACCAGGACAAGATGTAAAAATAGAAGGTCCAGAATCAAGCATTAAACTTGCAATGTGTTTTACAGAAGAAGACAACAAAATGAAGCCTGGATCTACAACAAAGTTTACATTGCCCACAATTTCTCACCCAAAAATTGGAGGTAAAGCACCAAAGGCAGAGGTAGACATCTTTGGAGATGATGTGCAAATGAAAGGACCTGAAATAAGTCTACCCCAAAAAGAAGTAGCAGTGTCAAGTGAGCCCATGTCATTGTACATAAAAACACCTGACATAGACAAAGAAGTAAAGTCTCCAACTGCTGATATAAAAGCAGAAGACATGAAAATTGAGGGGCAAGAGAGCAAATTCAAAATGCCAAAATTTGGGATAAGCTTTCCAGATGTTAAAGGACCAAAAATAGACTTACATGGAAGCAAAACAATGACTGACATTTCTCTACCAGAGGGAAAGGGTGAAGTGCATGTACCTGATGTTGAGATGCCAGATGTAAAAACTGAAGTGAAATTAGATTTACCTAAAGGAGAAACTCAAGGTGTTCAAGTAGAAATGAAGAAATCAGGGTTTTCCTTGCCCAAGATTGGACTGTCTATTTCAGAATCAAAGGGACCTGACACTGATGTGAGTCTCCCACAGGTGGATGTATCTTTACCAAGACAAGATGTAAAAGTAGAAGGACCAGATGCAAATGTTAATCTCGCAATGGGTGATATTGGAGAACAAGATAAACTGAAGTTTGGCTCTCCGACTAAGTTTAAACTGCCCACAATCTCTCTCCCAAAATTTGGATCTAAAGCTAAAAAGGAGTCAGTAGACATGTCTGGAGTGGATGTGCAAATTAAAGCACCTGAAATAAGTCTACCCCAAACTGAGGTAGCAGTGTCAAGTGAGCCCATGCCATTGAACATAAAAACACCTGACATAGACAAAGAAGTAAAGTCTGTAACTGCTGATATAAAAGCAGAAGATATGAAAATTGAGGGGCAAGAGAGCAAATTCAAAATACCAAAATTTGGGATAAGCTTTCCAGAAGTTAAAGGACCAAGAATAGACTTACATGGAAGCAAAACAACAACTGACATTTCTCTACCAGAGGGAAAGGGAGAAGTGCATGTACCTGATGTTGAGATGCCAGATGTAAAAACTGAAGTGAAATTAGATTTACCTAAAGGAGAAACTCAAGGTGTTCAAGTAGAAATGAAGAAATCAGGGTTTTCCTCGCCCAAGATTGGATTGTCTAAATCAGAAACAAAAGCACCTGACACTGATGTGAGTCTCCCACAGGTGGATGTATCTTTACCAGGACAAGATGTAAAAGTAGAAGGACCAGATGCAAATGTTAATCTCGCAATGGGTGATATTGGAGAACAAGATAAACTGAAGTTTGGCTCTCCAACTAAGTTTAAACTGCCCACAATCTCTCTCCCAAAATTTGGATCTAAAGCTAAAAAGGAGTCAGTAGACATTTCTGGAGTGGATGTGCAAATCAAAGCACCTGAAATAAGTCTACCCCAAACTGAGGTAGCAGTGTCAAGTGAGCCCATGTCATTGAACATAAAAACACCTGACATAGACAAAGAAGTAAAGTCTGTAACTGCTGATATAAAAGCAGAAGATATGAAAATTGAGGGGCAAGAGAGCAAATTCAAAATGCCAAAATTTGGGATAAGCTTTCCAGAAGTTAAAGGACCAAAAATAGACTTACATGGAAGCAAAACAACGACTGACATTTCTCTACCAGAGGGAAAGGGAGAAGTGCATGTACCTGATGTTGAGATGCCAGATGTAAAAACTGAAGTGAAATTAGATTTACCTAAAGGAGAAACTCAAGGTGTTCAAGTAGAAATGAAGAAATCAGGGTTTTCCTTGCCCAAGATTGGATTGTCTAAATCAGAAACAAAAGCACCTGACACTGATGTGAGTCTCCCACAGGTGGATGTATCTTTACCAGGACAAGATGTAAAAGTAGAAGGACCAGATGTAGAAGTTAATCTCGCAATGGGTGATATTGGAGAACAAGATAAACTGAAGTTTGGCTCTCCAACTAAGTTTAAACTGCCCACAATCTCTTTCCCAAAATTTGGATCTAAAGCTAAAAAGGAGTCAGTAGACATTTCTGGAGTGGATGTGCAAATCAAAGCACCTGAAATAAGTCTACCCCAAACTGAAGTAGCAGTGTCAAGTGAGCCCATGTCATTGAACATAAAAACAAGTGACATAGACAAAGAAGTAAAGTCTGTAACTGCTGATATAAAAGCAGAAGACATGAAAATTGATGGGCAAGAGAGCAAATTCAAAATGCCAAAATTTGGGATAAGCTTTCCAGATGTTAAAGGACCAAAAATAGACTTACATGGAAGCAAAACAACGACTGACATTTCTCTACCAGAGGGGAAGGGAGAAGTGCATGTACCTGATGTTGAAATGCCAGATGTAAAAACTGAAGTGAAATTAGATTTACCTAAAGGAGAAACTCAAGGTGTTCAGGTAGAAATTAAGAAATCAGGGTTTTCCTTGCCCAAGATTGGATTGTCTAAATCAGAAACAAAAGCACCTGACACTGATGTGAGTCTCCCACAGGTGGATGTATCTTTACAAGGACAAGATGTAAAAGTAGAAGGACCAGATGCAAATGTTAATCTTGCAATGGGTGATATTGGAGAACAAGATAAACTGAAGTTTGGCTCTCCAACTAAGTTTAAACTGCCCACAATCTCTTTCCCAAAATTTGGATCTAAAGCTAAAAAGGAGTCAGTTGACATGTCTGGAGTGGATGTGCAAATTAAAGCACCTGAAATAAGTCTACCCCAAACTGAAGTAGCAGTGTCAAGTGAGCCCATGTCATTGAACATAAAAACACCTGACATTGACAAAGAAGTAAAGTCTGTAACTGCTGATATAAAAGCAGAAGACATGAAAATTGATGGGCAAGAGAGCAAATTCAAAATGCCAAAATTTGGGATAAGTTTTCCAGATGTTAAAGGACCAAAAATAGACTTACATGGAAGCAAAACAACGACTGACATTTCTCTACCAGAGGGAAAGGGAGAAGTGCATGTACCTGATGTTGAAATGCCAGATGTAAAAACTGAAGTGAAATTAGATTTACCTAAAGGAGAAACTCAAGGTGTTCAAGTAGAAATGAAGAAATCAGGGTTTTCCTTGCCCAAGATTGGATTGTCTAAATCAGAAACAAAAGCACCTGACACTGATGTGAGTCTCCCACAGGTGGATGTATCTTTACCAGGACAAGATGTAAAAGTAGAAGGACCAGATGCAAATGTTAATCTCACCATGGGTGATATTGGAGAACAAGATAAACTGAAGTTTGGCTCTCCAACTAAGTTTACACTGCCCACAATCTCTCTCCCAAAATTTGGATCTAAAGCTAAAAAGGAGTCAGTAGACATTTCTGGAGTGGATGTGCAAATTAAAGCACCTGAAATAAGTCTACCCCAAACTGAGGTAGCAGTGTCAAGTGAGCCCATGTCATTGAACATAAAAACACCTGACATAGACAAAGAAATAAAGTCTCTAACTGCTGATATAAAAGCAGAAGACATGAAAATTGAGGGGCAAGAGAGCAAATTCAAAATGCCAAAATTTGGGATAAGCTTTCCAGAAGTTAAAGGACCAAAAATAGACTTACATGGAGGCAAAACGACAGACATTTCTCTACCAGAGGGAAAGGGAGAAGTGCATGCACCTGATGTTGAAGGGCCAGATGTAAAAACTGAAGTGAAATTAGATTTACCAAAAGGTGAAACTCAAGGTGTTCAAGTAGAAATGAAGAAATCAGGTTTTTCATTGCCCAAGATTGGATTGTCTAAATCAGAAACAAAGACAACTGAAGCTGATGTGAGTCTCCCACAGGTTGATGCATCTTTAGCAGAAGAAGATGTGAAAATAGAAGACATTAAACTTGCAATGGGTGATACAGGAAAAGAAGATAAACCAAAGTTTGGTTCTCCAACAAAGTTTAAACTGCCCACAATCTCCTTCCCAAAATTTGGAGCTAAAGTTACAAAGGAGGCCGAAGACATTTCTTCTGTGAGTGCGCATATGAAAGGTCCTGACATAACTCTTCAGCAAACAGAGTTAAAGGTGCCAGCCGATGCAATAGCAGTTGAGATAAAAGGGCCTCACACAGACAAACAGGGGAAATCTCTTAAAGTGAAACCACAAGATGACCAATTTGAAGGGCAAGAGAGCAAGTTCAAATTGCCCAAATTTGCAATAAGCTTTCCAGACGTAAAAGGACCAAAAATAGAGTTACCTGCAAGCAAGACTCAGACTGACATTGCTCTTCCAGAGGTAAAAGCAGAGGTGCATGTGTCTGCTGGTGAAATGAAAGATGTCAAATCTGAAGAGAAGGGAAACTTGCCAGAAGTGGATCCTAAAGGTCTTGAAGTAAAAGCAAAGAAAACAGGCTTTTCCTTCCCCTGGTTTGGCTTTTCTAAAGCAGAAACTAAAGCTCCCAAAGCTGACATTACTCTTCCAAAAGTTGATGTGTCTTTAACCAAAGAAAATGTAAAAATCGAAGAAACAAACACAGATGTTTCACTTTCAATTGGTGATACTGGACAAGAGGACAAAATGAAGTTTGGCTCTCCAACAAAGTTTAAACTTCCTTCAATTTCCCTTCCAAAATTTGGAGCTAAATCTACAAAGGAATCAGTAGATATTTCTGCTGCTGTGGATGAACAAATTCAAAGATCTGAAATACATCTTCCGGAAGTAGAGATGTCTGTGTCAGCTGTGCCCCTACCTGTTGATATAAAAGTGCCTGAAAGAGACAAAGAGGGAAAATCTCTCAGTGTTGAGACAAAAACTCAAACTGTAGAAAAAGAAAAGAAGTCCAAATTGCCAAAATTTGGAATAAGTATTCCAGAAGTAAAAGGAACAAAAATTGACTTGCATGCAAGCAAGACTCAGACGGACATTGCTCTCCCAGAAGGAAAGGGAGAAGTGCATGCATCTGATCTTGAAATACCAAACATAAAATCTGAAGTGGAAGTCAATTTACCAGAAGTAGATTCTAAGGATATTGAAATAAAAATGAAGAAATCCGGTTTTTCATTTCCCAAGTTTGGTTTCTCTAAACCTGAAACTAAGGCCCCTGAAGCTGATGTGAGCGTCCCACCAGTTGATGTATCTTTACCAGACGAAAATGGAAAAATGGAAGGTTCAGATGTTGCACTTTCAATTGATGATACTAGACAAACAGATGAAACAAAGTTTGAATCTCCAACAAAATTTAAACTTCCCTCAATGTCTTTCCCAAAATTCAGAACTAAAACTTCAAAGGCAGCATTAGACGTCTCTGCTGTGCATGTTGAAGTTCCAAGACCTGAAATAAGTCAACCCGAAGCAGAGTTAAAAGTTTCATACGAGCTGCTATCTGTTGACCCAAAAGGGCCTGGTGTAGATAAAGAAGGAAAATCTTGCATGGAAATGGATATAGCAGATATAAAACCTGAAATAAATGATCATATTAAATGGAAAGATTCTAAAGCAGAAGCTGAAATTAAAGACAAAGTTCAACAATCTCCAGAAGCAGCTGTTAAACACAAAGAAGGCTCTCCAAGTAGATTCAAACCTCTCACCATGAAAATGCCAATAATTACTGTTTCAAAATCACAGTTGCAGGATGGACAAGATGATGCAGTCATGAGTGGTGCTCCAGAACCCAAACATAAAGAAATCACACAAGGACAAGAAAAGTCCTCCAAATTTACCATACCCAAATTTGCTGATGTTCTGAGGGGCTTTGATGTTGAATTCACTGTGCCAAAATTAGATGAAATTGAACAAACAAAGAAGGAAACTCCCACAAAACAGGAACATGTAACTGGAGTGAAAGGTGAGGATTCTAAAGAAGGCGTAACAACAAATAAAGGAGGAGCTCAAGAAAAATCTATGCTTAGGTTTACAATTCCCAAACTGCGATTCAACCACCCTTCAGATGAGAGTGATAATATTGTGAATTCAGAGGCTGTTCTTGAAAACAAGTTATCCTCTCCAACCAATACAGCAAAGGTCAATGAGCAGGAAGACTCTCAATCACCCAGAAAAGGTCATGAGTGTCCAGAGGTTGACATTAAGGCAAAAGGGGCTGAGAAGAGTTCCACAGTAGAGGTTGAAGAGGATAATGTCAGTCCAACATTGTCACTTAGGTCATCTGAAGCTTTTGCTGATCTAAGTGCACCGACAACTGAACAGGTTGGCCTTTCACTGGCCTCCCCTACAAAGATCAAAGTAAAATATTCCGAACCAACTATTGAGGTGAGTGACTTGCATGGTGACGTTATTACTTCAACAACAAGTACTGAACTAATTTTCATGGAGCCCCACCAGCCAGAGAAAGTGAACATTCCATTCTCTGATGAAAGTTCTTCTTCTTCATTGAACACACTGAAGCAGATGTCAGGAGAAGTTCACATAATAAAATCAAATGTACAAACAGTACCAGACACACAGCATGCTACAATTCTAACTTATTTAGGTTCTCAAGTTATTCAAACATTACCTGCAGAAGAAATGACAATAACATCTGACTCAGTGTTATCAGTTGAGACACACAGAGTTTTAAAGGAGGAACACACATTAATAGAAAAGCATGTTATGGAAGAAATCTTAAGTGATGAGAAAGTGCTTGTGACATCAAGAACACAAGTTTTTGAGGGAGGTGTTGCAGAGCCTATCACTGATGACACAGCTTCCTCAATTCAAAAACTTAAAGATATTGTACACACTGAGAAAATGAGATTTTTTGAGGGTGCAGAGTCAGGTGAAAAAATTATAATGATCTCTGAAACATCTTTAAGGCATGCAGATTCCTCTACAGATGAAAATGAGGGGAAATAAGTTTGTGACATTACTTAAATTACTCTTTAGCAGAACTTGATTCATGGCTGTTATAAAATTAGATAATTAGATATTATGCTTCTGGATGCATTTTGTGTATAACCAGGTGCCCATTATACAAGAAAGGGCCAGGTATGACATATATCAATATAACAAAAAATAGGGTTAGATAAAATTGAATTGTAAACATGATTTAAAAACAAACCAAGATAATCTAGATAAATGTTACAACCATTAAATTTTGCGAAGAGGATTTTTTTCTTTGTGGAAATTTTTTGCAGTGATGTCTCTGTAATATACATGCAAATACAAGATAGACTGGATGAGAATTATAAATTATCATAGAAAAAGCATAGAAAACCAGTGTGACAGATTATTATCCATAATACATTGAGGTGAATATTTTGGTTGTTTTGAACCTGGCGTTGTCAAAAGTAAGAATTGAATTAAAATAAACATATAAAATTTTCCTATATGTAAAAAGAAAAAAATGTAAACATCAGTATAAACAAAATTATGCAAGTATATTTTCGCTCAGTTAAGTTTCGGCCCTACACTCTTACATTGTCTTAACGCATAAGGCAATATATTTGTTCTACTTATTAAATGCTATATTCAAACAAATAAATCTTTTAAGATAAAAATGGTTCCATTATTTTTAATCCACACTTCTTAATGTCTTTACATTTATAATCACATACTACTTTATTTTTTCCTTACTCCATCAACTATAATAATCTAATTACATGAGTAAGGAAGCAAATGCTTTTCCATTATTTTTTAGGCGAATTCTGCTAACACTAATCATGAATTATTGCAAATGTACATCAAATCTAAAGCACCTTTTGACCAGAGGATTTGAGTGGAGTTGAGTGGCAGAAAATTAGAGTTGAGTGGCGATGGTTCATGCATTGACATTTTACATTTTCAACATTTAGCATATTCTCTTATCCACTTACAAAAGTTTTGTCATTTGCTCATATATTGTATCCTAGCCAGTACTGTAGTTTAGAGTTCAAGGTACTGTCGAACTAGAACACTTTTGAAATTCAGGAATCAATGCTGACTGAACCAATTTCATTATGGACTGGTGTCCTGCTGCATTGTAGAAGTACTGGAGGTGATTTTGAAGTAAGAGAAAATGGCAACTTTGCTTGCTTACAAAGCTGATGAAAGACTTCTATCCAAAGGCATACTGTTCCCACTGACGTAATTTGGGGGGGGGGGGGGGGTCATGTCCCCCCAACTTTTTCAAAAGCTGGTTTTGGTCCCCCCCAGTTTTTACAGTTAAAACCAAATATTTAAATAGCGACGAATCCATGTCCCCCCCACTTTTGAAATCAAAATTACGTCCATGACTGTTCCTCTGGGGTCACAGTGGCATATGTGCTGTACGGGTTTATTTGGGTTTGGATTATTTTCTGTCAATTATTGTATTGTCATTGTGTGTATTTAAACCTCTTCTTATTCGGTCTTTGCTGTTGTCGTGTCACGTTTGTCTCTCTGTTTTTACTTGTATATGGTTTGACATGTTTTCCATTGTCCTTTTTGGTACTTGCTTTCTGTCAATAAAACATCATATTGCTCATGTACGTGTGTCCCATATTTCCATATATACATGAAGAAGCCAGGGGGTAACTGCAGTGTACCGTGGTAAAACATCTTGAGGTAATCAAAATTACAACGAACACGAGGTTTCCAGATAAACAGGATTATTCTGTGGATTATTCTGTGGTGATGCAAGGCAGGATGCAAATGTAGGTCAGGTGTGTTGTTAACAATTGAATGAAAACAAAAGCTTTGCACATATAAATGAGTAGTAATGTAAATCAACTTTCAAAGACACACACAAGGTACCAGTTGGAACTTCCAAACATGCAAACAACCAGACATTAACAGATGCCAAACAGAAGAAACTGAGAGGTGTGTGTGTGTGTGTGTGTATGTGTGTGTATATATATATATATATATATATATATATATATATATATATATATATATATATATATATATATATATATATATATATATATATATAAAGCACCAAGTGAAAGGGGCACTGCCTCAAGGTTAAGCATGTTGCAAGTGCATTGGCCTGTCACTCATCAGCCCAGTGATCCTCCAAATCCCTCCATTCGTAGTGTACCACGGGAGCCTGGTCTGGGGGACTTCCTCCTTCATCGCTATTCGATTAGGATATTCTGGTTGAGACTATTTTTGGTTACGGTTCTGAGAATTGGTTTGTGTTTAAACTGCTTACCTGTCTGCAGCCTCCAACACACCAGCTTTACAATTGATGTTAATTTCCAAAGCTGCCATATGTTGTTGTGTAACCATCACAAGGAGTAGATCCATTTATCTCAAGAGTATGTAATTGTCATACTGGCTAAATTAACATAATGTACAAGCTGACAAAGATGAATGCTTTAGGATTTGAGGGCTGTGCAGGCCAGGGAAGCAAGGAAATCCATGGAAAATGGATCCAAGAACATGACATCTTTTGGCATGGTGCATTGTCTGAAGTGTCCTTCTGCCACAAGGTAAATGGCTGTCAAGAAGGGATGATCTTGGTCAGCCTCAACAGCCCCTACAGTCCAAATGTCCATACGCAATTATCACAGGACCCATGTACCAAGAAAACATTCTCCAGAATATTACAAAAGCTCCATCAGCCTGAACTGTTGACACCCAGTGGGGCTCACTGATTCATGCTGCTTACACAAATTCTGATCCTCCAATCAGTATGATGACACAAATCTGTATTCATCTGCTCAGGTGAATTAGTGAATTTTACACTGCTTAGTGATTCAAGTTTTGTGCTCTTATGCCCACTAGTGTCTTTTTGTTTCCTTTAGACAGCAGTCACACTTAAAATGGCCATTTGCCCATCTATGCTAAGGAACAGAGTTGTGTATTTTGACATGTTGTGCGTTGGCTTTGTATTTGGCTGTAATTTGCTTGACGGTGCATCAGAGCAATTCTTGACATCCTATTCCAGCCCTTTCATCTACGAGTTATTTTCATCCACATGATGCACTTTCATTGGATGTTTCTCCTTGATCGTACTATGCACACAAATACCCCACACAGTGCACAAAATATCGCACGCAAAAACCCCACATATTTGGTAGCTGTTTTTTTTTTTTTTTTATACAGGCCCTGGATCATGTTTCTAATTTACATAGAAGCTCAAATCATGAAAGAGCAAGTGTATAAATAAAGCCATACAGTGCATATTTAATACTGTACTTGAGTACAGGAATTGCCCTCTGCTATTCACATAAAAGATGAAGCTACAGGTTACTTGTATAGGACATGTATGATCATTAGATAGTAGACTATTCATGAAAACTGATTTACACAGTACTATTCATGAAAAATGATTACACAGTACTGAACTCGATACTGAACAAAATCACAGCCCTTACCTATAGTTAAGTAGTTTTCACGAACACATGTATTTTCCAACTTCGCCCATAAACAAACGGCTAATATATTCATATAACAATATACAGACTTCTATTCACCACTGTAAATAGTTGTGTTCATCGTCAAATTGTAAATTGTAAAACTAAATACTTTTGGTATATGAACCATTCCCTCTTGTAACAGAACTGACACTAGGGGGCACCAAAGCTTCACTTATACTGAGATCCTTCTTATTAGGACTGATAAGTAGGTGACGTTGATGGAGATGAATTGCTGGACAGCAAGGCGACAAAATTTACTTTATAGTCACTACAAAACACGGACGTAATTGGGGGGGGGGGGGGGGGGGGGGGACACGACACTTTTTCAAAAGCCGGTTGTGGTCCCCCCCAGTTTTTACGGTTAAAACCAAATATTTAAATAGCGACGAATCCATGCCCCCCCACTTTTGAAATCAAAATTACGTCCATGCTACAAAATATATAATAATGAATGAATGATTTTTAAAAAATGGAATTTTCCTTGTTGTAATACATTTTTATTCTGTTTTTGGGCTTTTTTTCTTGGTCCTGTTTGCCTAAATGCAGACTAGTCTAAATATGTTCAGTCCCTTCAGCTATGGGTGTGTGTAATTGAGAGATTGAGAGAGAACGAGGACGGAGAAGAGAGAGAGAGTGAGACAGCACGAGAAACAACCGAGACAAACGGTCCGAGTTAATGGCAGTCAGACCTGCCATCACATTACAGGTCAGATGTGCACTTCAGAATATTTACCAGGTGGGTTGGTCTGAAGAACTTCGTGCCTTCTAGCTGTGGATACCAGACTGACAGCCTCGCGGTAAAAGGTAGAAAAGATTTTGTGGAGGAAATACGATCGCTTTAGACAGAGGAGGTAAGTAATCACATAAGCCAGCCTACATTTAAAAGAACATGCTGAGGTAGTTTACGAAAGTGACATAAATACATTTCAACGTTTCTATGTGGCTAATTTGATTCATAAATTGTGATAAATTGAGTCACTATAGGCTTTAGTATTTGAGTTGCTGGTGTTTCGTCGTGGTCTAACAAATAATTTGATTCCCTGCAATTATCCCAAGTCTTTGACGCTTAAATGATATATATTATGTACCTCTGTGTATGTATTTGCTAGTGTTGAATGCTGGTGTAATGATCTAAACTTTATCCCGCTTAACGTTTAAGTTGAAATATTTCAACTTAGTGTGACTTAGTCCCTTCTAAAATCAAAATAAAGCGAATTTATTCATAAAAAATATATATGCATATATATTTATGATTAGCGTTTTACATGCGGCCGGAGAACCGCCTGTACAGTTCTCTTGGAGAACTAGTTTGATTAAATGGATTTGCGCAGGATACACAGACTACTGTTGAAATCTCTAGAACTACTACTACTGTCGAAATCCAGTATTCGGTATTATCTATATAAAGCGTCTCACAATGATGTCTAGAGCGGATATGTTATAAAAGAGGGAAAAGTTGTAGTCAGTAGCTTTCTAGTCAATGTGAACACGTCTACACGGTTCACCTCTTTAAGAACGCCGCTCCATCAAAGCCACCACGCTTTGATCTCTGGTTTCCAGGCAACGCTCAGAGAGGCTGCGTTAATGTTGGCCGAATCCCCCCATCACTTATTTAACTCTCCTTATCTCCTCCCACTCCGTCTCCAACACCAGTCTCCCATGTTCTGCAGGTCAGCAAATATTTAATGACAATTTGAAAAGAAGAAAAAAAAACACATTTATATTCACAAATATATGGACTTGATTCATGGTCTTTTTTTTACATGATTTGGACTTATCCATCAAAGTGTGTGAGACTACTTTGCTAAAGGTCATTATTTCAGCCGGCATGTCTGTGGGGATCTGTTTATCTATTTGCATACTTGTCTTGTACATGCGGCCAAGACTGCAGTCTTGATTTCCCAGTCAAAGTACTGTCACACCCAGGAGCAAAGGCAAAAAAGGGAGAGAGAAAGAGAGAGAGAGAGGGGGGGGGATGAAGCTTGTCCAAAAAAAGGAAAGAAGAAGCAAAGTAGGGTAAGGTTGGGAGAAGTCAGTGTCACGTTCGCTTTCTGTTGACTATTGAAATAGCTTTCAATGGCAGTCTAATAAGCCCATCTTTAAGCACATCAAGGAAACCCAAATAGCTCTATATTGTAGTGAATAAATTGAAGAAAAACCAGAGAATGTCATTTTCTGCTCAAGGAAAAGCTCTTTTGCTGCAACATGAAATCTTTAAAAGGGTCATACACCGTAAACAAACAAAGGGCCAAATGAATTAATGCATAGTGGGGGAGAGTTAACAACAGAAATACACACCACAATGAAGGTAGAGCCATACCAAACACACACACACACAGCCCAACTTAAAAAAAAAAAAAAAACTAGACATTAGATGTGAGCTAAATAAAGTCTGAAGAGAGATGCACAGCATTCTGGGAGTCCTTGCCATGCTCCTCCCCTCTCTACCACTGGTCCACTCTCAAAAGTTCAGTAGCAGATGCTTCAATATTATTGCAATGCTTCTGGGATACATGTTTTGTCAGAGATGGTATTTGGATCAGTAGAAGATGTATATACAGTATTGTGTTGGCTTTATTTGCTTATATACATATTTGTTTATATACATATAATGGTGTCTGCCACAGAGTTAGTGCGTGGGCCTAAGAGCAAAGTGGTAGAGCGGAGAGGAACACCGTGAGGGCTTCTGGAACATCACACGCCTCTCTACAGTACTAGTTTAAATCTGTTTGTTATATAGTTGAATTGTGTGTCTGATTTTGATTTGGCTTGATCGTCTCCTTTTACAGTTATCACAGTGATGTGTTCCACTGCCTTTGTGGGGTCTAGGTCTTATTTAGCTTCCATTCGATTCCCCTGTTCCCTTCTCTGCTTGTTTGCTATATGTGAGTCTTTTTAAAGACTTCGCTTTGCAATAAAAGACCGATAATTGAGCATACATTGCACTCCCTGGTTCTTCTTCTGTACAAACACAACATTATAGGTAAATATAGTTATCCTAAAAGATTCTTATAATATTAGGCCCAAATATTAGTGGCTGTGACTCTGTTGTAGACCTACTTGGCTTCAGTTTACTGCTGGTTCTTGCACCTAGTTCTGTCAACACATCTGATAATAGAAACATACCTCCAAACTCCACTCTGTAGCTTCACAGCATCACTAGTGTTTGTGTAATTATTAATGACAAAGGCCTGCTGGTTCCTCTGTGAGCTGAGTACAGAAATACAGAAGTCTTTGCTAAGTGAGATTGAAAATGTGACTGTTTGTATACATGGATTCCCTCCATAGAATGACAGATATAATAACTACACCAGAACACACAAAAGATGACCTAGCCATGGGCGGACCTTCTGAAGATGAAGGTGTCTCCTTTCAGGTAAATCCTCTAAGAGGTGTCACCAATTGAGGATTTAATAAAGAGGAGAGGTTCTGCTAATGAATACAGTATTGCCCAATTCCCTAGCAAGGTAACTTACCAGATTTAGTTACTTTGTTCAGATCTTCCCAGACACACATGAACGCCACCCAAAGTTGTCCAAGCGTCTACCCTCTATTGTGGTGGAGCCATCAGATGGAGAAGTGGAGAGTGGTGAACTGCGTTGGCCTCCAGATGACCTGAGAACCACAGATGCCACCAGATGCAAACATGAACGCACATGCACAGGAGACATCAGAAAGGATGCTAAAACAACCCATATGACACATGAATGCAAGAATAAAGGTGTGTTAAACTAGTGAGAGGCTTTGCAAAGTTTTATTTGTTGACAGGAGCTTTCAGTAGTTTCTTTTGGAGTCAGCAATGAAACTCAAATATATATTTGAGGAAACATAATGGGTGGGCACATCTTTTAAGGTTTGATTTGAGAATGCAAAGAAATCCTAACCCCCCAGTTAAAAAGAGACATGGGCAGAAAGCCCCTCTGTGTCATCTCCCTTTCAACCCCCTTAGGATTAACGTGATGTTTGTGATGTTGATATTTTCACTCTAACCATAGATAGAATTAGGCTATACACTCAGTTGCCTTGGGCATATCAGGAATTCTTCATGTCAGACAACCATAGAGGCAGTACAGACAACTATAGGGGCAGTACAGACGATCATGGGGCAGTACAGACAATCATAGGGGCAGTCATGGCCTGGTGGTAGGGAACTGGTCTTGTGACCGGAGGGTTGTGGGTTCGATTCCCAGACAGGCCATGACTGAGGTGCCCTTGAGCAAGGCACCTAACCCCAACTGCTCCCCGGGCGCCAGGGCTAGGGTTGCCCACCGCTCTGGGCATGTGTGATCCACAGCCCCCTAGTAATCACTAGTGTGTGTGTTCTGACTGCACAGATGGGTTAAAAGCGGAGGACAAATTTCGATTGGGGTGTAAAAATCACAATTGACAAAATATGGCACATTTCATTTTTTTTCATTTCATTTCAATATGAGGTAAAGTAAAACAAATAACAAATGTGCATGTGTCAAAGCTGCAATAAAATCTTTATGAAAATAATTAGTTAGGAATATAGTTTGCTTATGTATATTATAACAAATGAGTCTGATTGCAGTATGAGATCTGATTAATTGTTCTCCCCTTAATTAAATGTATGTTCAGTACTACATTGTTTTGTGAATGCTTTAGTACAATTTTAAAAGGTTGCCTCAGCTCTTCTAAAACAGACTGCCTTGTATCAGAGATGGGCATTCCAGGTTCAGAAAGTAAAACTCCTTCCCAGGATTTTACTCTAGCTTGCTGGATTTTCTAATTACTGCAAGCCAGGTAAACTTAGTGGAATCAACACAATCCAGGAAGCCTGAGCCAAATCTTGGTGAGGACTTTTACTTTCTGAACCTGGAATGTCCATCTCTGCCTTGTATCCACAACATTGTAAATTAGTAATATAGAAGAAAGACTTGTTTATGTGGGTCTAGGCACGTTCACGCCGTCAGCTGCTTCTGCATGAAGCAGAGACTGGGCTAGCACATGTGGCATTATCCATTTCTGTTGTTTAAAATCAGATAATGATGCATTATAGCTTTTCTTACTATGTGGGTTTATTCAATGTAAAATACACAAAATAAAAATATGCGAAAATATATGAATTATCAAGCTAACAGAGATTAGCTGTCACTAGCTAACAACTAACAGTTAAAAAGTTCTAAGGTAGTTCTAAGTAATCAACAAACATATTAAAAGTAAAACATATTAAGCTATAAATATAGCATGTGGATTTGAGTTTAAACTTGTAAAAGTATTAAAATTGCACTAAAACATAGCTAGCAACTTCTCCTGTTCACAGAAGAAGTATACTCTGTCTACTCTCCTGAGCTGCCCAACGCAGTCTGCACTTTTATGACTCAAAGAGCCAATCAGAAATAAGTAAACAGCTAAAATACATTGTGATTGGTTCAGAGAGAATGACACAAGTTAAAGAACAATAACCTTTGCTTGTTTTTTGCTTGGGGGACACAGAGAAAATTTGGCCAGGCCCTTTTGTAAGTGTTCATGGCTTTGTGGTGTAAATAACGTGTATTCAGACAGAAACAGATCCTAAAGTTTACTTTGCTAGTTCTTAGACTCTCGGTCCTCCCAATTCTACACCCTCATATTTCCTGAATGAATTGTAGACTGAATTATCTGTGTCTATGTGTATGAATAGATGCTGTTTAAACAACGTTATTTTCTCATAGATGAGATCCAGGAAGAAGAGGACTGATACAACATGGACAGATATTGGGCAAAATGAACACATTTGGAAACAGAATCTCTCATCTGTTATTGTTACAGGATGTTTTCACATCTCTTTCTCTGTCTCTCTCATTTTCACACAAGCCCATCCATGCATGCACACATACATAGGTGATAGTAATTACACTGCACAACAATTTTTTTTTAAGTCTTGCTTCCTGAAAACTTTTAGGTGATTGTGACAGGTACGTATAGGGTATGCACAAATATAGTTTTTGTTTTACTGCATCACGTAGGAACTCTAAGAAACTGACATTTATATGTTTACCTATTTAATCACGTTTATGTTCCGCATGAGCCATTAAGTTCAACAGAATTAAAAATGTTTTGCTACTGATTTTCTTTTGTATTCAACTTCTGGTGCATCGCGTTGCAGTGTCCAACAGTAGTCAGCAAGCATTGATGGATTCCAGTTGCCCTGGTAACGTTTCTTCATTGTAGCAATGTCCTGGTGAAACAGCTGACCGTGTTCGTCACTGACTGCACCGAGAGTCACAGGGAAGAAGTCACAAGTGTTAGTGAAGGAAGTGAATCTTGAGTGACATGTTGCACTTCATTTTCTGGTATGTCACACATAACATGTCTGATCTGGAGACCAACAAAAATGCCTTCTTTGATCTTCACATCACTTATTCTTGGAAACATCTGTCTTAAAGAGCGAAAACCTTCGCCTTCCTTGTTCAGTGCTTTCACAAAATTCTTCATGAGTCCAAGTTTTATGTGTAGAGGAGGCAAAACTAACTTTTTGCGTAGTGGCCAGCTCTGTCGACAATAATGTGACTCTTTAGCATGGCTGTCCCATTCACAGATGAAACAACAGTACTTGGTGTAGCCGAGCTGCAGTGCCAGTAACAGAGCAACGACTTTCAGATCTCCACAGATATTCCAGTTGTACCTGCGATACTGGATGTGCTTGAGCAACAGTTCAATATTCTCATATGTTTCCTTCATGTGTGCTGCGTAGCCAACAGGTACTGACCGATAAACGTGGCCATCGTGTAGCAGAACAGCTTTCGGGCTTAGCATTGACGAATCAATGAAGAGACGCCACTCTTCCGGATTGTGATCACAACGCAAGGCCGAGAACAATCCTTCAATGTTACAACAGAGATTGTTGACTTGTGCAAAAAAGTTTGGTGATATCATGATGTCGGCTTCTAAACACAGAAATTTTCGTACCTGGTGACAGCAGACACCATCCCTGCAGTCTGGAACCCAGCAACTCGGCTTTTGCTTTTGACAGACCCAAATCTCTGACCAAATCGTTCAATTCTGTCTGTGTTATCAGATGTGGATCACCTTATGAGCAAGGTTCAAAATCTGGGTCAATGTCACTGTCATTACCCTGCACTAGAGTTTTCTGGTTTGTCTAAGATCCAATCCTTGGGCGGTTTCAGAATTGGGAGACTGTTGTCATGTGGCACAGGTCTCATTGCTGAAGGCAGATTAGGATATACATGCCTGGACATGCCCAAATTGCACAAACTGTTGCTGATAAGTCACTTATTGGAGTGAGATGTTTGGATAAAAATGTAAGCAAAAATTATGATAAAGCTGAAGATTTCTACATACATTTTGATGTGATATTCGTGATCAGCACCCAAAAATCTATGAGAAACACCTAACAGTGTTCAAGAAGCAAAAAATTTGTTGTGCAGTGTTATCTTAGGTGCCAGATTTTAGCTTGTTTTTCAACTTAATTGCAGTGCTATTAAATTGAATGGGATATATTACTAGCACAACATCCCAATATAATCACACATACTGAAAATATGTGAAATTTCTAAATGCTATTGATCATTCAAAAAGCACATGTGTGTAAAGGCACATATACACATTCATTTAAAGCAAGTTGAATATTTTATGTTGACACCCAGGCCAAAAATAGTAAGGATCCAGAGAATATGCCATCTATAATCAGCTGAACATTTGGCCTCTGAGCACCATCTCTGTGTGAAAATTATTCATCACAAGCACAAGTGAAAACTTTATGTGAGGAGACACCATCCTCTCTCTGCACCATCTGGCAGGCATATGTGTGTACTGGCTGCTATAGAATGCCAGCAAAGTCCACCTGTTGATCGCTGGTGTCGCGCTTAACCTTCTCTTACCTTAGCGCAGCGTGTTCGTTGATTGCAAAAGAAAACATTACCAGTCTTGTCTTTATCCTTTTATTAAAAAATACACATAGGCCTATTAATTAATTTAATACAGAGATCTCTGGAGAGCTCACATTACCTAATCATGTCACCCCATGTGCAGCTCTGAAGCTGTCTGCTCTCTTCACCATTATATATGCTTTCCTTCCTAAACATAGGAACTGCACATTCCATTGTTCAACCTACAGCTGTCTCTATTCTGGAAGCGAGGTCTTACTACCTGGCCTTACCACATAAGGTCACAGTGAGCCTCCTCTCACACATCCCATTTTTAGCCTACTGCAAACGCATAGAGTATTGGAAGGCACACAAGCGCTTATACCGACATTCTTACTAATAAACAACTTGAGCAATAATATAATGTAAGCAAAACATATAGTGATTAATATTAGAGATTTGATTAATACTTTGACTTGTCAAAATATATAAATTATGATAAGCTGTTGATTCTATACTGTAATGTAAACAAACTATGAAGGGATTAAGATGAAAATCACAACAATTCCCCCTTTTTGATCTCTAAATAGATCAAACTTTAAGTTAATCCAAAACTACCTTTTCATCTTCTGACTCCAACTATGACATCATACCCAAACATCTTTGTGGTTCCTGCTTCTCAATCTTACTGCTGATTAAGCTTCCCACTAAGCTTCTTCTACATTGGACAACAACATTCACCTGTAATCATAAGTCAAAAGTATTCCCACAGAAGTTAACACAGACATAATAAGACAGTCAATTCAATTATCTGCTGTCGTGTCCATTTAGTATAATCTGATCCATGAATGCCTTATATCTTAATTTCTGACGTATTTTCCAGTGATGGTCCCAGTGTTGGGGCAGGTCTAAACCATACTATGTTTATCCTAATTAGGCCTAAGGGGTCTTAACCCAATTGGCCCACTCCTATTACTAGATATACAGTACACGACCTACACTAGAGATGTGCCAGTACTCCAGATGAAAACATCCCAATTCTATTGATAGAATAACTAGGTTCTTGGTACGATGTGCGTCTCTCTGAACAATAATGCTTACCTTTGAACTTTATTATTGCTAAATGGCCGTCCCAGCCGGCCAGTAGTATGATTATCAACTCCTAAAGCTTTATGTGAAACTCTCCAAGGGATCTCAGTTATGCAGCTACTATTACAACAATATTGGCCTTGACCCACCATGGATCCATATGCACAGGGGGCAGTCCCCTGTAAGGTCCTTTAACATGTTGTTAAATACTAACAATCACAATGCTACTACTTTCAATGATAATATAAAAACATATAGACAAAAAACAATGTTACACAAGGCCTGTAAAACAACATTAGACAATATTACTAAACATCCAAATACATCACAAAACTTTTACTGCAGCATCATCTATTCTTCCGCCCTGTTGGAGGCAAGATTATCTTCTTATCCCGCGAAGGAGGTCAGGGTGGACTACCTGATTGTTGAACCTCCGCTCTCAGGTGTTATTTTGACCTGTCGTTTGAGAGCTCCGTATCTCGGCGCGCTGGTTCTGATGCTCAGCACCGGCTGAGGTGGTACCACGTTTCTCCTTTGCCCTTCAATCGGACAGCGTGTGATGTTCTCTTTAGTGACCTTGAATGAACTGGTCCACCTGGGCTCTGACCACTTTCTTTTGATGACCTTAAGCAGGACCCATTTGGTTACCGGCAGGTCCGTTGGTTCTAACTCCTCTCCTGGTACCTGGACAGAATAAGCTTCACAAATTACTTTTTTTAGTTCACTGTAACCTTCCTTGTACGACCCCGAGTGTACCTGTCAGGTTTCGCAAGCGCATTGGGGGACCCCCGAAAACTTCTCACTGTCATGAGCTCAAACAAAGTGAATCCTGCAACAAAATTCACTGAAGATCTTCTGGCCAACCATATAAATACCTTTGTGCACATACCTTTTCCTTTACCTTTACCATTATACTTACCATTTATAATCTCCATTTTAGCCTGAGATTGAGAATGATAAACCAACCCACATTTGTGTCTCAAACCCAAATTTTGTTCCACAAATTTTAGCTCCCAGCTAGTGAAGTGCATCCCATTATCTGAGCATACTTAATTTAGTAAACAATGGTGCAGTATCCAGTAATTTTTATCAACATTCTGCAGACTGACCTCGAGTCATCTGCCCTGGTGGAAATGCTTCTACCCAACCTGAGAATTTATCCTCAGCCACTAACAAATAGCTTAATCCCCGTATTGGTATTTCCATACCCATGTAGTCAATCTGAACTTCATCTCCTATTTTCATTGCATTTGTACATAGTCTTAGATATGTGTATTTCCTTACACAATTCTCTGCTGCTGTAACAATGCAAATTTCCCCACTGAGTGATTAACAAAGAATTATAATATCCTATCTTAGCTCCTTTGGTCCAGGGAGCCTGCTTAGACCTTTCCTTAAAGCATGACAGCTGTTATGCATGTCTCAAATATCACATTACTCTGTCCAGACTGCTATTACGTCAGTATAGGTGCCATCAGTTAACCAAAATTTTTCTTCATTTATTTCTACCCACGTGCTACCCTGTGTGCCTCAGTTAACACTGGATTGATCAATAGATTCTATAAAATTGGTTTCCCATTTTGTCCTTTCCAGACTTCCTTATTTCTTACCATATTTACTCAGCAATGCTATTTTATTTTAATAATAAAATTTTATTTAAGTACTCTATTTCTTAAATTTTTTCTCTGGGGTCAATTCTCCTGTACTTTACATAGCTCTAAGTCCTGTGGTCTGCCTTGCAAACCATCTAATGTGCTCCTATTTGCCTCTGTCTCTAAGCTTACCCCCTTTTGTTATCTTGTCACTCTGTACGTACAACCTATGCTGTGTGCATGGTGTTGTCTAACAGGTGTATCTCCCCCTTTACTGAAATATCATTCAGGAATGTATTTCAGAAACTTCTAAAAAGAGTAATAAGTTTTAATCAGTAATTTGCTAAGTCCACAGCCTATGCCAATGTCTGTTTTTGTTTAATAAATTAAACTTTAAGTCCTTAAACTTAAAATAAGTCCTTCTTTGAGATGGAAAATACTAGTCAAATGAAGTTATTTTAATACACTAGTTATTACAAGATTTAAATTAGCTCCCACTCAGAAAGTTAGTTGTTACCCGATGCCTTGTTGTACTGGTTTCCTATCATGTTTACCTACTCCTTACCCATGTGACCAGGGTGTGAAGATAATTAGATTTGTGGAGTGGCGGAATCTCCCATTATCTACCAGCACTGTTGCGCATGTCTCAGCTTTGCAGGGTTGCCGCCCCTCAGGCCCCAGTAACCTAGGTTACCTGATCCTGTAGCTGTTCTTCAAATTCCTCCCATGAATTGGATCCCCTCCTATGTCATACAACAATATAACAAACTGGGTCGGGTGGCAGGACAAAGGTTCAATCAAAGTGATCTGGCTTCCAGGAAATGAACTGGGAGTGGACGCCCCTCGCGGCTCATGAGTGAGACTTCAGGAAACCCCTGTAGATAGCAACCGTGGAGGCCAGTCTGTGGACTTCAGGTGCATCAGGTGTCTGCTGTCTGTAAACAGTGCATTTGTAATGTCTCTTCCACAGGTTAACAGGTGCAGTCTTTGATCTCAGGAACCTGTGTTTAGTGGCCTGCTGGCCACATTGTACAGTCATTTGAACAGTTCTGTGCAGACTTTGATATTCTCCAGCCAGAAATGATAGTCTTTGAGTACCGCCAGTGAGGGACAACATAGGGTTTGCCGTAGCTTTGCTGTCCAAGTTCTCATCAGGGCCCCGCCATTGCCCTGGTACTGCAGAAGGGTTTGGTGCTGGACCTCTGACTTCTGGCCCTCCTTCATCCTACGGTTCTGTGGGGACTCTCTTTCACCCAATGACTCTCCTGAACACAAAGAGAAAGCATCCACCCCACCTGCCACAACGAAGTTGCCAGGATCACTGTGACCTTCCTTGCCCCTTCCCAAAACCCCTTCTTCTAAAATTTAGGTTAAACCCATACTGTTAATACTACTGCATAAAATAATACACTTAGGGGACATATTGAGGTCTCTGGGGCGGATCCCCTGTGCTCTGAGATCTTTTAGATTGCAACAGCTTGCTCAGAGACATTTTATCTCTGCCCAGCTTCAAGAAGAGTCTCAACACCTTCCTGTTTAGATCTGCTTTTAATTAAGAAACTCCAACTTTATTCTAATTGCCATCTTACTTTCTTTATTGCAATATTATTTTATAATTTGTCACTCTATTACATTCTTTTATTATGTTTGATTTCTTTTATCTTTAATTTCTTTTAACATTTTTCTTTTTTGTCTATTCTATAAAACACTTTGAGTTGCATGTATGTTTGAAAGGTGCTATACCAATACAAAGTATTATTATTATTATTATTATTTAACATTTCCTAGTCACTTTACCTGGCACCAGGTTTCTCATATTAAACTGACAACATACAGACCTATTCCAACAATTAGAAAAACATAGAAACATTGATTATTATTCAAAAAGCTACTTTCCTGGATTATATTTTCAAGGCCCACAGTGTAAACGATTTCAAGTATTTATTTTTATTATTATTATAATTACCACCACTCCTCTAAGTGTCCCAGAGCCAAGCTCTCTAGCTGCTGTCAGCTTGTCCAGTTTTAGCTATCCAAATACCTCACCGTTTCACTGACATGTCTACCTCACTCAAGTCACTTCGCTGTGTGTGTGTGCTATTTATAACTACTCCATCCAAGTCTCTTTTAAAACGCAGTTTACCCTTCACCCCACGGCATGCGTTCCCTTTTTTAGCATTAAATACTAATATTCAATGTCAAGGGTAACTCGCGCGTTTTAAACTCCACGTCGTCGATTTTATCCATTTGTACGATTCCTGTTTTTACATTAATTCCTGGATAACTTAGTTAGTGGGCATTACCGAGTTTAACTCATACGGTGGCTGTGGTGTATCTTCCTGAATATCTGTTGTGCAGACCCCGCTCATTCTAGTTGGTTATGAACAACCCCCAGCAAACAGTATTTGTACATGTGTCACAGAGCTAAATCTTCTCAGCGTTTGATAATTTTGCGAGTTAAACGTGTGCACTTTAGCCAGTTGGTCTATTTTGCGGCGATGTAACAATTCTTGGTTAAGAGGCGGAGGCAAATACACGAATGAAATTTTACTTTTTGCTCGCTTGTCCGCTTGTCTAGGCACACTGTCCCTACGCAACAGGTGCGCGCGCTGAGGCATTTCTCTAGACGTTCAACTAAGATTGATTACTTAGTTACTAAATACAGAGGAGGGACAAAACCCATACTGTGTACAAACAATCCTGATTTCAATACTAAATGACATAACCTAGCGTTAAGATATAAGAAATTATGAGGAAATTAAATACACCCACTTACAATCAAAACTATAACACCTCAGACAAAGCACATACTATGCTATTTGTTAAACAACGAAGGAAGAAATTTATCCGATGACTTATAGCCAATATATATATGGGATACAGAGAAACAACTGTCATTAACAGGACAAACCCAGCAACCATTTAAAGTATAACAAAGACCGTCAGCATAGCGAACCCAACTTATTCAACACAATAAACGACACACGAACTTATTAACAACCGGACTTGTTTTATGATCCCTAAAGTATAGTTTTAGACTATGGGTTGGCCTGAAACATATTCAACACTCAAACAATGACAATATATGAACCCACAAAGTATAGTCTGAGACTAGGGGAGGGTGCGAAATTGAGAAATTTAACTCAGAAGTAAAACACAAGTAATCTCAGGACGAGAAAATATCCACGCACGATCACTAAGCTTTACCGACCAGACACAAGGAGAACTTATATACAATATGCAAACAATGCATGGAACAGAAACAGATGCAATAGACTTAATTATACAACATGACCCACAGCACGCCTTACTTACTATGCAAATGAATACTCAACGTAATCGCCAAAGACACAAGGTACAGCTGATACTAAATATATGCAGGACCAAACCAAAGGGGAAACCTGAATAAATTAAATACAAATGAGGGAGGAGTCACATATTACATACGAGACTCTAATGTTTTATTTTGATCAATTAATTACATCTGAGGACACACGATTCTGTGTTGGTCACCCATACTGTCACATAACAGCCAGCCCTTCAAATATCACACTGCTTATGATATTCTTCAATAGTATGAATCACTTTACTAGTCACACTCATCTGTTCCACTAAGGTACTCCATACCCTTAAAACTAACATTATATTCTACTTAAAACCATTTATAAAACTTGCATTTTCCTCACCAGTTACATACGTTGATAAAAACAGATACTCACCCAGAAGTTCTAAATATAGAACGAGAGTTCCGTTCTGACACCGTGAGGTTTTACCATCCTCAATCAATTCAGGTGCATTATCCGGCTTTTTGCTTTATCGAAATAATATTAATTTATGGACTCCTCAAGATCCAAAGGTTAATATCAATACCTAGCTAGCAAGACTCGAACTTGCGTAGGTCTCGTTCCTCTCGTCAAAGGAACGGATCGGCCGCCACACCACGGAATAAACCTTAAATAAAAACTTGTTAGTTTTCATTATTACACAAAAACTTGTTAGCTTTCATTTTGCCGGTAGGGACTCGAACCCTAAAATCACCTTTATGGGACTCAAACCCATTTTCCATAGTATACTTATACTTTTACCTTTTTAGACAAGACTGGATTTAATTTAGAATCATCCAAGTACTGTCAGTTCACCACAATTTAGTTGCAATTCAAATTTTGCAGATTTGTTTTAACAGGTTCTGCTTTACCACTATTGTTGTGCCGGCACGGTCAAACTGTCAGTCATTAGATGAAAAGAAAAAAGTTCCAAATTATTTTGCAATCACGTCGGGGTCACCAAAATGTCGCGCTTAACCTTCTCTTACCTTAGCGCAGCGTGTTCGTTGATTGCAAAAGAAAACATTACCAGTCTTGTCTTTATCCTTTTATTAAAAAATACACATAGGCCTATTAATTAATTTAATACAGAGATCTCTGGAGAGCTCACATTACCTAATCATGTCACCCCATGTGCAGCTCTGAAGCTGTCTGCTCTCTTCACCATTATATATGCTTTCCTTCCTAAACATAGGAACTGCACATTCCATTGTTCAACCTACAGCTGTCTCTATTCTGGAAGCGAGGTCTTACTACCTGGCCTTACCACATAAGGTCACAGTGAGCCTCCTCTCACACATCCCATTTTTAGCCTACTGCAAACGCATAGAGTATTGGAAGGCACACAAGCGCTTATACCGACATTCTTACTAATAAACAACTTGAGCAATAATATAATGTAAGCAAAACATATAGTGATTAATATTAGAGATTTGATTAATACTTTGACTTGTCAAAATATATAAATTATGATAAGCTGTTGATTCTATACTGTAATGTAAACAAACTATGAAGGGATTAAGATGAAAATCACAACACTGGTCAAGTCCAGTTTTATTTCCTTATCAAAATCTTCTCAAATGTTGTGTTATGGTGCAAAATCTGCACATGTGCATTGCAATAGCATGCACTCGTAAATTCATACATTCATAAAAACCTAAAATGTACATATTAAATCATATTTTAGTACATACACTGTAAACGTTTTTAACTTATCAACACATGTAGAGAATGGTTTATCATGAACTACATTATAGAAAATTAAGAGAATAATAACACAGGTCTGCGACATAAAAATTGTTTCAAATTTAATAAGTGATTTTTATAGTATTTTCAACGCTGATTTTGGGAAAAATAGTGAAAAAATTCCATCATGTGCAGTTATTTCACAAACTGCTTGTCTAGTTTTAGCTTTTTCAATATTTTTTATAAATAGTTCAGTACTCTAGTAAGTTTGAATTTTGGTTTTTAAGATCTCCACAAACTGTTATTTAGCCTAAAGTACAAGGTGTTTTATGGACAATGGCTACCAGAGGATGTATAAACTCACCAGATTGCTTCTGCTACATTTGTGGTAACTATACCATTAAAAAGCGACCAAGAAACATCTCCGATTTTGTTGAAAAGGTATATTTTGCCTATTTTGGTAAAAAGTTAGGTGATCAAGATAAGTCTTGGGCTTTTTGGGCTTGAAAAATGTGAAAAATTGGTCAAATTTTGTTATTTTGCCCAAAAATAATCCCTTTTTTGTGAGAAAACCTGACGTGATAGAAAAAAATGGATTGCATTTTTGAAATCAGCACTGAGAAATACATAAAAAACAGTTATCAAATTTCAAACAACTTTTTAAAAATATTTTTTTGCAGACCTGTGTAATTGGTATTTTATTGTTTTATATAGCTTATTCACCTTTTATCTTGACAAATAATTTTACACTATGTATACTTTCCTTAAGGATTAAGACGATAAAACCCAATATTTTGTGTTAATCACAAAAAAGCTCAATAAAGGCTTTTTACAATAGAGGTCTTCAAAGTCACAGAGTTCATAGAACATGTGGTTCTATTTATTTTGGTATGTAAAATGATTGTAATATATAATGAATCTATACTTCACTGTAAGGTGAAGTTTTGCTTTGAAACCTTAGATGGGTTCAGTAACACTAACAAAAACAAAAATATTTTGGTCTTCATGTGTAAATGTTATTGATTGGAATAGTGTAAGAACTTTAATAAAGTTTTAGTTTAAGTAGCTGTTCAGTATGTATTCTGTTAATGTTTTCATCTCATAATCAATTTTTTAAATAGAAAACACTTGCAAAATATTGATTTAATATCACTTCAAATGTCATTACAAAGTGTAATGTGGTCATATGTTTGTAAAGTGTATGTCATCTAGCATCAGACCACATGCTGAATTAACTAGTATGTAATCTAACATTTGTCAGCAATTGTTAACAGGTGACGGTCTATTGATGGTCTATGCATACTGTGAATATAAGATGCCTAGGCACAGGTTTGTCATATTTTAATTGCAAGACTGCAACTATTAAGCAAAAAAAAAAAAACTATGACTGAGAATTAAAAATTAAGGTAAATCCTTTAACAAATCGTGTCTGTAAATGTTGTAACCAAGACTGTCAAATAAATGTAAGAAATGTGCTCTCATGATGACTAACGAGTGTCAGGCATTACATAACTTCAGAATTAGAAAACAAGTTAAATAAAACCGCCAATTAACTGCTTCTAAAATATAACACTTAGAAGTCAGTGAACATACTGAAGTATATATACCAGCTGCTCGGGAGAGTTTGCATGAAATTTACCAAAGTAGAAGTTGTAAGGAAACTATTGTTGATGGTACAGAGCTGTGGTACTAGTAGAATGTCAAGTCAAGTCAAATGTATTTATATAGCTCTTTTTACAACACATGTCACAAAGCAGCTTTACAATAGTATGGGTCCAGATCCCTAATGAGCAAACCATAGGCAACAGTGGCAAGGAAAAACTCCCTATGATGGTGGGGATTAGGAAGAAACCTCGGGAGGACCAAGACTCAAAAGGGAACCCATCCTCCATTGGGCGGCCCGTTAGCACAAGTCCGTATTTGTGGACAAAAGGTGGTTCTACAGTTATAGTTAAGGTTCAAGTTCCCCAGCCAAGTAGCCACAGTCTCTTCAGTGCAGATGGTGAGCCTCAGGTAGGAGCTAGCATCAGCACGTCCTCTTGCGGCAATGGCACATCCAACCCGGCATCTCCCAGGTGCTTGTAGGTGCTTGCATGCAATTGTCTTGGGTAGAAGCATGCAAAAAGATAGACAATACAGACTGAGTGTGTGGACATCAGTTTAAACCACCATTGATTTAAATGTACATAGCTCACGTGCCAGTGATTAGCATATGGCTCCAGCAGGCTAATCCATAGCAGCATAACTAACTAAGGATGTGGCAGTGGAAGAGAATGAGCTCTGCTTTTTTGGCCTCATCTGTCAGTGGAAGATTACGCAGTGTCCTGGTGTTAAGGAAGCACTGCTTCAGAATTTATCTTTATCAAGCCCATGGCAACCACAACTATGTGACTGCCATAGCATACTTCAAAGGCATGTTGTTGCACGAGGATTATGGGCAGAACTGCTTCTTTCTAAAGCAACGCAAGCCTGCCAAACCAGCAAGGAGAAAGTATCAGCTCAAACTAAGGATTTGCGCTGCCCGTTTTAGAGACCTGTCTTATAAAGGCTTAAAATGGTCTGAATAGTCAAAGTAAGGGTTTTTTGTTTGTATATTGTATATAATTTTCAAGTACTTGTAGAAACCTCTGCAATGCAAAACCTTTCTGAAAAGGATTTCAATATTTGTACTGAAACTTTTGACTTCATATATTGTGACAGGGTCACAGAATAAGTATAGCATCAACACAAATACTCTGAGTCAGATAGCACAGATAGCAGGTTTTATAAAGCTACAAGAAGGATTGAGAGTTGCTCATCCTCTCTCGCTCTCTCTCTCTCTCTCTCTCTCTCTCTCTCTCTCTATATATATATATATATATATATATATATATATATATACACACACACACACACACACACACAGTTCATCACGACGAAAGTGAGTACACCCCTCACGTTTGTGCAGATATTATTTAAGTATATCTTTTCATGGGACAACACTGACAAAATGACAGTTTGACACACTGAAAAGTAGTCTGTATGTAGCTTATATGACAGTGTAAATTTATTCTTGCCCCAAAATAACTCAATATACAGCCATTAATGTCTAAACCACCAGCAACAAAAGTGAGTACACCCCTAAGAGACTACACCCCCAACAGACCACACCCCTAAGAGACTACACCCCTAAATGTCCAAATTGAGCACTGCTTGTCATTTTCTCTCCAAAATGTCATGTGACTTGTTAATGTTACTAGGTCTCAGGTGTGTATATGGAGAAGTGTTGGAGTTTCTGGGGTTGGGCTGTGGATCCACTGAAGTCCTATCATCAATGAAGCCCAGATCTACTGAAGTCATACATGCTCACGATCCCGTTTCCTTCATGTTTAATAGGTTAAGTAGCATCATTTTTATCATGAGTTATCTATCTTTTTCCCTTTTAATTTATCTTTATTCCACTGTGTTGGTACAAGTTCATCTTCACCTGAACTGTAACCTCACCCTCTGAAGTGTGCTGCACACCTTTGTGCTAGTCTCTCTCATCTACGCCTGCATCGTGGCTGTTTACCTGTTGTTTTTTATGATCCAATGCATTTTCAGTGTGTTTAAGTGTGCTTAAATTAACAATGTCACCATGTACAACTGGATAAAAAAAATATTCATCATAGTCAGCATATATTTAAGTACCTTTTAAAGCTAGCCTTCTGAACTTTAACCTCATAATCACAGTTTCGTACAAAATTCAGAACAACTTGCTCCCTTTAAATCTGTACTCTGTTTTGCACTGTTACACATTTCTTTAAGCTTCCGTTGACAGCGGGGGGGTGGGGGGGGGGGGGGGGGGAGTGGGAAAAGACAATAAGGAAAACTGAGTCTAAACAAAGAACCTAGAGAGGGGGAGGAAGAGAGAAGGGGAAAGACAGATGGATGGCGGATGTTTACATTCTTCCTGATGACTGATGCTTATGGATAGAAGATTAGAGTGTAAGCATGTTTACCATGAATACAATTCAGAACACCCAAAGACAAAATGATAACAGCTCGATGTATGAATTAAGTACAGATAAAAAGGTACACATTGATAAACAGATGTTTAGAGCTGCTAAATTTGTTAACGATACAAATGAAACCTATTTCTACTGAATAGGCCGGTTCCCCACACAGGTTTCCTATACAGGAATGAAGGGACACCATGTACACACAGTATTCCACAGACGTTTATTGATGCCTGTGTGCTTAACATGACATTTGAGAATTTATCTGAGGAATACACACATTTAGTGGTCAGTTTCGAGTTTCCAAAAGCCCGAGCAGCATCAGTCTTGTTAATAAAACTACACACACGTTTTTTTGTATTTGTTGATCTCTGCATGGGGCCGATGTGATCTCGCCCCATAGTGCATTAAGTATGTACGTGGTGTTTTCAAACGTTCCCTTAGCCGAATACGGATGGGCCAGCCCCATGTTCACCAAACAAATGTATTTTATTCATGAGTAATATCTGGTAGGTCCTAGCGTCATTTGACCCTAATCTGACCCTAATCTGAAGATATGTTTGTGTCTGTTTTAAGTAGAAATGATATTTTATAACGTGAAAATAATCTTAACAATCTTAAAAAGAGATAGGAAGTACAGAAGCAATAGGCCTATTTCTTATAGGTCTATTGCAGAGCAATAGTCTATAGAGTCACCTGTGTGATCATTTTGCCCCTCAGTGTCACCTCAGGATCATGTTGGACACACAATGTGGTACATGCCCCAGTTTGGCAAGAGTCTGGAGGCTGATTATCCATACAGCCATCAGAACCAGACTGCCTGATTATCATTAATATTATCATCAGAATTGTGCACTCAGCTCATGTGCAAGTCCTTCTGATTCAATCTGTGTGTTCTGCTCTAATGGTGAGCACAAAGACAGTCACGTACAGGTGTTGCTGCCTGAGCTGCACTGTGAAGTGGAATGAAGTGCATTTGCTGTAATGTCTTTCTCTTGGCAGTTTAAAGCTGCTTTTTGTTTGGTAGATCAGCTTTAATCTCCCCTGTCCCCACCAACTTCAAACACATGATTTCAAAGCTGGCCCGTGTAGTGAAGTGGAAACTCCGTTATCGCCACATGAGGACAGACATGCATAATACACATGCATGAGGATAAAAGCATGTACAGAAAGAGAGGTAGAGAGAGAGAGCGAGAGAGGGAGAAAGTTGGTAAACGATTTATCGAATGCTTCTAAAACTACAAGCAATGTTCTTATTGATCACTGAGATGTTTAAGGGGACATGCTTAGAACATTAATTAAACTCGAGGTTTAGGTACTCATGGCAAATCAAATCTATTTAGTTTGGTCTAGTACTAGTTTAGGTCTAGTACTACATCGGTGTTACTGTTGCCTCTGATCTCCAGTTCTTCCCTGTTCCCAGTTTTTCTCTTTTCTCTAATGTGAACACAGTAATTTGACACAGGACCAGATGTTTTTGATAGGTGCACTGAATGGCTTTCCTGTCTGCTACTCTGTCTCTGTCGTCACTGTCTTTGGGACTCCTGGTTGTTGCAATAACTATGTAAAGAGGGAAAAGCAATTTATGCTTTTTCTGACTGTCCCACCTTTGGAACAGCATACCTTCTGGAATTCAATTCAAGCAAATTTAGGAAATATATTAAGACCCTTGTGGGTCTTAAACTGGTACTTTTCCTAACCTTTGTTTCTATATTGTTTTAATTGTGTGGTTTTGTTTTTTTGTGTGTGTGTGGGGGAGTGTTTAATCCTTAGTACTTTTATTCTGAGAGATTTTGTAACTGGAGTTCTAAAAAGGCTATATAAAAATATTTACTTATTCACAGTGTCTCTCTCTCTATGAATTATGCTAAAAAGATATTAAATGCATTTTTCTAACCTTTCTGTGTGCCTCTTAAATGTCAACTCAATCAGATTCACATCAAAGACATCAGCAAATCAGGACTCCTGACTGATGATGAAGGTGATGTGTGTATTGCCCTTTTCTGTAGGCTTGAAAGGGGTCAACAGAAGAGTGTGTGTGGGTTTTGTGAGAGAAAATGTAAATGCATGTTATGGTATACATCTGCAATGTGTTCAGTTAGGAAACAAGGTCTTAGTTTCCTACTGTTGAGGAAATAATTTGCGTTAACTTGCTTTAAGTATTGTGTAAAATGTTTCATTGTTTCAGATTATGGTCGGGGTTGTACATTTTTCCCCAGGTACTATATATTCAGAGACTGTGCCAGTGAAATGCCTCCAAACTTCTCCATAAAAGACTAAACAGCTTCCATGTGTCCCTCATGTTTATAAACATAGCAGTAGCATCTGGCCCCTCCATTTATCAAAGATCCATTTTGATCAACAGAGAAACAATAATGTCACTGATGGTGGTATAAAACAGCCACTGGTCCCTTGTGATGCTTGACCAGTGGCTGTCAAACCAGTATTTGACAGTTTCATTCATAAACTCAGGCAGATGATTTGGCAGACTGTAAAAAGTAATGATTTTAATGACTGCCCATGGCAACTGTTCCATCTTGTATGTATTGCTAATAATTTTGACTTATCTTACTTCCTTAATTTTTGTTTTCTTCTTTAGTCTCTTAAGAGTCCACTGTGAACATGTTCTCAAAGGAACGCTCAAGAGAAACTCCTGGCCTGCTCCCATGGTATACCAACAACATATTCCTGGTGAAATAAGGAGCAAACACCACGGCTGTAGGGTGGGGATTACGCTGTAATGTTAGCAGAAGTGATGCAAGCCACATCTCTCTTCCATCATAAGGAATAAGATGAACAAATGGCATTAGTGAGAAGTCAGAGGGAGTTTTTGGCTCCATCATGATTTCACAGACTTCATCTCCTCTGTCATTATCTTTGACGGGCAATCAAATTTAAAATAGTTTTATTAGATGCAGCACAATGTAACTACAAAAAGATGCCTTAATTGTCAAATTTGATCAAGCCAGTCCAAAGATATTCACATTTAAATCGGCCCTATTTTTTTAACCTAAAACGAAAGGAAATCTTGTGATCAAGAAATGTGCGCTAGTTTTAGCATGTGGCTAGTCCGTGCCCGCCGTTATCATGGTTCATCGGACCAACACGTTGTCTTGAGACCCTTAAAAAACTCAAGAATCTTAAACTGTACAGATTGGGATAAAACTTAAGGAAACAATAAAGAAGAATATAACGTAACGGTCCAGTTATCTATTAATATCTTTTGAACAGTCCCACGATGTTTTTGAACGGTCCGAACGCGAAGTAAAATTTCAAGAAGGCTCAAAAATGCGAATTCTTCTAACGGGATGAGAGAAAGCGGACATTCAATTTCATCATATTACCAAATCTCTGGAAAGAACCTCCTACAAACCGATGAAAACAGCAAAAAAAAATTTTATTATTATTATTTTTATATATTTTTTTTGCGCACTTGCGATAACTGATTTCGCTTAGACAGTGCGACCGGAGAAAAATGGCCGCGGCTCAATCATTATCATGCGGGGATATCCCAGTCCCTAAATGATGAACTTCACGCGGTTTGTTGACTCTCCAACCAGACACGACATCAAAGATGCATGCATTCCCAGCCTTCCCCCCGACTTGAGAGATTGGATCATAACCTGGTCCACTTCGGGTGAGGCTCTGAGAGGATCTTTCGAGGCTACTAACTGGAAAGTAAACAATATGAGGAAGGAACTGGTCACACATGCCCATTCTGACCCCCATCTCCATTGAGAAGTTTGTGAGATGGTCCACTCCTACATATTGCCTTTAGTGCACCTAGACAGCCAACTGGCGAGGACCAAGAGCAAGGAGACCCTCTACAAATATGGCCAGACTCGCTCCTACTTCCTGTGGAGACAACGTTCCTCCAATGTCTTCAACAAGATTCTGCAGATGTTCTGTCGGACAGTAAGCAATGGTTTGCAGGAGCTGTGGTCTAAAAGGAAGAGATGCTAACAGAGTGAACAAGCTTGTGAGAAAAGCCAGATCAGAAGGTAGACCTTATGCGTACGATGCACAAAGGAAGAGACATAACAAGGTGATGAGCATTCTAAACATCGCCTCGTATCCCCTTCACGATGGGCTTGTTAAGTTGAAGAGCCCCTTCAGCAACAGGGCGATCTCCTTCAAATGTTTCGCCGAGAGGCACACAAGGTTGATTTTGTTGGCAGCCATTAAATTTTACTTGATCCCGGCATGCTGCAGCATCAACAGAAACACACAGAGAAATCTTGTTGCTATGGAGAAAAAGGGGTGTGTTCGATAGCACGCCGCGCTCACATGTTTAAATACCTTTGACCCACAGAGATTTGTTCTCTGTGGATTTCACTTCAACGCAGGTTAGATCTCAAAGAGAAACTTTGATTCTTCACCTCTTTGGTCTTTTCGTTCAGCACCAGGTGAACCTTTTAATAATGGCAACAGCCAGACAGGGTACCTTTGAGTTAACTCAAGACCAGCTGATGATTACCATTACCACGGCAACAGCAAGCTTGTAAACATGGTCATGTGGCCTGTAACGAAGGCGATCAATCCCGTTTATTAAGCATCTGTCAAAACCCCAGAACCCTGTCCCTGACAGAAGTATCAGAGGGACCAGGAAGTTCTTCATCACCAAGGAACCAGCAGTAGAAATCCCTAATTTCAGAAGAATCCAGCAAGTGTGGGTAACTACCCAAATTAACATGTGGAAATACACATTACAAGAGCAAAGTTCATCTCAATCACAGTTTTATTAACAAACCTAGTTTGAGGAGTAAAATATTATTTTAATGTATGTGTGCTTTGTATTCAAACCATCTTTAATATAATCTTAAATTCAATATTTGTGTACAAAGTTATCTCTCCTCTTTGCATGCAATCTCACACACTCACTCTGCCTCTTTACTAACCAACACGACATCTCATTATAATCTTGCCTTCCCCAGGTTCAGACACACCCCTCACTTTGTTAGTTGTTAAAACCTCCGCCATTGTCCTTTGTTCTGTCATCACGCTCGAACAAAACCAGCCCATTAACATACAGCCACGTTCCTCTGCTGTCACAACTTGCCACTTGTTCTCCACAGAAGAACCACGAGAGCAAATCCCACCCCCTTGCAATCACGCAAGTGTACACAATTACACAAGTGTACGCACATGCACACATTCATTCTCACCACACACATGTATATTGACTGTTGTCTTAAAAGTAATCTGTGTTAATAAATGCATCTGTCACGGTGAGCCTGCTCCTTGGCTCAAGGGAGACACCCACACACACACACACACACCCACCCACCTGTTACATCACTCCCTCGCTCCCAGTCACGTCCTACAAACACACTCTCTACACCTGTTGCTTGATTCTGGTCCTTCTCCCTGTCTCTATACATGTCCACAGGTCCAGTTGACCAGCGCTCATAGGTGTTATAGTGAGTGCTTGGTTTTTTCCTGTTGTTTACTGCCCTAATGGAGAGTAAAGACGTGAGCGACTTGACGTGAGCAAAGACGTGCCTCTGCCACCTTCTCCCAGTGCTCTGTCTGCTCACGGGTCCTCAGCATCACAGTATCGCTGTCACCAAGATGTTTGTTGTGGGTTCAAACACTGATTGTTGCCACAATCTTCAAATAAATTCGTTATTCAAATCCTTCAGAGAGCAAATGATTACTGTTGCTGTCATTAGTTAAACATTTGGAATCGTAATAATTCTGAATTGATTACATCGATGAAGATGAAATTGAGATTTGTAAATTGAAACTGATTAATGAGACTGATTAATGGGTTCATGATTTATTAATTACGATAAGGCAACAGTAGAATGTAATTATCACAGGTAATTAAAACGTTTAGTTTCTTTTCATTGGTGAAAATTCTTATGATAAGCAGAAATATGTTAATTTTAAGACAATAAAAGCCATATAATTATCCCATGATACTGGTTGCCACATCTCGTTCTGTAAAAAAAAATGTACAATGACATTTTCATTTTATTCTTGACTGTTTGCTTGTCACCATAACACAATAATAACAAAAAAAAAAATGTCATTTTCATTTTAGCTTAGCTGAACATGGAAGCAAAAACAAAACTGAAACACGTCCTGTTCTCCAGCCTCTCTCAGTAGGCTCTTAAAAGTATCAGAACGTGGGGATTAGTCCTGTATTTGCACAGGAGCCCATGGACTCCATCAATCCCAGGAACTCTGCACGAGGAGTCATCTGAGACGGAGAGCGCACTGAACCTGGGAGGGGCTGGAGTGACTAAATGAGAACGGATCTGCTGTTGGATGAAGATCAGGTCTATGCGTCTTGATTCCATGTCCAACCAGGGCAGGCAGGACACTCATCCGAGCACCTGCATCACAGAGGAAATGACTCCCAGAGTCTGTGTCTGTGAGGAACAGGAGGCTCTTGGAACAGCTGATGCCTGCAGCCCCTAAAAGGCGCTGGCTATTTGCCTCCCAGCCTTTTGAAGCTGTGGGACAGTGTGGGACAGTGGCATTTCTTGACTTTGGCACCAAAGCATATGGCAGAAGCAGAGAGCTGTGGTAGGCCGAGGTAGGGTTGCCCAGACTGTGATGCTGGGGGGGGGGGGGGGGGGCGGCCATGTGACATTGCTGCCTGACAGGATATTTTGTCAGCCTCTCTAGGCGGTGTGTGGTAGGCTGAGCTCTACAAAGCCACACAAAGGTCTAGATGCAGCTGTTGCAAGAAAAGCTGTCTTAAAAGAAAACAATGGTTGCTGGTGGTCACCCAGGAGGGACAACATATGGGACATCGGCTCTGACCGTTTAGAATCACCCAACATATGCAATAAGAAGGTGCAGTGAGCACGTCCAGACACAAACAGCTAGACAATCTGTAAGAGACGTGTTTTAAAAGCACTGTATTTTTTGTCCTCTGAGGGGTCCTGGAGGAAACCCACCTCTCTGGAGGCAGCATTGTGAAAAGTAATACTTCGGTTCATCATCCAAGGTGGCACAGCCATAAAAACAGTGTTGATGAGTAGTGTTGATGCGTGTGTAGCTTGTGAGTGTACCAAGATGCACTGACATGTCAAGGCCCCCTAGACATGTACGTGTGAATCTGATGGGACCCTTCCCTCCATCATAGGAATTCACTCAAATCCTTTTTTGCAGGACCACACAATGGCTGGAGGTGTATGACTGCAGCTTCTATTAATAGGCTATTGAATTGTGTGTGAATAAGACCTGTATATGTGCAGGTGCCCCTACAATAGTGTTTGCTTGTTTTCCAATGAATACAACTATTTACTTTCTGTTTATCCAGTTGGATGATTTAATGGGTTACTTTTGTGAAAACCGATCTTTAAATTGTATGCCAAAAAATACACATTCCCATGTACATGACTATATGACAACTGAAGAGACTGGGTTGGATAGTTGATCTCTCACTTACCCACTGTTGTTTCTTTCTCCAGTTGTAAACTGTCACTAACCAACATGTTTGTTCTTCTTCAAGTAAAAAACTAAAGACAGCACAGGACTCCAGACTAGATACAGAAACAGACGTGCAGACTATCCGAGTTTCATAAGGATGCAAGACACTGGCGTCTGACATTTACATTTCTGTGTGTGATCGTGCATCACACATTTCAGCAGTTCTCATCTGAACAACTGCTTAATTTATCCCTCAAATGTGTAGCTCTGCCACACGTCCAAAAATCTAACAATGCACTTTATATATTTGCATGGCTGCTGTATTTGGGCTCCCTTTAACACTGACATTCAGCCTCACTATGGAACTGTGTCCTATGAAATGTGTCCTGGATGATTTGTTGACGCTCACTGATGTGCCAGTGCTCCTCTACGAGAACGCTGCAATGCTCCTGCTCGTCACCTGCTCAGCGCCACTAAATGTAAACACGGGTGTGGGGAATCCTGGGTGGTGGGGAACAGTGTCATGCCAGAGTTAAATATATTCTGTGCCGGAGCAGCGGTGGCAGAGCTGCTGACTGGAAGCAGACGGACGCTTGCAGACACTCTAGCTCTGCCTCAAAAGTTCATTCGATCCACCGCAGAAATGCTTGTACACACACTCATACACACAGACTCGCAGAGCAAGCTTTGTTTGTTTTTTTGTTGTTTTCTGGGCCTAGCATGCTGCTATTCATATGAGATGTGCAACTCCCAGGAGAACAAGGCAGATTCTAGAAGCAAAAAAAGTTATAGAACCTGGAACAGAAAGACAGAGTCTAGAGAAAAATAATGTAATGCATAAAACTGAGCTTGAATAGAATCCCAGAATGCCCCAAATCAAATTCTCCTAAAGCAGCAGTTAAACCCTTTTGCAGGTGTGAAGATTGTCTTTATATAGCATGCAGTTTCACAGTACCAGGAAGCCTGCACACTAGCTGGTGTAATTTGCACTTGTCATTTTCCGATATAATAACAGGAAAGTTTCAAGAACAATTATCAAATCAGTGTCTGAGTTACAACTCTGTGAGGCTCTATCCTAGTGGTTAAGTTAAACTGAGTCCTGCTGTGAAGAAATGAACTAAATCGACTGAGAACACAATAGTTGGCTGAGCAGCCTAAGTATAGATGCACAAACAGCAAACATTACTTGATCAGCTGAAAAACCCATTTACATATTATCATATGCATTTTTAATGCATTTTAATGGGCAGTAAGAAGCACGAAGGAGTCAGTGGACAGGTAATAACTAAAGTATTATAGATCCAAACTAGAGTGTAGTGTCATAAATCTGCCAAACCCTTTACCCTTTAAAGTGAATGTCACACTGCATTTAACAGGGATTCAGTACAAGCGTTCATCAGCTGATAGTAGCACTCCCTCTAGTGGAACTAAGGTGTATTTACACAGACAAATAGCCAATGAGACAAAAATAAATATTGTAAACATTCTGTGTAAAAAAAAAAAAGAAACCAAACCATATTTGAAACTATATCTATAGGATACCTAAGCCTTTTAAAAGAGTCCTAAAATACAAATAAGAAAATAAAAGCTATGGCATTTTCTTTATCAAATTCATAAACAATATAAAAATAATTGTAACATTCGGCCCCTTCAGAGTCATATAGTAATATTCTAATAAACATTTTTTTTGTAGTTATTAGATCTTACAACATATATCGTCTCATAAACTCATGCGTGGTACATATGCTTCTTAACGTCTGACAGGACAGCAACCTGATGTCCTTCACTGTAAATGAGAGAAGTTGCATAAGTTCACATAAGCATTAAGTATATGCAATTGTTTATATGATAACTATGATACAGCACCTAGTCCCTTTAGCATAATAAAGATCTAACAGATACTAAAATTGTAATTTGGACAGTTAAGTGACAGTTAAGTAAGAACAGTACTGTATATCAGACTGCACAAGCACCTTAATGTCACTGAAGAGGCTGTATTCAGCGCTTCCAGCATTCGGTTTCTTCTCCAAATTCTGTTTAAGCTCAGTAAAATGCTGAATAAGATGGTATCTCTCAATACTTAACCCGTGGTCTCTGAAGTATAAAATGGCCAAGAGATGCTTCTTACTGGAAATTGGAAAGATTTATGAAGACTGTCACATTAAACATATTTTATTATGGCCTTATATGTACATGAGCATATAGAAAGAGAGAATGTGTGTACCTGATATCTGGGTAACTTTCAACCAGTGGTTTTAGGAGATCTTTTATATCTCTTCCATGTTCTTGTTCAATGATCTTACTAATCTGATCTCCTATTGGGTGAAGCCAAACTAAGGTTGATTCCTGAGCCGAAAAAAAAAAGAGACTTGAACATATTGTGTTGTAAGTAGGGTCTATGCAGAAAACCATTCCAGCTTAACTCCTTTATCTTACCATTTCACAGAATAGACCCTTGAGTTCATTCCACTGTTCTCTGATTTTGGCGGCTGCAGTTTCATTCTTCTTCCCTTTGCAAGAGTACTTATTTTTCAGTAGCTCAGATATGTATTCTTTCACCACATGGTAATGAACCTCATTGGCAAAGTTCTATGGGTCAAGAAAGTATTAAAAAATAAGGCACATCCAAATAAATCCTCTTCTGCAAATCCGTGTACCTGATCTAAATGATCAGACTCACCTGTGCAGGTAGTGGTTTCATGAATTTTTTGTATCCAGAGTATACCTCTATCCTGTTAGTCAGTTCTTTGAAATCAGCATCTGAGTTGAGCCATTTCTTGGTCATCATACTGTCTATGAAGGGCTAGAGAAACCATTGTATATTAAGTTTAACTCTTTGAAGTTGGCATTAGAGTGACGGCAACGGTTAAGACATCAGTGGCCATACTTCTCACAAATTAATTGGCTCGATTTTTCAGAAATAATGCAGCAATGCACCCCCAACACCAATCATTTAAATCTGTTTAGTTTACATCCAGTGTAACCCACCTTAATTTCAACTTTAAACTGCTCCAGCAGAGCTTGTCTCAGTCTGAGAGCCAGTCTCTCCACCTCCCTCTCCACCTGCTCCACCTGATCTGGACAAGCTTCCTTGTAGTCAGTCATGTGATCTCTGACACAAGCACATGATGGACAGGAGCGTTAGCCTATCAACATAACCATGTACACTACCGTTCAAAGGTTTGGGGTCACCTAGACAATTTTGTGTTTTCCCTGAAATCTCATACTTTTATTTATCAAATGAGTTGCAAAATGAATAGAAATATAGTCCAGACATTGACAAGGTAGAAATAATGTTTTTTTTTTTTTTTTTAATAATTTTCTTTGGTCAAAGAATGCTCCCTTAGCAGCAATTACAGCATTGCAGACCTTTGGCATTCTAGCTGTTAATTTGCTGAGGTAATCTGGAGAAATTTCACCCCATGCTTCCAGAAGCCGCTCCCACAAGTTTGATTGGGTTAATGGGCACTTTTTTCGTACCATACGGTCAAGCTGCTCCCACAACAGCTCAATGGGGTTGAGATCTGGTGACTGCGCTGGCCACTCCATTACCGATAAAACACCAGCTGCCTGCTTCTTCTCTAAATAGTTTGTGCATAATTGGGAGGTGTGCTTTGGGTCATTGTCCTGTTGCAGGATAAAATTGGCTCCAATCAAGTGCTGTCCACAGGGTATGGCATGGTGTTGCAAAATGGAGTGATAGCCTTCCTTATTCAAAATTCCTTTTACCTTGATCAAATCTCCCACTTTACCAGCACCAAAGCAACCCCAGACCATCACATTACCTCCACCATGTTTGACAGATGGTGTCAGGCACTCTTCCAGCATCTTTTCAGTTGTTCTGCGTCTCACAAATGTTCGTCTGTGTGATCCAAACACCTCAAACTTTGATTCATCTGTCCATAACACTTTTTTCCAATCTTCCTCTGTCCAATGTCTGTGTTCTTTTGCCCATATTAATCTTTTTCTTTTATTAGCCTGATATGGCTTTTTCTTTGCCACTCTGCCCTGAAGCCAGCATCCCGGAGTCGCCTCTTCACTGTAGACGTTGACACTGGCGTTTTGCGGGTACTATTTAATGAAGCTGCCAGTTGAGGACCTGTGAGGCGTCGATTTCTCAAACTGGAGACTCTAATGTACTTGTCTTCTTGCTCAGTTGTGCAGCGGGGCCTTCCACTTCTCCTTCTACTCTGGTTAGAGCCTGTCTGTGCTCTCCTCTGAAGGGAGTAGTACACACCATTGTAGGAAATCTTCAGTTTCTTGGCAATGTATTGCATGGAATAGACTTCATTTCTCAGAACAAGAATAGACTGTCGAGTTTCAATTGAAAGTTGTTTTTTTCTGGCCATTTTGTGAGTTTAATCGAACCAACAATTGTAATGCTCCAGATTCTCAAATAGCTCAAAGGAAGGTCAGTTTTATAGCTTCTCTAATCAGCAAAACTGTTTTCAGCGGTGCTAACCTACTTGCACAAGGGTTTTCAAGGGTTTTCTAAATATCCAATAGCCTCCTTACACAGTTAGCAAACACAATGTACCATTAGAACACTGGAGTGATGGTTGTTGGAATTGGGTCTCCATACATCTATGTAGATATTGCATTAAAAACCAGATGTTTACAGCTAGAATAGTCATTGACCACATTAATAATGTATAGAGTGTATTTTTGATGCATTTAATGTTAGCTAAATTGAAAAAAAAAACTGCTTTTCTTTCAAAAATAAGAACATTTCTAAGTGACCCCAAGCTTTTGAACGGTAGTGTATGTGCTATGTTGGCTCTGTTACTCTGAAAAAATTAATGTTTAGAAACCACACGTATCACTCCTAGTGTGTATGACGAACATCCAAAGATTTAATGTGATGCATTGTTCAGTATTCCCACCTGAGGGTGCTGAAGCTGTTGATATAAGCAATGTGATATTCAGCCCACAGACAGCAATCCAGTAAGTCTGACCCCAGTAAAGAGCCGCTCTGCTTTATAAACTCGTCTTCAAACCTAGACAGCAATGGGCAAAAAGACAAAATGTTTGTTTTATCGGCGGATGCAAAGTGAGGTTGGTCAATATTATGCTTAGATCTTACAGTAGAACATATCAAAGCACAACACGCTTTTGTTCACGTGTTGTTTACCTTTCAGGAAAGGGCTTCAGTGCTTCTAGACACATGCGCACAACCCTGTCTTTCATCTTCACGTCAATATTCCCAGCATTCTCAGCATACTGGGATATCATCTAAACATAAAAGAGACCAGTGCTCATCACGGCCACATTCTCTGTGCTCTGATTGGCTGGTCAGCGGCTTCCCTGTCCCTTATGCATCAGATCCCGCCCACACATTACCATGCACTCTTTAGCCTCCAACATGCTCCCGGCAAAGTCTCGCTGTGTTTTATTGTTCGAATTTACTGTCATCCGATTAAATTATATGGGAAACAAGAACATGTTCGGTGTGTAAGGAGTAGATATTCTGTGCAGTGAAGCTGCTAACTCCACACAAACAAATAATTACTTTCTGTTCGTCCCTCATAGCATCGCCTCCTACACACTTTCAACATGAGACTGTGAATTTCCATGATTCATTATGAACTATCATCAATTGCACGATTCTCACTCTGTGATTGATGGTGTGTGACATGTATGATAACAATGAAGCGAAAGTGAATCTTACTCCTTGGAATTGTTTTCTACGCTTTGCATTTATCTCTCACTCTACCAATAAAGCTGTATGAAAATATATCATGTCTTCCATTTAATACACTCATACATCACCGGCAGTTTGAAATGAGGAAGAGACCACACAGAGATTTGACAAACAAAGCGATTGTGGAAACTAACCAGCCCAACTCACAAAGCCAGAAGCATCACATAGGTGCAGGTGTTACACAGTTTCACTGTTAATTCACTACTGTTCTGTTAGAATGACAATAATAATCGTTGTAATCATTGTACAGAACCTAAAACATAATTATTAAACAAGGAAATATGTGTTTACGTACTTTATAAATGTTCATGTGAATTTCAGAGGTGAGGAATTTTCCGTCTTCCATTTCCTTGGGTTTTGCTTTCACACGCCATACCTCCTCCTGTTCACGTCTAATGATGTCCAGTGAGGTCTGGATGTTCTTCTGATAATAAATAAAGTCATAATTAGCAAAAACAAGACACTTTTCAGGTTGTATTTTCCTGTGGCTATAGGTGTGTCTTACCTGTAGACAGTCATAGTATTTTTTTTTTATTTTGTCTATAAGACCATCAGACAGCGAGGGAGTTTTCTGCTCATTCATCTCAGGCTGTAAAGAGGGACTGCCAAGAATTGTCTCACTGTAAGATAAGATGAACAAAACATGGTCTGTTTGGTTTTATTGTCAAGGCAATCAACAAGACCATTTCTTAATAGCGATTAGTACTCCTCACCTATAATAGCTGTTGATGCAGAAATCCAACATGGTGGAAAAATCAGCAAGTTCAGTGACCTTTCCCAGAAGTACGTTTAGGTGCTCTGCTACAAACTCATGACAAGATGAACTGTAGGTTTCAAACACATTGAAGTTTGGCGGATACAACTTCACAAGCTCTGCCTTTACATTCTCCAACTGCTCCACAATTGTTTTACCCAGAAGTCCCAAGTGCAATGTCAACCAGGATGGGTTTTGTTCACGGCTGTCGAGGGGGACCTGACTGAGTCCATCCCTCACCCCTTCCTGTACTGCAGCTCTCCAGACATCTCTCCATCCTGTCATCCCTCCCACCTCTCCCTCTCTCTTCTCTTCCTCTCGGATGATGCTGGCTGTGTAGCTTAGCAGCTCCTTGTTGTTGAGGGTCAGGGAAACGGATTGCCGGACGATGTTGGACACTTTATCTCTTAAAGTCTCATAGAGCAGACTCAGGTCTTTCTCCTTACGGCTCAGATTCACCTGGCAGGACTCCTCGGCATGAGTTTCCTGCTCGTGCTGAAACTTTAGTCGTAGAAACAGCAGGCTCGGATAGGCCTCTACCAAAGAACCATCTTTTAAAAGATCATCAATCTGCAGAACTATAATAGAAGGTTTCATGTATTACGTTACATTATGTTCCACTTCCTCCTATACACTGAGACATAATCAGTTTCTATCTGAGAGAGAGGTAATGAGAGGTAAAAAAGGAATTGAACTCACCTGACAGGGGTTTTGGAGGGATGTTATGGATGAAGGACTGACCATCCCCTAAGTCCTTACTCTTGTCTCTCCAAATGCTCTTATTCCTTTGTCCATAACTGAAGCTCCTCCTAATAAATGAGGGTTTTCCTAAATTCTCAGGTGAAGATAAAAAAGAAATAAAAAAAGAGAGAGCTTAACTCTAAACAGCAAATCACTACCTGTACCTCCCACTATAAAAGGTGAAGTTCACACCTGAGAATGGAAGGTCAATTTGTATAGTCAATTTCAGTCTGATTATATAATCCTATATTTAAAAAAAAAAAAACTTATTGACCATGTAATTTGAAAAATCACCATTTAAGTCATGTTAAATGCAGGAACAAGAGACTATATTATACTATGATCTTATACCAAAAATTAACTTGGCAAATTTATTTAAAATCTTAAATGAAAAGAGCTGGTGAAGTGAATTCATTTTGCTTCGCTTAGAAAGAGAGATGAGTTTTGTGGATGCAGCCCTGGTACATTTGGTACCTGGTTCTCCTTTCTCTGTTCTTCTCAATGAAAATCTCTGAAACATTGTCTTCACATAGCTGCTTGAGCCCGGGGCTGTCTCTAAGGGCTCCGGTGTGGCCGTGATCTCCCGGTACCTGTTCTCTTCACCTCCATAGCTATTCCTTCTGTTTTCACTCCCTGCCATTCTGTCACTCGCTGGCATTCTGTATGATAAAGGAGACATTCTGTATTATAAAGGAGACATTCTGTATTACAAAGGAGACATTCTGTATTATAAAGGAGACATTCTGTATTATAAAGGAGACATTCTGTGTGAAATTTAATCACACATTTAGCTCTACCAATTTTTCCATCGACTGGATAATTTACGTGCGAGTTCATTTCCCCATATTTCAAGTTCAAGCCAATATTCTTAATGCACTTCATAAATACCATTTAGCTGTGACATGGGGGAACAGGTTACAGAACAGGACCTAAGGAAGAAGAGAAAGGGAACACCTACCTGAAAGGTGAGAAAGATTTTTGCAGTTTCTACTATTACATGCAAAAATGTATTTGTTTAATGCTTTCATAATCTTTTTTTTAGGGTAACAGAGCTAAGCCTATGATATGGCTTGATATGAATTATATGGTTTATTAGTTTTAATAGGGGACTTTTCCTTAATTTTGTGGGACACTGCTGGTTGAGGAACACCCCTTCCAAAACTGGACTGGCACAAATAACACAATCCAAACTGTGTTCTTTTATTAGGTTCTTTTAACGGCACTTTCCTGTCTGGTCCTTTTAGTTGTGACTCATGAGCTATGCAACCCAACTTTACAGCGATTGTGGTTTGTTGACCCTGCATTTCACTTGTTTGTACTGATATTGTTGGTTTTGAACTTGACACTTCACAGTAGGCCAGCTAAGCACTATGTGTGCGTGAGAACTAATGTTTACCCTTATGATTGCTCTAACAAATTTGATATATAGAGTGCCTATTAACCAAATCCATAAAGTACCTGATAAAGGCTTTTGTATGTGTGTATGTGTCAAATAGATCAAATAAGCACTTCTCCTGTACCTACTGACATCAGCATGGACAGTGCTATAGTTAGTTAATTATTTGCAGCTCTGGATTTATCCGGTTACTTATTTAACACTTCTTATTCAGTGCATGAAGTTGGTTCCTTATTTATAAACAGAGTGGTCATGTCATACATTTTCTGTGCACATTGTTTTACAGAAATATATTAATTAAATGAAAATGGGATCACACATTTGTTAAGAATTGAGTGATTCGCATCCTGATTTTGTGAAGGTAACAAAATTAAAGTAATTATTTAATTAATTCCAAGTGTGTAATGTCATTTTAATATTCAAATGGTTTTAGGCTACATTTCTACACGCAGGAAACCCAATTTCACATCTGGCCCTAGGTGTATATATATATATATAGGTTTATACTCAAACCTAACCGAGAACATGATACATTCGGTAACAATAAACAAATTAATCTGAAGAACAAACACCAGATCAGGTTTGAATTGTTTAAATACCCACAGGACAGACATGCAAGACATTTAGGGATCATATGTGAGCAGAATTTGATTTTAGTCTGGCCCATGTTGATATATCAAACCGTCAACAGGACACATTGTGCACAGGGGTAAATAAAGACAATGGGTAAATTCAAAGGGGAAACTTTGAAGGCATATTACCCAGATTTTCTTGACTATAGAGCGCACCCCAATATAAGCTGCACCTACTAAGTAAAAAAAAAAAAGGAAAATGTTGTATAAGCCGCACCAGGTTAAAAGCCGCATATATCTACTGAACTTAATACATTTAACTGAACGGTGCCTGTAGCATTTCACATGTGACAGATTTGGCTTTCGGTGTTGTGCCGAATTCTGACTCCCTTCGTTTAGCAGCGCATAAAGATGATACAGATTATATTGTCCATTTACGTATCTATGCATAAATAAGAGCTAGACTTTAATTATCCATCACAGCAAACAGCACGGCATTATCTATGTCCAAAGCCACACTGACTCAAGGGTATTAATTATTTTAAATTAAAAACACACTGGCTATACCGAAGTTCATCTCTGACAACATGATTTCAGCACGCCTTTCGCTCTTGGCCACGCCTCTTTCCCGGCCCCCACACAGAGGGTAAAACCGGAGCAAAGAAAAGAGAGAAGCGCAAAAAAAATTATGAACGTAAAATGCGAGACGCAAAGAGAAGCAGTGACGTGCAAACAAAAGAAAGAAATGCAAAAGGAAGAAAGTATTGCAAAAAAAAAAGCAGCAACATAAAATGTGAAACGCAAAGAAAAGAAAGAAACGCAAAAGAGGGAAAGTATTGCAGAAACAAATTAGAAACGTAAAATGCAAAATGCTAATCTTATATTTGCGATATTATTATTTTTTCGTCACCATTAAAGACCCTAATTTGACTCCATAAATATCTAGTTAGGACAAAACTAGAGTGCTCAATGAACTAAGTTATAATCACTGTAACTCCCAAATATCATCTATAGTGTCTTTATGCGTGTGCAAACGAGAGGAGTCGGAATTTGGCACAACACATGTTGGTTTGAAAAAACGTCTCCGTCGTGCCTGCTGCTTGCATGTGCTAAATGAAAATGAGCACTTTCTTCTTTGATTTACAACTTTCACCTACCACCTGATTCACTTTCTGCTCCGCCCCCTGACGGGGAAAAATTATCTACAGAAAAGCCCCACCTCATTATAAGCTGCATGGTTCAAAGCGTGGAGAAAAAAGTAGCGGCTTATAGTCTGGAAAATACGGTAATATTCTTACTGATGTTGGGCAAGACTAATAGCAATTCAGAACAGAAGTAGGCCCTCCATGTGAAAAAGAATATCTGGTTTTAGCCTAGTGTGACTAATTTCAACTAACTGGAAACTTGGCACCTTGAGCAATAACGTATAATGATCCGATTAGAATAATGGCAAATGATTAAGATGAAATTCCAAACCTAGATACTCTGGCAGCAGAGTAAGTCACAGCGTTGTTTTACTTCCAAAAGTCGAGGGCACAGCTCATATGCTGTCATGCAAAATACAGTCAAATGTGGTGGGGGGGGGGGGGGGGGGGGCTTCACAGGGGCTGCTGGGACAAATAGCATCACCTCTGAATTTCGTTTCATTAAAATTTAAAAAGTTTAAAGCCATTCAGGCTTTTTTTTCCAGGAATTCTTCATGTCGGACAACCATAAGGGCAGTACAGACAACCAGGGGCAGTGCAGACAACCATAGGGGCAGTACAGACAACCATAAGGGCAGTACAGACAACCAGGGGCAGTACAGACAACCATAGGGGCAGTACAGACGATCATGGGGCAGTACAGACAACCATAGGGGCAGTACAGACAACTATAGGGGCAGTACAGACGATCATGGGGCAGTACAGACAACCATAGGGGCAGTACAGACGATCATAGGGGCAGTACAGACGATCATAGGGCAGTACAGACAACCATAGGGGCAGTACTGACGATCATGGGGCAGTACTGACGATCATGGGGCAGTACAGACAACCATAGGGGCAGTACAGACGATCATGGGGCAGTACAGAGGATCATGGGGCAGTACAGACAACCACAGGGGCAGTACAGACAACCATAAAGGCAGTACAGACAACCATAGGGGCAGTACAGACAACCATAGGGGCAGTACAGACGAGGAGGTTCTGTAGAACTACAGGCTTTACCGTCATTACTCAGCAGAGAATTTGGTGCAGTTTGTGTCTGCTACAAATACAGCAAGATCTGTGGACTATCTTCAAAAAGAAAAACAATACCGTCCATTAACCCCAGGAGTTAATAAAGTATAACTGAAAATCTGTTCCTAATATTAGGGGATTGTCTTAATAATCTAATTAAATAAAATTTAAAAATAGGTTATATTAAAAAGCTGCTGCAAGACAAGAACTACTTAGCTGACCCTGATACGGTGGCCGAGAAAACCCATCGCGCTGCAAAAGAAAAACGCGCTACAAATACACAAAGCAAATTTATCAAAATGACAACGTGCTCTGCAAATTCAGAAATGCTGCAAATCTAGTCACAACACAACTGAAATTGGCCACAATACAACGGAAGCATTCCTGGACTAATTATTATAAGCACCAAGAGTTGTGTTATACAGTATCTCAATACGTTAAATGGGACTGAATTAGTAAAGCTCTTTAAATACAGATAGCTGGGTATTTTAAGCCTTACTCTTCATCTAAATGCCTAGCTAATACCTAAATGCAAATGTTTATGCAACATTTTAAGTTCTACAAAATAAATCTAATTATTATCAAAACACCACACTAAATTATTGAAACACACTTTTTCATTTTCTCATGTTATGACAATTTTTAATATTGGAATTTGGAGTAATAGGATGCCAAACCCATGTAAAATGTCTATTAGGTTCACTATAAAACATTTCATGAAGCACTATATAATCAACAAATGAAACTGTTAGGAAATCACTTCAATATATTCCTGAAATATACTTTCTCTTGTAGCAATGATATATATAATGAGACAGTTTGAGACTTCAATGAGACTTCACTGTATATAATGAAGTATTTTTACTGCAGGAATATGAAAGAATGGGGTAGCTTGTGTAACTTGTATAAACATACGCAGCTTTAAAAGCTCTAGGAAAAAAATCTAATTGTTACCTGATCACTCCACTATATTCTTGAAATACATTTTCTCATACGTCTTGCATATGTTCCTGTATATGATGTGCTACTTGTATGTCTATCTCAGTGTATGGTTTCCCTGCCAGCATCTTGCATCTTTGTACAAGATGCTGGATTGTCTAAGGCTCCTCTGTATAGATGATTTTGTGGAAGTTCATTTCGCCTGTCCTGATAACCTTTTGAATTCTGTCCTGGTAACCACATTTTCCAGATCACATGACACTCCATTGCTCCTGCTGTAGATCCTGGGCAGGTGCATCAGTGAGTCAATGTCTCTGTCTTTGCATACAGCTTGATGTCGTTGATGTACAGGAGGTGGTTAACACCTGAATCTGTGCTTTTTTTGTTGATTTGGTTGAGGGAATTCAGGCCTGTGCAGAGCAGAATTGAGGTCACTGCTCCTCCTTGGTATTTAATACACTTTATAGTGATCTGAGAACTTGTCTTTGAGTTGACTTCTACATTTGTGTTCCATTAAGTTCTGGATGAAGCTCATTTTGGTTTTATTGGCTGTAGATGATTCAGATGTGTGGCATGTAGTTGCTTTCTTGTAGTCAATCTAGGCAACATTTAGGGTGGTCTTCGGGTAGGTTCCTCTAGGGTTGTTACCAGGGCTCTAAATTAACACCCGCCAACCCACCAAATGCGGGTAAAAAATCATTTTGGCGGGTGCTAGGAAAAAAACTTACTAGCCAATTTGGCCAGTGATGCAAGAGGCATTACATCATGTATGATACACAAGTCTCCATTCTCACTCATTTATCCCCTGGCAGTACTTTCTACATTTCCCATGAACACTACATGCCTTAGCTACGTCATGATATTACACGCCAATTGGCTGCGCGCGGTTTGTAGTGAAACATGAGACCGCGTGAAACCATGGAAACGAACGCTAACACCACTGAACGTACCTCGTGGTGTTAACAGACTTCAAGAGGTAGTTACCGTTAACGTGTACTTTAGGCTAACTATTAAACTAAATGCGGCGGTGGTTGGGACTTGGAGCAGCTGGGGGGGAGAAGAGGAGCGAGAAGAGGAACAATGCAGGTGATGAGGAAAGGGAAAATAAAAAAAGAAAATTTAATGCCAAATGGCTGACGGGCCGTGAATGGCTAGTGTTCGACAATGAAAATGTGCTAATGTTTTGTCAAAATTGCCGCACTTACGGTAAAGAAAAGAATAAAACGAACAATTTCGTGGTTGGAACCAATAATTTAAAAATAGAATCTATAAAGGACCATGAGAAAGCACAAAGCCATCAGGAGAGCCTACGAATTAAGGCTGCAAAGACAGATCCTATCGAAGAGAGCCTTGCTGGGAGAAGCCTCGCTTTATTGAACGCATCGGAGATGGAAAAGATGCAGTTACTTTTTCGAAATGCCCACGCCCTCGGAAAAAAAGGCAGGCCTTTCACCGACTTCGAATGGATGTGTGAGTAAGTAAATTAACGTTACTATTCATATTACTATTCTTTACTATTCAGAGTGCTTCTATGCTACATGCTACTATTAGTGGCTTCATTTACAAGAAAAATAATTTCAGGGTGGACAGGAAGAAAGGCTTGAACATAGGAGAGACATACACAAATGGCTACCAGGCACAAGAGTTTATTCACTACATTGCAGAGGATGAGAGAAGAAATATGAGGGCAAGATTATCAGATGGCAAGTTCATCTCGGTCATGTCAGATGGATCCCTGGACAGTGCAGTGATGGAAGAAGAAATGGTTTACGTTAGGAGTTCCAGTGAGGGAAAGGTCAAAGTTGATTTTGTTGGGGTAAAAGCTGTCTCAAAGCCAGATGCTACAAATATAGCTGAAGCAGTGTGTCGTATAATGGAACGTGAAGTCGGTACTGATTGGAAGAACAAGCTAGTGGCAATCATCACAGATGGAGGATCTGTAATGACAGGAGTAAACAACGGTGTAGTCACAAAACTGCGTGCAGACAGACCAAATGTGCTGGGGATTCACTGCATGGCCCATAAGCTAGAGCTAGCCTTTTCAGACGCATTAAGGAAAAATGTGATGGCCAGGAAAGTTGAGGACCTGTTGAGTGGACTCTACACTTTATATCACAAGAGTGGTGTGAACAGAGCCAGTCTAAAGCAAAACTTCCAAGAGCTGCACATGAAGGCTTTGATACCAACCAGAGTAGGTGGAACCCGGTGCCTACCACATCTCTTCAAAGCACTTGACCATTTTCTCAGAGGATATGCTGGCATTATACACAACTTAGAGGAGAAGGTATGTAAATGAACAGCATACTAAAACCAGCAATGTAAATGGGTTATTTAATGTTTGCTTTCTTTATTCATCAGTGTTAAATGCTGTCTCATATAATACAGTTATTTTGTTGTAGTCCCAGGAGTCCACGAACATCAATGCTGTTCTGAGGGCAAAAGCCAAGGGGTTCCTTAACATAGGGAAGAATGGTGGAGTGCTCAGGTTTTGCTGCCTTCTCCATGACACCATCTATCAACTGAGCAATCTCTCCAAGTTACTGCAGAGGTCAGTGTCAACCCTGGCTGAAGCACAGAGCTGCCTGTGCTCCACTCAGGCTGTCATAGAAAAGTACAAGTCAAGGTATCACATATCCTATAATTTATCATTTGATTTTAGGCTGTGTTGGTGTGTTTATAACTCAGTATAAATAAAAAGGGAATGAAAAGATGCTCATTCATCCATCTATCTCTGCACAACTGTAGACCTGGGCCTAAGCTGAAAGCAGTGCTGGACAGAGACACCTATGAGGGAGTCCTCCTGAAGTCTACTGATGCCGACCAGCATGACAAGGCAAAGAATGAGCTAATCGATTCCCTGTGCCGGTGCATCACTGCTAGATTTAGTGATGTGAACAGTGGCGTCCTGCAGGCTATGCGGCTGACCAGTTTCCAGTGCTGGCCAGAGGCAGACACAAGTTCAGGTTAGGAATTCAAATGTAATTAACAAATCATTACACATTTTATGTTTTAAGACAACTGCTTAACATTATGTCAATGTTTTCCTGTTCTGAGATTTTGGTGATGGAGAGGTAGACAAACTCATCAATTATTTCCGACCTCTTTTACTGTCTGCTGGAGTGGATGTGGAGTTGATCCATGATCAATGGACAATTCTCAAGACTGAACTGTACACAGCAGAATTTAGCCAAGGTACTTGGAGGATGGATGGATAGATAGATAGATAGATAGATAGATAGATAGATAGATAGATAGATAGATAGATAGATAGATAGATAGATAGATAGATAGATACTTTATGCACATGTCTACTAGTGTGTTTAACTTTACTTTTTCAGGAAGCAGAGTAAATGTCATTTGTTAAAGGCAATCCAAATTTGATGCCATCTTTTAATAACTAAAGTTGAATTAGAAAAGGTGTCATTGCAAGTGCATAATGCATATTGTCTGTCTCACCCTGCTACAGGAAATTATGAGAAGACCTGGCCAACTGTGAACAGAATGCTGCGACATCGGTGTCCTGATATCCTCGATCTTTTTGATGTTCTCCTCACAATCCCTGCAACAACAGCTGACTGCGAAAGAGGGTTCGGTGTCATGAAGCAGGTGAAAAGTGACTGGCGCTCATGCCTTAAAGATGATACCCTCTCTGACCTCTTGAAAATACAGTTGGGCTCACCTGACATAACTAACTTTGACCCGTCCAAAGCCATTGATATATGGCATGCTGATGGGGTGCGCTCATGCAGGCCTAACTTTGTGTGCAAACGTGCCGCAAAAAATCAGAGTAGCTCGGATTCCGATGCCACTTCTGAAGAAGAGCTCTGAAGTCAAATAATATCTGATATAATAATATTTCGGTGTATATATTATGGTATGTTTTTCATGCAATGTTAATAAAATTATCAAATGCATTCAGTGGTACTCATTTCTCTTATTTTTATCGCATAAAATTTGGCTAGTTGAAGTTCTGATTGGCCGGTAACTTTAGAGAGTTACTAGCCACATTGGCTAGTGGTCAAAAAAGTTAATTTAGAGCCCTGGTTGTTACCTTCATGTACTTGCACATATGGTCATTCAGTTTGGTGGCTAGAATTCCTAACAGGAGCTTCCTTGTTGGGGACCGGTAGGATGTTGATGTATATTTGAATGGTGCGTTTGGCCCTTGTTGGGGTCCTTCTGTTCTCTTCTGATGGGAGCAAGCGGTTCATTTGTTCTGATAATTGTGCAGAGCTATAATTTTATATACATGCCTAGTCTATAGGCATGTATCATGCCAGGGCTAGGGGCTGCCATATTCTTCACGTTGCTGGCTGACTCTTGGACATTTCGGCTTTTGTAATGCTGTTTCCGAGCACTGTGGTGCTCTGAGATCTGTTAACCACTGAACACTGTTGTTATTTGATGTTTCATTGTCTCATATGCTCTTCCTGTACTGTTATGTTTCATCTCTGGGTGGATCCACTGTCAGACTTATGTTACACTGCTTCTGTAACAACTCTATGGATTATTCATTTGTGAAAAGGGCACTTATTCCTTTCACTGCTGCTTCTTTTGTATAACCCTACAAACTGGATTCCAGTGGTCACATATCGCATCATTGAGAAGGAGTTCTTCAGAAATGTAGCAGTCATCTGATATCGGCCTATTATATAGACCTTCTAAAACTGCTTTTGTAGAACCAATTTATATTCCCATCATTTAAAAAATCCCACAGTAAAAATACATGAAAATCATATCAGTGGTACATGAGAAAGTCTGTTTTAAGAATTTATTGGAATGATTTGATGACGATTTCATAGAGGATCAAAAAGTGATATATAGTGAACCAAATAGACATTTAACTGTAGTTTGCCATCCCAGTACTCCAAACACCTAGAGTAAAAACACTTCAGTGTCATATTTTGAATACATTGGATAGTGTTCTCCAAAATTAGTGGAGTGGATTGATAACTATTAGATTTTTTAAATGGAATTTTAAGATGAAAAGATTAGCCATTTGCACAATTTTGATACATAATTATATGTTTAATCAAGCATGGACGCACACATAGCTTCATTCATACATGGCGTGCCCAAGCTTTTGAAAAGTGCAGATGGAGGTAAACTTAAGTGTGGGGGAACAAGACCTTTCTGATTATGCACAGTTTTCTTTGTTTAATTTAACTATTTCGCATCTATTGGCTCTCACGGACATGTTAAATTCAGCATGGATATACAACGAGGCTTTAATCACTGGGTACAAATGATTTTTTGTTTTTCTCAAAACAACGAAGTTGGATTAAACGTATGCTAGCCAGCTAGCTAACAAGATCGATATCTAAGAAATACTTAGTAAACGTCATGTTATTTTAATACGTTTCTAGGTTTTGTAGCTAATTTGAGACTCGAAGCAGTCTCGTATACAAACATTCAAAACTTGACTCAAACTCATACGAAGTGATGCGTCAATATCTCTGCTTTATATATGCCAAGTACAACTCTTGAAATGAGTTTTCTTTTATTTAACTGAAGGTGAAATTCAGTAATTTTGGTCATTTTTCTCATATAGGCTAAAGCAACCGATGTCAGACAACGAACAACTGCATTCACTTCAGTGCTAATAAACTCATAGATAAAGTCAATAAAGTCAAGAGGTCACCCACATTACAATTCAATTCTCAAGATATGCCTGTGATTTGAGTGCTGCACAATTTCAATTATAGTATCATCCTCTGTAAAATGTATATAATAGAGGAGCATATCCCAACAAAACACCACAGTACCGATGACAAAATTAGGATGTTTACACCTGCGTAACCAGTTTTAACAGGACTGTAAATATTAGGCATTCAGCATGAAAGAGTCCTCCATGAAGCAGCAATAGGCCTACTGGCCTGCTGGGTAAGTGACGTTTAATTTATAGGGACAAATTGTATCCTGAATTGTATATGGGTCTGCACATAAGATACAGGAGCATGAGGGACAGGACAGTCTATGTCAACCCATACAGAATCAGTGTCTCATTTCTCATTTATAAGCTTTATATATATATATATATATATATATATATATATATATATATATATATATATATATATATATATATATATATATATATATACACACACAAATTATATATATACATACATATATACATATACATAAATACATATATACAAATTCCCTTACAGGTGTGTGTGTGTGTGTGTGTGTGTGTGTGTGTGTGTGTGTGTATATATATATATATATATATATATATATATATATATATATATATATATATATATATATATATATATATATACACACACACACCTGTAAGTAAGGGAATTTGTGATTTACTGTCTGTGACCCTCAGTCAGAACCAGGATCGTTGCAGCAAATTCTGGGCCCTGTACACTCTCAATGTCAGTGGGCCCCTATAGCTAAATGCCAGTAAACGAGGCACATGAGCAAAATGGGCCCCTCTCCCTACCCTGGGTAGTCAGGTCCACTTTTCCCCTCACTACCACTCCCATGGTCAGTACACTCTGACTGGTTGTTCATTCCCTTAACTGTGTGTCTGCTCCTCTGTCTCTTTCTCTGTCTCTCTGTACTTTTCCATTACCCCATTACATCCAGTCTACTGTAACCAGTATATGTTTTATCATTCTTACCCAATGATAAAACATATCTTACATCTTAATACATGTAGTTAAATACAGAATAATCATTAAACTTTGGAACTCTTTCCTGACACCCGTGTGTTGTGAATCTGTTCTTCTGGTACCAGCTACAGAACTCTGAACTGAGGGCTGAACAAATTTATAATCCTGTCTATGAACCATCAAGGCTATGATCTACGTCTAAAGACGATTTCAGAAACCTTATAATTATAATTATTAAACATTATAATTTTAATGTTACCAGTCATAATTCAGGGGATCAATGTTTCGGGAACTCTTTAGCAATGAATGTGTTCAAATGTAACCAGAAAGTAATCTGATTACTTTAATTAGGTTCTGTGTGCTTTGGGGAGTTAGGGAACGGCAGTATCAGTTTCATTGGGGAATACCAATAGCGTCTGTAACACCTGGTTTACTCGAGACTTCCGGCAGAGTTATGCGTGGTGTGAAGACCAAGAACATGAGCGCAGGATTTTGTGAACACACAAAATCTCCAATAACACAGCAGGTCTGCACACGTCTAGGACCGGGAAAGGTGTTTTATAGAATACGACCAATCTAGTCCAGACAAGGGCAGAATGACACGACACCCACTTTATATGAGTAAATGAAGTCCAACTGAGCTCCGGGAATCTTGACCTCGACTTTTAACAGTAAAATAACGTCACATTAGAGGTAAGCGCCAACTGCAAGAAACCTGCAGCTTAAACTAACGATTACGCTCAAAGCTTTTAAAGTTAATAACGAAACATTTCTTGTACTTTTCGCACCATCTCTTGTACTTGTACGATCCTAAAACACGCTGTATCCTTGGACGTATTGTTATTTAATATATGCGACTACAATGAACGAGTGTCTGCAACGAGTCTTTGACATACAACGAATATACAATAGGCTATACAGTTAGCGAACACTGCCAAAGGTCTTAAGACGCTTTTATACTGACCTGTTATATTATAATACTATATGTAATAATTCTAGAGAACCATTGACTGCAAGATCCAAAAGCAACTTGAGCCGAGTTTAAAAGGCAATGCCATTAGACATTCTGTACAGAATGCTTATATTCGGTGTCAGAGTTAGTCATATATAGCCTACGTACATTTAAAAGCCACAAAGTAATAGTAAAAAAATAGTAATTTATTTAGCAAATCTGCGCTAACAAATACGTACCCAAAGACTCGGGGTCACGATTTTCCTGTAATGAAAAAGCGTTCTTGGATTCAGTGCTGCATCCACGGATTTAATATGCTTCCATTTCCTTCCCAGATCTCGGTGTCTTCCTGCACCCTACGTGGTGTGGTTTTAATGATTGACTATCGGTTACTGCAATTGGACAAGGTGATTTCCCCAGAGGACACAGAAAGCGAAAGAAAGTGTGCAGTTTGACATTTCAGTTGTCACTTTCCACTTACCTGAAGGACAGGTCGCGAGTAAGAGCCTCATGTAAGTGTTTGAAAATATTTTTTATATAGACCTTTCTGATCCAAGATGAAAACATCTCATTAATCTGCTTCTTCTCTGTAACCAAATGTCCGGGTTTTGTCACTTATTGCAGGTTATGTCGATTAAACTCTGTAACGTTTCATTGTCAGTGGAATTTGTTCTCAAATATAAAAGTGTGTGGCGTTTTAACAACAAAAGAGAATGTAGACACACAAATTAAATCCAGTTTCTAAGGTGTTCACATGACAGTTTAACATTGATGCCATGTGTGTTAAAGGTCTATATAACCAGTTTGTCACTTCGTGGTGTCTTTTCAAAATAAAAGAAACCATGTCAGGAACGATTCTTCAGACATTTAAAATAATAATAATAATAATAATAATAATAATAATAATAAAACAGCTGCAATGCAATGAAAAAAAGAAAATAATCAGATGTGTGAAACATTTTAAGTTTGAGGAAAAATGTCACAGATTTCCAAAAATACATTGAGAAGGCCTAGACTAAATTCTCTGATACTATATATGCAATGCAAAGTAAAATCATGTAAAATAAATGTAATACAATTTACCTCGCTGCACAGCAGGACATAAGAACTAAGGATAATGTGAAACATTATATTTCAGGTGTAGTTCTGTGTGTGAAACCTGTTGATATATTGTGAAAAGATTTAAATATCAGAAATGTCCTGTAGTCTGGTGAATTAAAAGAACATAGGGCCCCCACATGACTAAGATCATATAATTTCAGGTTTGTTTTAAAGGGCTTTGTAACATTGGTCAGAGACAGAGGTGACACAAACGCAAGTTAGTGAATATTTATTTAAAAGAAAACAAACACGAGAGAAACACAGAATGCTGCTGCTGGGGACAAAACTACACAACGAGGGACTAGTGCTAACGAAAGGGGCTACGAGATAAATAGAACAAAGTGATATGCATGAGAGCATGACAAACACAAGCTACGCAAAAGTATAGAGGAGAACCATAATAAGGGGAATAATGACTACAGGGCAGTGGAGCACGAACAACAACACTCGGCTACTAACAACTAAACAGACAAGAGAATACAGCCAATGAAAAACCTAAGCGACAGGGAGACTAACCTAGATACAAATGAGGAACAAGTGACTTACGCGGAGCGGAGAAGAGGGTCACGGGAGAAACACATAATTAAACAACAGCGACTAGAAACGACACAAAGAACAAGAACAGGTCTTAAGGACAATCAGAAAATTTGAACATCATGAGCCCAAGGGGGAAACTCACGTACCGTGACCAACAACAAGGGGTAGAACGGAGGGGTTTAAATACACAGAAACATGGAGGAGAAACGAGGCGCAGGTGGGAACATTGAGGACATGGGCGTGGCAGACAGAGGGAGAAACCAAGGGAACGGCGAAAACTAGGCGGGAGGAGGGAGGAGCTGGACATGACAGGCATCCAAGTAGTAATATGCATATGAAAATGTGAAACATTAAATAAATTTGTTATTATGGATTATATGAAAGTCTGTGTAAGGGTTCTGCTATCTCTATGCTTCTGTGACTTCAGAAAATACTCGTCAATGCTTGTCTGCCTGTCTTTTTGCCTGTGTTTTATATCTGTAGAGAAAATAGGAGTTACTATAGAACCGCATGATATAGACTTGACCTACCCCTATCCCACATGATGTAGACCTGACCTACCCCACCCCACATGACGTAGACCTGACTTACCCCCACACCACATGACATAGATCTGATCTACCCATACCCCACCCCATATGACATAGACCTGACCTACCCCACCCCACATGACGTAGACCTGACTTACCCCCACCCCACATGACATAGACCTGATCTACTCCTACCCCACAGGACCTGACCTACCCCCACCCCACATGACATAGACTTGACCTACCCCCACCCCACATGACATAGACCTAACCTACCTCCACCCCACATGACATAGACCTAACCTACCTCCACCCCACATGACATAGACCTGACCTAGCAACACCCTATTTCAGGCCTTGGCTTAAGGACAAAATAAGCATCAAAACATGTCATGTGCAGTTAAATATGTGAAACCATTTGTCTAATTTGTGAAAATTGACTGTGTGTCATATCTTCTATAATTGATCCTCTCTTGCTATAGAAAATATTTCACTGTTCAGCACGTTCCAGTTTCAGGCTTATGCTGAAGGGTTCAAAGGAGAAAAAACATTTCAAGTCCAGCTGAATGCATTACTAAATATATTGCTCAGTAAGTGTCCATCAACATGTGCCTGAAAAGGAAACTCTGGGTCATATGATTTCATAGGGCATTCTATAATTTCTAGTCTACCCAACCAAACTTGTCATATGGTTCAAACGCTCGACTGAACATGGTGTTTTGCTTCCTGTGTGTCCTTTTTCAGATGTGCAGTGCGAGTCATGAGTTTCTATAGTAAGCCTATTTTCTCTAGTTTTCCAGTTTTAAAAATAGAAATCTGTTACATAAATGTAGTTCATATTTGCAGTTGCACATGATGTGTTTTGATCCTTGACTGCTTTGAGCATGCACATGAATATCAAATTAATACCGCTGTGAGGGGCAACGTAAAAGTACAGCAGAAATGAAGGTCTCCTGTAGTTTAAGGGTTTGGAAATATTTTCCATGCTTTTATTTCCTCTTATACTGATTATTGTATTTGGGAATCTGTCAGTCGAGTCTGTCGTGTACAGTTGGTCCAAAATACAGCCTTCTCGTTCCAAGAAAACTGGTTATGAGGTTTGTAAGGTCTTTTTTAAGTGCTATAGAAATAAAGGTGATTTAACTTGACATTGGAATAAGCTAGTCCATATAGTTGTACATTGAGTCCTTATATTCGTGTACAATACTGGGCATTTTATATATAATTGAATTTCACAAGTGAAATATTTACATTTGCAACTATTCTTGATATGTGTTGTTTTCTGAGTGGTCTTTAATTACAGCTTGTTGAAGGAATTTTAGGTTATGTTCTACAATGTTTGTTTTTGGTGTTGAACATAGGAAATTTGTTACAGTCTTTTATTTTTCAAACTATTAAATGTTTTTTCATACATGTACACACACATACGTTTTGCATTTCACTTTCACGTGTCTTAACAGACACAAAATAGGAATGCTGGTTTGTGTTGTGTTGTCTGAACATGACCTCCCCTATGTTTTATTTTTTTATTTTGAAAAGACATCTCGGGGCCAACCTCTTTACTGGCTTGTATTATGTAATATATAGCCTTTACACATATTGTAATGTTATCAGTTTTAAGCTATATTCTTTTTTTCTCTCCGCATACTGTTGCATTTAATAGATACCGTGTCCAACGCTTGCACCCGCCTTGCACCCAGTGCTGCTGGGACAGGCCACCTCTGAACCTTTTACTGCATTAAGCAGTTTAGAAGAATGCTGAATGAATGAATGAATGAATGAATGAATGAATGATGGCTGCTCTTGAGAAGCGAGTGTGTTATTGGAACAGTGTCTGTTTATTGCGACCAGTATTGCAATTTGTGACTATTTTAGCAGCTACCTGTCTTTTAATGAACAACAAAACAGTGATGTGTGTATGGTCACATGTACACCCTCTTCCCCCAGGGAAAATGACATGTTTTCAGTAAACACAAAAAAAACAAACAACCTTGCCAAAATCATGATAAACCCTGTTACAACCTGATCCTGTGGTTGGAAGGGTTCACAGCATTGAGAAATCTCTTCCATACACATCATACCCAGACTGATCAACGTGGCGATGAGCTTTCGTCACAGGACTGTCACGGACAGAATGGCAGAAAGAGGACAAGCAGAGGCGGACGGGACGTGTGATGTCAGAGACGCTCCGGCCTCGGATAACTCGTTTGGGATTGAGATAACGGGCGATGGCAAAGCAGAGATCAATGGGAAAGAGAGGAAGCACAGAGTGATGAGATCTCTAAGAGAGAGCATCAAGCGTGCTGGAGAGAAGAGCCCTCTCCCCATGAAACTCAACGGGTCAAGGAGAAAGACCGGGACGGCAAATGTTGGAAGTGAACCTGGTAACAGCTCGGAACACCAGACACCACCTCCATCTTCACCAAGTAAGTGTTCCGTTTCAAAAGTGATGTGATAAAAACGTTCTTCTGGCGGTCAAGGGGGAAAGAACGCAAGCTGCACAAACAACGCGACAACATTGTACTGTACCCATGGCACAGCTCACTTTTGGGGATATTACGTGGCTAAGACTATCTCTAAAATAAAGCCTCTACTGTCAAAAAGCCCTTTCTGCTGTGAGCTAATGAATTAAGTTCACCCATGACCTTTGGCCCAGACAGAAAAGGGTTTTCATCACTGTCTAATGAGTGTCTCCATTTTTGTACCATTCAGTATATGATCTGTTGAAAGATGCGAAGTTGATTCTGTTCCTCATGAATGTCACAAGGGGCTTCTTTAGGAAAGACCATTGATTGTCTTTCATATTTAATTATGTAAGACGGATTTTTTTTTTTAGAATAGCAGTCACCTCAGACATGTTTTAGGCCTATACATATTGGGATTTTTTTTATTTGTTTATTTTTACTTCAAATTGTACACCTTGTCCAACATTTTACATGTTTACTATACTTCACTTCTCTTTAGGTCTAAATATAGGACCCATGTCATCTCCACAGCAGAAATTAGGTGACTTGTGCCCACAGAGCTCACCAAACCAGACATTCCAACCCTCACATTCCAGAACTCAGTCAGGTAAATCCAGGCATCAGTGGTTTGGAGCAGGTAACTCTACCTGCACACTCTAGAACACTCTAAGAACATTTACAGACCCTCCTAAAGAAGCCAACATTCCCTGTCCTGATTTAGATGATAAAAGTAACTACCGGTAAATGAATGCAATAATATGTCTGGATGATTGTATTGTAGGCCTGTTCATGTCTAGAGTCCGAGTATGAACTTCTAAAGTAATTTCCCTGACTTATTCTCTAACCCGCCCAGATCCTGTGGTAGCTTTAAAAGATGAATCACCAAAGAAGCGGGAAACAGGTAGATGGAGCCTCCGTCTGGGAAGTAAGAAAGAAAAGCACATCGGCAGACCTGAGCCGCTGGGGGTAGTCACAGAGAGTTCCGCTTTACCAGAGATGGAAACTGAGGTTTTGGGAGGAGGTGCAGATGTAAGAACGCCATACACCCTACCTGAGATTCCATCAGCACCTTTGTCAGGTACTTGCGTTTTTCCCGTCCCAATCAAAACTGAGCATCCATATACATTGTTGTGGTTATTTTAGCTCCAGACCTTGAATCCTGACCTGAACCTGTCTTCTATTTTGTCAACACTGATTTATTTATACTTATGCAAGCTTTTGAATCATAGCCCACAATGTCCAGGCACAAAAAAAATCTACCCTGTCTTTCCCCAGGAGACAGGAGACAAAACTCTGCTAATAAATCCCATAAAATGTTGAAATAACTACCACTGATTACAATATCTAGTACTGGAAGTTGAATCCAAGGTCCCAGGTTGAATTCCTCTTTTGCTACTATAGAATACACTTGTTCTTAAGCCACAGCTCTGAATGAGCTGCTTGGATTCTTAGCACTGGATTTCAACACTGTTCCTGTATTGAAATTGATACTTACCTGGCAGGGGCGGGGCCATGAGTAGGAAGATGGTTCACCCAAAGTGAGGCTCAGTCATTGCACTCCGGCTGACCCTTGCTAATTCCTTAAATGCAGGAATTTGTGTGTGTGTGTGTGTGTGTGTGTGTGTGTGTGTGTGTGTGTGTGTGTGTGTGTGTGTGTGTGTGTGTGTTAAATTCACCTCAAAACTGGCAAATGGATAACTTAAGACACTTTGAAAGCTGCTGTTACTGATGATACTGAAGCCTCCTTCAGGATATCTTTGCATTTGCTCTCTATTTTTGTGTAATTAAGTCCTGTCTTAGTTTCTACGTCTGTCTTTCCATGCACGTGTGCAGTAATGGAGATTAAAAAACTCATCGACTTGGAGGTGTTGGAAGAGGCCTACCTGAACCTGCTGTCTTTACGGATCGAGTTTCAGCAAGAGAAGGAAGCTCTGGGTGAACAGGAATTGCCTTTGGAACTGGTCCATAAAGAGAAAGACCTGAGGCTGCTCTACGATGCCTTGAGGACCAAACTGACTGAGATTGTGCAGAACTCATGTGCCCTGCCCTCTCGCAACAAAGAACTACTGGTGCGTGTAGCCTGCATCATCCAAGAGGAAGAGAAGAGAGAGGGAGAGGTGGGAGGGATGACAGGATGGAGAGATTACTGGAGGGCTTCAGTACAGGAAGGGGTGAGGGCCACCATCAAGCAGGCCCAACTGGACGATCCTGAGAAAAACCCTTCCTGGTTAGCAGTCCACTTGGGACTTCTGGGTAAAACAATTGTGGAGGTCTTGGAGAAAGTGAAGGCAGAGTTGGTGGGCTCATACCCACCAAGTTTTAACGTGTTTGAAACATACGTTTCATCTTGTCATGAGATGGTAGGAAAACACTTGAAGAAGCTTTTGGACAAGTCAAGGGAGCTGAGGGATTACTATGCACTTCTGGATTTTATCATTCACCGCTACCCCAGGCAAGGAGCTTTTGTTGTTTCTTCGTTGTTTTTTTGTGCTTTCAAGTGAGAAGCATCATTAGAAACAATACATTTTAGTGTGATTTTATGGGAATCATTTATTACATAAACTTCAAAGAGATATGTAATTCTGAGCACACAACCACAGTAGCTCTTTACCTTTTTTTTTTTGTTGTTGTTTATTTGTTACATTTGCTCAGTAGTACAACCTGTAAGTCTGCTTATAGACTACGCATGTAAGCAAGTCCCTACAAAAGATATGGGAGTGTTTCTGAATAATATGTTATAGCAAAGCATTGTAAATGTTTTGGCATTTTAAGCTGTAGCTTGCAAAATTCTCTTGGCAATACGAATGTCTAAAAATCTAAATTTTTTTAATCTCTTCTTTTTCAAAAAGATTAACTATTTTAAAGTCAGAGCACGGAGGCAGTTCTCTTTTATGATTTGATGTCACAACATACCTGTGTGTTCTGCTTATCAACAACATGTATGTGTGCAACATAGGGGAGGGCAAGATCTTTGACATACCTGAACAATTCAGTAAAAGAGTGTAGTGAAAGTAGTCTCGTACTTATCAGTTAACTATTTTCATAGTTTGATTATATTTAGAACACGTTTTGTAGAATATTTGCTGATCAGTGTTACCTGCTCGCTTTTAACTTGTTTGTGCTTCTATAGATTTCCTCAAAATGACAGTGGGATTAAAACTTTGGATTATAAATGCCCATATTTGACTATATTGAAACATTTCTGCAAATGAGCTCAACAGTGTAGCTCTAGTTCAGCAAAACAACAAGATAATGGCGGCTAATAGTACCTCTCTGTACACAGTGAGAAGGTTATGGGGAGCGTGTCCTTGCAACCTGAGTTGAAAGAAGAGCAGAGAGCTCTGACGCTGGGTGGGGATTTTCTACAACAGATCAAGACTGGATACTACAGTTGCTTACAGGTGAGCTACAGGCATAAACAGAATTTGCTTTGAACAACTGCACAACGTCATTCTGACAAAATATCAAACAAAGAAATGGAAACACTTCTTTCCATAATAGGCAGAGATCAAGAACTCCCTGAATAAAATAACTGAACTGGAATATGAGGAGATGTGGAAAGTTGAGGAAAGCCCAGCGATAGAAGAAGGAGTCTACAGCTCCCACATTGACATGGACATCTGGATGGTGAGCACAGCTGTTCTGCTCACTGACATGGAATCACAATAATGCTTTTATCATTTTAGTTGGACAGCTTGTAAGGGAAGTCCCTAGATTCCCCTTAACTCATGACCTAACCACAAGCAAATACAAATGTTTTCCTCTAGGGGGCGGCAATGTACTAAAATGGCCATTGCAGAAAAGTTTTGCTGTTTGTACTGATGCAAACTGGTATTGTCTTTTCTCCCAGAATGTTAAGGGAAAGGTTCAGGCATCCAAAGATGTGGGCCTGGAACAGAAGGCTGTGAACTGCTGTCTTGAGGAGCTGAAGCAATTTCCTAGACAGTTAGTACTTCACGTCCAGTATTGAAATGAAAATTCAAGTGAAATTACTATTTCATAGTGTATCAATGTAATTATCATGGAAACATGGATTATTATATTTTATGTTTAATTTCATTCCCCCTTTCTCTGCTAGCATTAGATCAGTTCAGTGCCTTATGACTAGACAGTCTAGGAATGGATTTTACACAATCCTAACAATAAACCCTTCATTGGGATCTTCCAGGATATCTGTGGTGTGTATGACACTTTAGGTCTGAATTTGCTTATTTTGTCTGATCACAGATCTAGGCAATGTTGAAATGTCACTTCCCTATTATGAAAATTTGGGATTTCCAACATGTCATTTATTCAAATATGTTGCTTTATCTTGGTCCTCTCACTCACTCACTCACTCACACTCTCTCTCTCTCTCTCTCTCTCTCTCTCTCTCTCTCTCTCTCTCTCTCTCTCTCTCTCTCTCTCTCTCTCTCTCTCTCTCTCTCTTTCCCTTCCACCCTCTCAAAAGGTTTGAATCAGCCTTTGTGCAGTACAGTGACACTCTACAGAATCCCTCCCTATGGGCTGCATATCACATTACGTACATCAACAGCTTCAGTGCTTTGAAGTAGGTACTTTAGCTGCATTGTAACTCTCCAACACATTAACAGTGTCAATATTGTAATACCTTAAACTGTTGCAATAAATGTTATATTTGACGCAGGTGTATACACAGTCCACCCATTAAAGAGGAAGTAACTGGAATATTGGCTACACAGTTGTTAGCCATACTAAGATCACCAAGATTTATGGATTATAGATTTCTAAAGTAAATAAACAAGAAAGCTGTTCAGTGTAGTTTTAGCACTACTACTACTACTATTAATAATAATAACAATAATAATTTAAAAATATTTTAAAACACCTTTCTCAAAATCAAAGATGCAGGATGTATAAAAATAAGGGACACATAATGTCACGAAACAACAGCATAGGAACCCTATACGAGAGCAGTACGGCCGACCAGAGACCCGGGTGATGGGACAAACACACGGAGTGGATTTCAGTTATGATTCGAAAACAGAGGAAGAGGGACGATATCAGACTTTTGCAGAAGTGAGCTTCAGAGTTTAGGCACAGCACAGAGTAATGTGACCAGGGCACAAGGGGGAAAGAGGGTGATGTAACAGGCAGGTTTGCACAGATGGATGGAGGGGTGACGGAGGATAAACACTGAAGACATTCTTTCACACATTTTTCATGCTTAAAACTCATGCGTAATGTCTTTCAATTCTGTTTTGAGACAACAGTTTTGACATATAGCAATTTTTAAGTATGCCAGGCCCAGACTACAACAATTGTGGCCCAGATATGGATTGCAGGATTATGGTTTTTGGCATATAATGGAAGTTTTACCACAAGGGAAGGTCTCAGCCACAGACGTATTATATACAGATTGCAAACGGAAAAGCTGCTTTCACATATACATTAGACTGAGTGTGAACTCCTCAGATCCATGCACACACACACAGACACACATTAACACACACACACACACACACACAAGATCTTGCAAGAACTACTTTTACCAACTACCAAGAGTAGACCTAGTCACACATACAGTAAACTAAACAATAAGAGCAATAACAAATGTAGCCTTTAAAAACTTTTCATTGTCCAAATCAGGATTGTGTACAGTGGACTTAAAGGATCTATGTTCCAGGGTCTTGCTTTCACACAGTGAAATCATGTGATTTAACTGAAGGAACAGTAAGCTAGATTTGCCCGTTTCACATTTAGCAGGGAAAGTCCCTGGAGCTCTGGAGAGGCAGCGAAACTGGAACATCTATGGAAGACGAGCTCTCCCAAACCTACACAGCAGTTACGCAACAGTCTGCATGATCCAGTTTGTGCTTCGCAAAGATTTACTGAGCACCACTTATTTACATTTGCTTGAGCCATTCAATTTCATGCGTCAAGTTTAAGCCACACCAGGTCTTTCACAGAACATATAACAAAAGCCTTAATCAAAGAGATCCTGCCAACCGTCATTTTGTAACTTCTGCCACTCTTTGTAAAACAAGGGCCTTTTTTTCAAAAAAGATCTGAACCCACATGTAAAGAAGCCTCATTTGCACAAAAGGCAGTTGTCTTCACTAGTTGCAACTGTTGTGAACATGTGCAGCAGTTCTTCTACTGTAGAATACTGTCAGCATGATTCACTGCAGTGTTATAGAGAATGCTGAAACTCTACTTTCCCAAGAGTATTTTAAAACATAGCGTGCGACCAAATGAGGAAATTTGAGGTCACCCTTGGGGTCAAGGGGACTAGACAACGAGAAGGTGGGAATGGAGACATGTTCCACACAGGTGACATGTTCCACACAGGTGACATGTTCCACACAGGTGACATGTTCCACACAGGAGACATGTTCCACACAGGTGACATGTTCCACACAGGAGACATGTTCCACACAGGTGACAAGTTCCACACAGGAGACATGTTCCACACAGGAGACATGTTCCACACAGGTGACATGTTCCACACAGGAGACATGTTCCACACAGGTGACATGTTCCACACAGGAGACATGTTCCACACAGGTGACATGTTCCACACAGGAGACATGTTCCACACAGGAGACATGTTCCACACAGGTGACATGTTCCACACAGGTGACCAGTCGGGAACCGTCAGGGCCCTCTACGCCCTCTCAGAGGGCCTAAAATATTCTTAAAACATAAATATGTATAATATAATTTATCCAATTTTATTTTATCTACTTACAGTTTGACAATCGACATCTAAACAATTACAACAATATAAGCAAATAAATTATTCACCCGTGTCTATTTAAGTGGAAGCCTGTGAGCATGTGTCTCCCCCTATCAGGACTGTGATGCCCGCTGTTCGTTTACAGAGGGCCTGGCAGTTATAATTCAGCGCAATATCAGTTTCAAATGACAGTAAAATTGACCAATCACTCATGACTCTTCTTATGGAGAGACCCTGGTTGTTGTGATGGAGAATTTCCATGACAGTAGCATGCATGAAAAACTGTCTCGTAAAGTCTGCAGTAAAGTCTGTCTCGTGATAGCCAAAATGAATGTCTTGTGTTATATTCATTCTGTTTTAATGGTTGTCTAACCCTGGTAATAGTGCTATGTGATGATATGAGAATATTTGAGAGAATATGCAATTAATTCAGTGTCCTTTAGTGTTGAAAATGTGTATGAAAATAACATTTCCCCAGAATTCAACACATTTTACAATACAGTATTACAGTAGTCTGTTTGAAGCAATTGCCAACAAACATTCATTTGAATTCCTGTCTTTATTTGATCTGTTTTTATTGCAGTAAAAGTGTGTGTGTTCTTCCAGAAACCATATGGAGGACTATAGAGACAGCTGTCCTGATCAAGTGGAACAGTTGGGGAATGAGGTGGACGGATTGGTTCTACGACTGAGACAGGCCTTGCAGGAACATTTCAAAACCGACATCAAGGTGAGTCAAACCATAAAGTCCACTCATATCCTCTGGAACTGGGCATGTGTAGTATAGGGTACAAGGTTTCAGAAATGTTCTTCAATCTCCTCCTTTAAACTTAACTTAAAACTGTTCTCTCAGTGCACGGTTCTATACTTAACAATGCATAATGAACAGGCATGAACAAGATGAAACACAAACAGTATATTGGGCTAATAAGTAAGTGACGGGCTCAGTAATGCCCGGCGTAACCTTCAGTAGGAAGCTCCAGGGTGAAATGGGTGGAAAATGAGGTGAGCCAAGCGGGGAGAAACGTGGATCAGATCCTCCCCTGCTGGATCCTCCATGCCAGGTGTTGTACGGCAAAAATGATCCACACAGAAAACAATGATCGGATGCAAACAGCCCATTATGGGCATAGAGGCCCTGAGTTAATTCAAAATGTCAAATTTAATCAAAGCAACAATAGGTGCCTGGAGTATTTTATCATGAATATTAAGTGACTTTTTAAACGTTAAGTGCACTTTAAAAAAAAAAAAAAAAAAAAGGTCATGCTTGAGTGTGGGTGTGATGTGTTGCAATCTAATTTAGAGGGATTACCCAACATCATGCGACAAACTTCATAAATCCTGGCATACACCAAAATAAGTCAAAATATTATCGAGTTCCCTTGGCTCAGTGCTGCTTCCTCTAAATGCAGTTTGCTTTCATTCTGAATCATGTAATTATTTTATTGTCTCTCGTGCACCAAGTATAGCTGCAACAGTTACAACATACAAACTGTACTATTATACATATAAAAGAAAATATTGTTTTTACTACCTACATATTGTTGTCTAAGGCTGATTATTATAAAATCTTAATTTAATCTGGCACAAATGAGTCTCGTATAGCATCTGTCAGACGTTAGGGTTAGGCTAACCCTAACCCTAAAATCTCATGGAAGACAAAGCTCCAGACTATTCTCCGTCTCCAAGATGGTGGGACGATCTTCTATTAGCTGCTAGGACTGCAGAGTCTATTGCTATCTTCAAGCGTAGACTGAAGACTCACCTGTTGAGTTCTTACCAGAGCACTAACTCAGCTGATACCACTTGCCGTTGTTCTTTAAATTTTATGTCTGCCTATGGTTATTTGTGCTTCTTGACAAATGTCTAACTTGCAAAACACTAGGTAATGACACTGACTCCTGTAGTTTAGTAGTAGTCTGACTCAATGTTATCTTGAATTCTGGCCTATCTGTACTATTTCCTAGGATGAATTCTGTGATAGCATGCAAAACACTTTGTAAGTCGCTCTCAAATCAAATCAAATCAAAGTTTATTTGTATAGCGCTTTTCACAACACATGTTGTCACACAGCGCTTTACAGGATTTAAAAGGTTAACAATACTACGGGTCCAGAACCCTAATGAGCAAGCCAAAGGCGACAGTGGCGAGGAAAAACTCCCTATGATGGTGGGGAAATAGGAAGAAACCTCGGGAGAACCAAAACTCAAAAAGGGAACCCATCCTCCATTGGGCGGCCCGTTAACACACAAATTACACAAAATACAGACAAATACACAAGTCACACACAAATCACACAATCAGACTAAATAAAAGGTAAAAATTTAAGTTCTTGGCTTTGATATTGTCACTGTAAATGTCTGTTGATGAACGCCAGGCTCTGGATAAGAGCGTCTGCTAAATGCCGTAAATGTAAATGTAAATGTTAGGAGCTGATGCACAACTAGGCATGTTTCTGAGATTTCAGAGAGGGCAGGCTTTCTCAGTATTTTCTATGCATTGTGGACACTTGTCTCTAAGCAGTGGTGGCATTATGGGTTTGGACTGAAGAACTGGCTAAGAGACGGGGTGGCTTTAAGCTCAGCAGGCCAAATATTTCTTCTTTTAGTATCAGTTTGGATTATAACCAGACATTTAATTATCTTTTACAGACCTTTCTGAGGAGGATGATGACAAGAAAGTGGCTGACTTCTGATGAAGACTTCCAACAGCTAATTAAAAGAATCGATACTCTTTCCCAGCAGTGCAGATACTGGAGTCCTGAACATGTCCAGGTCTGAAGGTCTCCATGCCCTTCTGTTTTATCTCTCTTTCCCTCTTTATCTTTTTCTCTGTCACACTGACATGCATACACACACACACACACACACACACACACACACACACACACACACTGTGTGTGTGTGTGTGTGAACACAGAGAACGGGGGAGAGTAAAAATAAAACTCCAGGGATTCCTGGCCATGCCAGGATGAATGCCCCCTGGATTTTGGGGGGTTCCCAGACAGGGATCTTCCATGCTACCCGGAGCCATCAAGGGAGCACCGGCGTGTTTTTCCCAGCGTTCTGGGGCTGATTGGTTAACACTGGCTTGATTGTTTGCTGCGGCACCAAGACAGGAGAGACCGTTATATGTGCAGGTACTGGATGTGTGTCCGCTGCACCCCTAGGCCTGCTGCCACTGACTGCCATTGTGTCTGTCCCCCGGGCAGCATCCCCAAACATGCCACCACTGACTGCTGCCACATCTGTGGCACATGGCACACGGTCTTTTGACTGTTAATCGTACCAGATGTAAGGCGCTCTCCTAGGGCTGTCGCAATAACCGCAATATTGTAATACCGCGATATTCACCTGCCAACCGCAGGGAATTCCAAGCAACCGTCACACCGCGATGTTCGTGTTTTCTTTTTTTCCACAAGGTTCTTCTTGTTTTACACGTAAGCCGCTTCGCTGCGTGTGTGGTGGATGTTAATTACTATTTAAAAACTTTCGTATCCGTTGCTTCTGAGTGGCCTTTTTATGGAAACAATTGCGGCTACTCTGGTCGCAAAACCAAATGT